>NC_133461.1:111120685-111422227 GCF_048565385.1 Saimiri boliviensis | reverse complement strand
GGCTGGTCTTGAACTCCTGACCTCAGGTGATCCACCCGACTCAACCTCAAAGTGCTGGGATTACAAATGTGAGTCACCACGCTTGGCCTAAACTTTACTTTTAAACATAAGTATATATTTAATATTAAATGCCAGCACCCTTATAGGTAAAAATGGCATTCCACTCACATTTTCACATATATTTTCAATATCCTAAATTACCTTTGATTCCAAAAAGGGAGAATTCAATTCTCTTTTAAAATCAATGTATTATGATCACATGGCAGTCTGTACATATTGATATGTGAGAGCTACTTTCATTAAAGTTGAGAGGATGCATTTGGAGTCAAAACCACTACTAATGATATTTACATGTCAGGCACTTTTCCATGGGTTATATTAGTAATACTACTATGTTTCCTATTTTACAAATTACAAAAATGAGGCATGAAAGGCTGACTTGACTTGGTCCAGATTACACAGATATTCAGAATTATACTTTGAATCTACAGTGGGCTCTGGAACCCATGGTTCTAATCACTACTCTATTTCCTCCAAATTTTATAGTATATTCTTCTCTAAATATGCTAATTCTTCCTGAAATCAGTGATTTACAAATAAATGCATTATTTCTTTTCTTTTCTTTCTTTCTTTCTTTTTTTTTTTTGAGACAGAGTCTTGCTCTGTCACCAGGCTGGAGTGAGGTGGCATGTTCTCTGCTCACTGCAACCTCTGTCTCCTGAGTTCAAGTAATTTTCCTGCCTCAGCCTCCAGAGTCGCTGGGACTACTGGCTTGTGCCACCACGCCCAGCTAATTATTGTATTTTTAGTGGAAAAGGGTTTTCGGCGTGTTGACCAGAGTGGTATCCATTTCTTGACACAGGGATCAACCCACCTCGGCCTCCCAAACTGCTGGGGTTACAGGCGTGAGCTACCGCACCTGGCAGTAAATATATGCATTATCTTTCTTTATGGTCACATGCATGGAATAGTTACAGAATTCTATCAGTTTGGAATAATATTGAAATGAGGGGTTGGGAATGCATATTAATAGAGTTAATATTTCTGCAGAAAAGTGAACCTCTGAAAAACAAACACCTTGGTAAAAATAACATGCTAGATAAATACATTTTAGAGCTTTTTCAACATGTGTTTATAACACATTTCTAAGGAATTACATTTTGTATCTTTTTATGAAAGTTTTAAAAAGCCTTTATCACTGCAGTTACTGGTTAAAATAAATACAGTAAACTTATATACTTGCAATTAAAATAGATTATTTTTGATTTCACCATATCTAAAGGGTTTTGTACTTTGCTATTGCTCAGAAAATTTATCTGCGACAGAATCATACTGAAAGGGTTGATAAAAATCCATTTTTGTTCAGAGTTTAAAACTGCCATATATTTGTGTACAATAAAATGTATTGGCACTCAGAATAACTTGTCTTAGAGAAAAATGGTAGTTGCCCACAAAATCAATCTCTTGTGTGATCAATTTTTTTTAATATTATGATTTACTGAAAACTATGGTGTCCTGACTTCAATACCTACAGCAACTTAAATTTAGATTCTTGGAGACTAAGGCAAACAAAAAGCCCAACCAAATTTAAAGAAAAAGCCCAACTCTATTTTACTCACATAAAATCTTGCTATGATGGAATGACTTAACGTAATTACGTATGAAGTAATATAATTAGATAGTGTATAGTGTATGTATTTTTGTGTATGCACGCACACCCCCCAACACAAACCGAAGACGCTTCCTTTCAATGCTGCATTTTTATGTCGTCTCATAATAAGAGCTAGTTTTAATAAACGACTATGACTTCTGAAAGTACTCTTCAAAATTAAGATTTTTCATGGGTATTCTTAAAAGATTAAATTGGTGATGTCAATTTCAGGGTGGTTTTTCCTTTCTCAGTTCAAACATCAACTATGTAATTTTTCTGTCTTTGTAGAGTTCTTTTCTCAAGGGCAAGCAGCTTATTTTCTTTATCTCTCTGCTCTGAGCCTATCACTATAGCTGGTGTATAGCAGGGGCTCAGTTATCGATCTACTAAGTAATTGATTTGCAGGTTCTAGAGAATGACTTGCTTGTTTGTATTTTTGTTGTTGCTGTCGAAACTTTAATTTTTTTTCCCCATGACAATGTTTTAAATTATGATCCAGTCTTTGCATTATCGAAGCATTTTTAAAGTGAGGGTGATTATTGCTATTCTTCCATAAAAGGTGAAAGGTCAGACACTATAATTTGTCTTCTAACAGAAAAGGTAATTATCTGACGTCCAATTCAGGTAAAGTGGGTAGAGAGGGGAAGACAGAGCTTTCATCCAGGATCTTAATGGCCCAGGTTCCAATGCAGGCATGGGAAAGTGGTTAGCAGCTATTATCATGGTGTGTTTCTGGGCAGTTACCCAACTCAAGGCTGTGTACATCCCTCACAAAGCACCTGTATCTGGGATTCTTTATCCAATTTATAAAATTGGAGTTTGAATGTTTACACACAGGCTTTCCTTCACCCCTGATATCATGTGTGTGTCAGTTTTGGGGGGCTGGGTTGTATGTTAGAAACACATGGTGCAGTTGGGAAAAGATGGCCCAAATGTTTTCAGGAACTTACAAATAAGGAAATAAAGCTGCAATTGCCATCTTGTAATTCTCAGCATTGCTGAGAATATGAGGTAACTGGAACTCTCATAGTCTGTCCTTGGGAAAATGAAGATACTGGAATACATTGGACATTAACTTGGTCGATCTTCACTAAAGCTTAATGTTAACTGTGTCCTGTTATTGAACAGAAGGGCTCCTAAGCATATATATACAAGAGAAATGTGCACACCCACCCACCAAAAGATGTGTAATGCAAGGTTCCTAGCAGTGTTACTCGCAATAGACAAAACCTGAAAACCACCAAACTGTTCCTCAGCAGTGGAATGGATATGCAGATTGAGTCATTCATCACAGCAGGTTGAATTCATAACAACTCATTCATTCATCAACAGGATGAAGCCCTGCTTCTCACAGTATAGGGTAACCTCATTAACCCAACACTAAGTGAAAGAATCCCAAGGATACTTCCTTGGCAGGGGAGGTACCATGATCATGAATATGGTTTTCCTAGGGCGGGCGAGGCTAATCGATTGCACTCTGGATGTGCTGACCCCTGCAATTTCCCCAGATGTGGGAAACTCCACTGTATAATCTGTGGTGTCGGGGACTGCATTCGCGCTTTCCCCTCAAAACAGAATCCCGAGGCAAAAAGAGTGCCTACTTATTCTGTGATGATACCCTGTGAAATACAAAAGCAGGCAAAACCAATCTATGATCTTAGACTGATTATCCAGAGAAAGGAAGGAGGAGGTATATGGAGAGGGAATAGAGTGGGTTTGGATGCAAAATGCCTTGTTCTTTTTGGTGATTATGTGAATGTTCACACTGTCTGGTACTTCAAACAAGCTAATGAACATGGTGTGTGTATGTTTTGTAGAAATGTTATATTTTATTGCGGTTTATGGAAAGAATGAAAAATGCCAGGAAATATATTAATAATCTATTTTTATGGGAACTCAGACACTGACACACGTGCAAACGATTTGTTGTCTTAGTGTTTTTTGTGTACTCCACCTTACATAGATCAATCAACTTTAGAGTTAACTCTAACAAAAGTTCTCATCCTTGAGAATATTTTTTTCAGGATTACTTACCATGTTGCTACAACTCGATACCAGAGCCTTTTCGTTAATCATTATTTCCTTTGATTTTCCTCCTCAATTGAAATTTACATGCAAGAATAGACAGAATAGGATGTCCTAGTCTAAACTAAAGGAAATTAAACTATAGCCACACATTTAATAGATTTTCACCCAAGAGATCCCATAACTCTCTTTTGTCCAGTTAGGTAAAATTTAAAATGCATAAAGAATTATTGGAACTTTATAGAATTAAATCGTTCCGACATAAATCTTCTCACCAGCTCCTGTAGGGAGAATACATGTAATTAAATTGTTGCTCCCTTCTACCTCAATTAAAATCTTTTTACTCGATGTGAGACCAGTCGATGTAGAAACAGATTAAACTTAAAATACATGTGTGGCATTTGTTTTTGTTTGCTTGTTTCTGCAAAACATTTTGACACAAAGTTATAAACTGTGATAATGTTATAATGGTAAAAGATCCCTAATTGATAAACTCAAGTTAAATACAGTATATTGTATTGTTTAGGTTAAAAGGAAAGCAAGCTTTGTGTGGGTTTAGTTGACTGTAGGTAAACCTTACATACTTCGAAGGAATAAGCTTGGCAAATTCAGTTATATATATACGTTCAGCTTCTGTGACTCAGAAGAAATTCTGTGAATTTGAAGTTGTACATTTTACTGTATATTTTATATCCTAACCCATCACTTGAATTTTGAATGATAACCATTTTCTGCTTTATGAAGTTTTTGCAAATATTAATGCTACAATAAATATTCATGACATGATTCCCTCATTTCAATCTGTCTAAATCATGAATTTTCATTTTGAGAGTGAAATGTTTTCTGTCTTATAAAAACAAACTTACTTTTCATTAAACATTCAAGAAGTTTTCAAAGGATGCTGGGCCCTATTTTTTTCACATAGTTGAGGATGGAATGTGAAACTTAATCAACTTTTTTTCTTAGTTTCAAAGAATTCATAAATTATGTCATTGAGTTTTGAAAGTTGAGAAGGGGACAAAGTTAAAATGTGACAAAATTAAAACACCAGGCATTTGGGAGTCTATATGATCATCTCCCAAATTTATGAACTTATTGTGGCTATTGTAAATTGGAAAAGTCACGTGGGATATATTTTTTTCACTGTTACTGTCAGTGGTAGCCCAGTTATAACAGAACTCTTCCTGTCTTGTCAGCAAAGAGGAAAAGGGGAAACCACACTGCCTCTTGTTTTATGCATGGTGCTAATGAGTAGACAAGAATGTCATTTCTGTAAAGTAACCATGTGTAATTTGGAGAGTTTTCCCGCAGCTTTACATTCTTTTCAAATATTGAGCTTCAACAAAGCAATCTTTGGCCTTTACATTTTTTTTTGTTTCCAATCAAAGACTTTACTTTTCTTCCAGCTGCGATTTATGTTGTCTTTTTATGTCTCGACTTTTATCTCCTGCAGCACTTGGTTTTTTACAAAGGTCTTCTACTTCCCGGATTTACGGTGACTTCATCTGATATTTCTATATGTTTTTCTATATTTTATTACTATAAATAAAACCTCTCAATTTTCAATTCTAAAAAAAAGTCTATAACAATAATAATAATCAATTATTGGTCAGTAGGGTGGCTCATGCCTGTAATCCTAGCACTTTGGGAAGTTGAGGCAGGAGAGTTATTTGAGCCCAGGAGTCTAAGACAAGCCTGGGTAACATGACGAAACCCCATCTCTACAAAAAAAATACAAAAATGGGCTGGATGTGGTAATTTGCACCTGTAGTCTCAGCTACTCAGGAGGCTGAGGCAAGAGGATCATTTGAACCCAGGAAGTGAAGGGTGCAGTGAGCCGTGATTGTGCCACTACACTCCAGCTTCGGTGACAGAGAGATACCAAAAGAGAGAAAGAGAGAGAGATAATAATAATTAAATATTATTTGCAGAGAATGTAAATTGTTAGAAAACGTTTTCAAATTTTATCTAATTTGTTATTCATAGGAACTTGTGAGTTATGATTAAAAAGATACTATGACTCTCATGCTGTGGATAAAGAAATTGATGCCTGTGAAAGATGAATTATATCCCTAAGGCTGCATAGATTAATAAGAGACAAAGTAAAAACTTTAAGAGCCCTCTCTTGCCCTTCATGATTAAAATTTTGGTTAATGCATGTGAAAGTCATTCTTGTGCTTATAATCTTGATTTACATTTGGTGCTACATAATTTTAAGGCTTTGTTTTTAAAGGTCAAAGAGAATGAAAAAATTCTCTATAGTCAGCCTACTCACTTGGTGTGGGCAAATTTTGATAGCAGGAGGAATCACTAGAATGTGTTCACTGATTGTGATTTTTCATTTTCAGTTATCTACTACAGGTCATGAGGGGAAAATAATACACTTTTAAAGATTAGTGACCGTAACATCTGTTTGAGATACATGATATTGTTAAATTGCATTGCTTTAATGCATGATACATTTAGTTGTTTTAATTATCTGTTCTGTTTGCATGAGGTTGAGAAATGCTCTGAACTGTCTGTTGCAAACCAAAATATGTAAATCCTTGGACTTTTGAAATGGAATTGGTTTGTTTTATCCTGTTACCTTCAGAGTCAAATCTTTATCTTTTTTCCTAACTTAGTTATTACTCATTCATAAAGCATCATAGAAAACCAACATGTAAATGTTTTGCTTACCAAGTATGGTTGTTCTAAAGTAGGATTTATCTTAGAATATGTTGTTAGAGTATCAAGCAAGGGTTACTTTTTCTAGAGGAAAAAAAAAATCACAGGATTTGAATTGAAGAATTCAAATATATTCCCATATGATTTTGGCTTTTTCTTGAATAGTGGATTCAAAAACTACTTAAATATATAAAACTATGTGATGTTGAAAATAGCAAAAATACCCTTCTTTATTCAAGAAAATTTACCAAAAAAAATTGAAAACTAAAGATAATATACTTTTCAAAATCTTGCTTACAGAATTTTGAGTAGATAAATATAAAAGATATTCTTATATAGTTGCATAAGTTTGCATACATTTACTGAGATAAATTAACATAATTGAACAACTTTATGGCTAATATTTAAGAGGAAAACATTCAGACTTAATTTTTCAAAAAATTTCATGTAAGATATAACACAGATGTGATTAGTGATTACATTTAACTACAAATAATAGCATTAATAAATAAAAAGCAAGGCCAGGTGCAGTGGCTCATACCTGTAATCCTGAAAGTTTGGGAGACTGAGGTGGAAAGACAGCATGGGCCCAGGGGTTTGAGACCAGCCTGGGCCACACGTCAAGATCCCATCTCTAAAGATAAATAATATATAAATAAATGGGCATGGTGGTGCAGACATGCACCTGTAGTCCAAGCTGCTGAAGAGGCTGTCAGGAGGATTACTTGAGCCCAGGAGGTTTGAGGCTCCAGTGAGCTATGACTGTACCACTGCATTCCAACCTAGGTGACAGAATGAGACCTTATCCAAAAATGAAAACAAAGAAAGAAAAAGTAAAGAAAGGGGGGATAAAAGAAAGAGAGAAAATAAAAAGCCACTGACAAGACCAGATAATTTTAATGACTTTAAAACAATTAAACTTCTGCATTATTGCTCTGTTTTCAAACTATCTTAAGTGCAAATGGAACCTCTACCATGGTCAATCATTTACATGTAAATGATAGAAAATACCACTTTACTGAAATGCATTGAAGAGAGTTTAAATTAAACATAAGTATTAACACTGTGTAATTTTTAAAATTGTTTCCTCAGTCACAAATTTTAAAATGGTGAACTTTTTTTTTTACCCAACATAATTTTAGAAAAATGAGAACTTAAAAAATAATTCTAGAAGTAGGGCGATGAACTCTCATTGTACAGTGAATTGTGCAGACTGTATATTATTTGGGGTTCTCCAGAGAAAGTGCGCACACACACACAGACACTATTTATATATTATATATTATATGTGTATGTGTAAAGTATAGGTGCATATATGTGTTTATGTGTACACTAGGAGATTTACAGATTTATAAATGGATGAGATATACAGATAGACACACATGCACACATATGTATATTCATTTATTATATATTATGCATGTCTATAAAATATAGCTGCATATATGTATATATATGTACACTAGGGGATACATAGATTTATACATAGATGAGATAGAGATGGGGAGATTAATTATAAGGAATTGGCTCACAGGATTATGAAGGCAGACAGATCTCAAGATCTTCAGTCCACAAGCTGGAGACCTAGGAAAACTGACATTGTAGTTTTCATCTGAGTCCAAAGGGCTGAGAACCAGGATGTCTGAGGATGTAAATTCCTATCCCAATGCCAGCATTTTTGAAACCCAGAAAAAGCCAATGCCTCAGTTTGAGTCAGCAGGTAGAATATAACCTGTGTCCCAGCTCAAGGCTGCCAGACAGGAGGAGTTCCTGCTAGCTCCTGGCAGGGCCGTCCTGTTCTATTCAAGTCTCCAGTTGGTGGCATGAGGCTGAGCCAGGATGGAGAGGGCACTCCACTGGCTGTCTCAGGATCCAAGTGTTCCTCTCATCCAGAAACACTCTCACAGCCATGCCCAGAAAAAGGTGTGACCAAATGTCTAGGCAGACCATGCCCCAGTCAAGTTGACACGTAAGATTTTCTATTATATTCTGCAACTTAGAACTGGTGTTTTTCAGTTTTAGGGCTGTGTGCAACATCTTAACCACTGCTACAATGTGTACACTAAAATAAAGAAGTAAAACTGGCTGTTCAAAGTGTATCTTGAAACATCTGGGAATTTCCTTGAGAATATTTTCAGCATAGAAGCTGCATGATAGATCATGTCAGGAAAATTCTCAACATACATTAAGCATCTATTTGAACCACACATATTTAACAACAAATGGATGCCCGAGAGGCCTTTGCTTGTGACAATTCTTTCCCTGTTGTTTTCACAGGCTGAGGATTCCTTGTCACTTTTTTCCTTTGTCTCCTTGGATGAATGCCTACTGAATTCAATTCAGAGTTTCTTTCACCTCCTCCACCCCTGACTGGTTCCTTTTCTAACTGTGTTCTAAAGAATATTCATGACATCCATGACGAATATGGATGCAAAAATCTTCAATGAAATACTGGCAAACTGATTGCAACAGCACATCAAAAAGCTTATCCATCACGATCAAGTAAGCTTCATTCCAGGGATGCAAGGCTGGTTCAACATAGGCAAGTCTATAAACGTAATCCACCATATAAACAGAACCAAAGACAAAAACCACATGATTATCACCATAGATGCAGAGAAGGCCTTCAACAAAATTCAACAGCCTTTTTTGCTAAGAACTCCCAATAAGCTAGGTACAGATGGAATGGATCTCAAAACAATAAAAGCTATTTACAAAAAACCCACAGCCAATATCGTACTGAATGGGCAAAAATTAGAAGCATTCCCATTAAAAACTGGCACTAGACAAGGATGCCCTTTCTCACCACTCCTATTCAATATAGTACGGGAAGTTCTAGCCAGAGCAATTAGACAAGGGAAAAAAAGCGGGGTATTCAATTCGGAAAAGAGGAAGTCAAATTGTGTCTATTTACAGATGACAATATTTAGAAGACTCTGTCATCTCAGCCCCAAATCTCCTTAAACTAAAAAGCAACTTCGGCAAAGTCTCAGGATACAAAATCGGTGTGCAGAAATCACAAGCCCTCCTATACACCAATAACAGACTAACAGAGAGCCAAATCATAAGCAAACTCCCATTCACAACTGCTACAAAGAGAATAAAATATCTGGGAATACAACTAACAAAGGATGTAAAGGACCTCTTCAAGGAGAACTACAAACCACTGATCAAGGAAATAGGAGAAAAACAGAGAAACATTCCATGCTCATGGTTAGGAAGAATCAATATTGTGAAAATGGCCATACTGCCCAAAGTAATTTATAGATTCCATGCTATCCTCATCAAGCTAAAAATGACCTTCTTCACAGAACTGGAAAAACAGACCTTAAACTTCATATGGAACCAAAAGAGAGCCCACAAAGCCAAGATGGTCCTGAGCAAAAAGAACAAAGCTGGAGGCATCATGCTACCTGATTTCAAACTGTACTACAGGGCTACAACAATCAAAACAGCATGGTACTGGTACCAAAACAGAGATATAGATTAATGGAACAGAACAGAGGCCTCAGAAAGCAATCATTCATTCACTTTTAAAAACAAAATTATAAGAAAAAAGGTTTATATATTGGAAATGAGAAATATAAAATAAATATCATCGCTACTGAGAAGACTGTAATTAATGGAGGAGACATTGTTTTGTTCCCCTTTGATCTCCCAGCACTTAGCAAAAAGCCTTTTACAGAAAAATAAAGATAAACGCCTTTAATAAACAGGTTTATTAAGTTAAATGGTTTAATGAAACAAAATAGTACATCTATAGAACTCTTTTTCCATCCTTGTTTGCTAACTCAGAGGAACAACTAATTACAGAGTGCTCATGGTAATTATGAGGGGATGGGTAATGTCCCTAAAGGTCTGCAGATTAGGCTAAAATCGGGTACAACCTAAACTGCTATTACTTTCCTAAAGAGATTATGTGTGTTTGGGTTCTCAAAAATCCCAGACTCATATTTTTGCGTTTCTGTAGACGACCAAAAAGCGAAGTAGTCAAAGGTTACAGATATTGGGAAAACTGGGTTAAAAAATGCATCCAGTGGCTGGGTATGGTGCTCACTCCTGTAATTTCAGCACTTTGGGAGGTCAAGGTGGATAGATCACAAGGTCAGGAGTTCGAGACCAGCCTGGCCAACATGGTGAAACCCTGTCTCTACTAAAAATACAAAAATTAGCCTGGCATGGTGGCAGGTGCCTGTGATCCCAGCTGCTTGGGACGCTGAGGCAAGAGAATGGTCTGAACCCAGGAGGCAGAGGTTGCAGTGAGCCAAGACCATGCTATTTCACTCCAGCCTCCAGTTTCGCGCACTCAAAAAAAAATTAAAGCATCCAGTGCTAGGGGTGTAATAAATATGCTCTTTTGTCCTATGAAAATAACCTTCTTCAAGGCAAATTACATAATATTATGGAACTCAATGCTTCTGCTACTATCGGGTAAGGTGACCATATGCAGTCAGGAGGCTGTGGCTGTACAGGAGGTGTTTGCTTCGTTTCACTCTCTGGGGATATTACAGCTTCCTCCACCTCAGCCAAGCAGAAATATTACCTGGCTAAAAAAGACACCCTGGGCTCAAACAGATGTAAAAAACAAAGCAAAACAAAGATGTGATGCTCATCTTTCTCTTTCCTTTCTTCTTTAGAGTGACACATAAACCAAGCAGTCAAGATTTTTTTATGTGTGGTTATTCAAGTAAGCAAAGACTTTTAAGTAGTACAGTGAAGAATACACCTGCTTCTCATGATGTGATCTGAAATAATTCAGCATGTAGTCATAAGATCCCCAGTTCAAGGATGGGACTATTTTAGTACAGACCTTTGCAGAACAAGAGATAAATGAGCCACTCAGAACAAGAACTCAGGACCAGAATTAAAATTACATTATTAGGGCCGGGCCCAGTGGCTCACGCCTGTAATCCCAGCACTTTGGGAGACTGAGGCGGGTGAA
The DNA here is from genome assembly GCF_048565385.1 of Saimiri boliviensis. NCBI lineage: Eukaryota > Metazoa > Chordata > Mammalia > Primates > Cebidae > Saimiri > Saimiri boliviensis. The sequence continues at coordinate 111,410,942 of NC_133461.1, read as the reverse complement.
TCACTTGAGGCCAGGAGTTTTGAGACCAGCCTCGCCAATATGGTGAAACCCCATCTCTACTAAAAATACAAAAATTATCTAGGCATGGTGGTGCATGCCTGTAATCCCAACTACTCTGGAGGCTTAGGCACAAGAATTGCTTGAATCTGGGAGGTGGTGGTTGTAGTGAGCCGAGATCATACCATGGCACAACAGAGTGAGACCCCACCTCAGGAAAAAAAAAAAAAATATATATATATATATATATATATGATAAGGCTATAACTACTTTTGCATTTTCTTTAATATAGAAATTTGTATCAGAAGGCTACTAAGCCATATTCAACAATTTATACTGAAGATTCATGTATCGAAGCACTTCATGCACTTATTTTAATGGATAGTTTAATTGCTCTTGTTTGAAAATTTGAAACTCACTGGAGCGATCACGTTTACTGTTATCTCCTGTGCTTCCTCTAAGATGTAGGAGGAATTTGGTAAATATTTACTTTAGACCTCCCTTGACACACAAATTCATGCTACCTATTTCCCAGGTTTCGGTGATAATTAAATGACACAATGTATCTGAAAATAGCATGGGGTAGTACACATAGAAGGTCATTTTGCACACTAACGCTCATGGAATCAAGTTCAGTGTCTGGTATGATAGGACAGAGGCTGTAAGACAAGTGTATTGGTCCTCTCTCCTCACTCTGCCGCTAATTATCTCCAAGGAACTCTTTATGCATTGCTGGAGCTGTTTGGTTTCCATTCCTTGTATCCGAAATGCGATGGCTGTCTGTGAAGAAGAGCAAGGTGCCAGTGTGGAAACTCAGAGTGGCAGGACAGTCTCCACAAGGCATGGCATCTTCATTTAAAGCATGTAGGAAATTAGCACGTTCCTTCTCCAACTTTGGACGTTTCTTCTCGGTGACTTCTAACAGCAGCCCTTATTTGATGCAAGGAAAAGGGATCTAGTCCACCTGGGATATTAAGTATTCATGCCAGGCACACTTTCTCATGCAAGTTAATCAAAATCATTGCTACTTATTGTCTCATTGACTTCAAAGTGACTACATTTCTTTATGCGTTCATTGTACATGTCAACACACATTTGCTTTTTCATAAGAAAAGTCTTCTTTTGTCAAAGAAGGTATATTTATCATGTTTCATTGAATGTTTCCTTCCATGAATAAAATATTACTTTGTTCTCATTTAAACTCAATGAAATGGTTTCAGGGAAGTCGTATCAAAGCTAGTGAGAGAACCTGAGACTTGAAAGATTAGTTCTATCTAACTAGGACAAAAGTACATTATAGGAAAGGGGGTAGGAGAGTAATCCAAGACATTCTCCAGGAAACAGCATGCTCATCGTTCTGGGATGGGAAGGAGCAAAACTCATTCAAGAAACCAGGAAAGGTTGTATAAAAGAGGGCATAGAGAGGCAGAGTAGTAGACCTCGAGGAGACTAGGGAGGGGATCGAGTAGACTTAACAGCATCGAAGGACGTCTTAAACGTTTCAGTATTAATTTTGTGATCAGTCAGAGTGAATGAAGGATAAAAGGAAAAGAAACATAATATTTTCATTTTGTAAAGAGAATTGGCTGACATGGAGCAGAGCAAGAGTGAGCTGGAAACCAAGTCCCAGGGTTATGCAGATTCAGATGTGCTTAATAGTTTGCTGATTAAGTTGTGAAAATGAAGAAAAGAGAATACATTAGAAATTTAGAAGATAAAAAGGAAAGCCATTGGTAATAAATCAGATGTTGTGGTGGGCACAAAAGAGGATGACTTGTGGCTGATAGCCAGGATCTGGTCTGTGTGGAAATGGCTGAATAAAATAGTTAACCCTGCAGAGTACCAAACGGCGAGGGAAATTCAAGAGCTTGATTAGGGACACAGCACATCAGAGTTAAAATCTGTCATAGATGAGTTATGGCAGCTAATGGATTTGCTTTTCCTAATTCAACTTGAGTTACGTGTTCTGTGTAACACACCTCCCCAAAATCAGTGGCATGAAACAAACCATGTGATTATGCCAGAGATCCTGGGAGTCAGGAATTTCAAAAGGGCGAGGGAGTGGCTTGTTTCTGCCTGCAATGTCTAGGGTTTGCAGCGGGAAGATCCCAAGGCTGGAGCTGACCTCAGCCACAGGCTGGTGCATGCCTGTGGCTGGCGTGTGGGCTGGAGGGACCTAAGGACCACCATCCTGCCTTTACACTCAGCCTGGCTTCCTCACACTGTGATGGCCTCAGAGACCTGGTGCTAGGACTCCTGTGAACAGGTAGCAGGTGTGTCACCTTCTCAAAAATAATGTCAAGTCATGCTGTCTGCATTTCACTCATTTCAGGAGATTGTGCCATTGTACTCCAGCCTGGGCAACAAGAGTGAAACTTCATCTCGAAAAAAAAAAAAAAGAAGAAAGAGAGGAAGGAGGGAGAGAAAGAGAAAAGAAAAAGAATGAATGAAAATAACATGAAGAGAACTCAGTGGGACTTTTGGCAAGCAGTATAATTCCCAGTTGAATTATTTTGTTTGAGAGTATAAATGAGTGTGTGTAGAATACGCTTTTTTGCCCCACTTTTAAAAAGCCTGTTTTTATTTGGAAGAATATTTGTAATCTGTCAAACCCTGAGAAGGGTAATCCCACACAACTACTCAACTCTTAGCTGTACTAGCTACTGCACAGCCCATCTCCTTTTCCCCCAAAGCTCTGTGTTTACCTTTGAGGAAAACCCCACAGATGGTGCCCCTGTTCCTCCAAAGTGTCCCTTTTCTCCTAGGTAATCCCAGTATTTATTTGTAAACTTCATGCAACAAAGTCAACCTTATCTTGCTCCTATACCTTCAGTGACATGGAATTTGATAACCCAGGAATTAACAGCCTAAAGGTATTTGAAATTGACCTCAAACACTTTCTATCTCTGCTTAAAGCCATGGATGTGGAGGTATGGGTTACCTGCTTGTAAAATGTGCCTATCCCTCTGGAGGTGCTTGTCCTGGGTGTACCATTTCCATCCTGCAATGCATGGTTTCTGGGCCTCCCCAGTTTGCGACAATGCACATGACTGTCCAGCACATAGAGAGCCATTCAGATGACATAGTCACTTTTTGTCCTTAGATAGACACTCTGTCTCCACCAGCACTCAGTCACACATCGGGAGTTGTTCCAAAAAAGATGTCAATGTTCACAGCTGATGGCACTCTTCCCCAGGACCCCAAGGGTCTGTATGATGAAGTCCCCACTGGGGCTGCATCAAGTGTACATTGCGTAATTCCTCATGGCTTGTGTCTCCAAAACCAGAAGATGCCGGGACTTCTGTCCCAAGGCTCTCACTCCTTAAACCTGACCCTGGGACTGCTCTGGCCCCACTCAATGCTGGGAGCCTTTGGCAGCTATGTGGATTGAAGAAAAGTGTTCAAGTGTAGACCAGGGTGCCCCCAGAACATGGACAGACCTAAGAGGCCCTGTATTAGTCAAGGTTCTCCAGAGAAACTAAATCAATGGCAGAGACAAAGAGACAAAGACATACAAAACTATAAATATATGGCCATGCAAATTTTTTTAACCAAGATGGATTTTTATTTAATATCAATATTGATGGTAATAATATATTACTTTTCATCTTTGTCATCCTTCTTCATATAAAAGCATCATGGTTCATTCGTTTGTACTCTGAATTATTTCTGGTGCACAATAAACATAAGGTAAGCTACGCTATGAAAAAGTCATTAAAAATTTGTCTAAAACTCTTGTATATGTGTGTGTGTATATGTGTATATATATATATATATACACACACACACACTTGTATGTGTGTATAATATACACATACAGAGAGAGAAACAGGAGAAATTGCTATTTATTTGTATTTTAAGGAAATGGCTCAATTTACTGTGCAGGCTAGCAGGCTGGTGATTTATTCAGGTGACAGTTGAAGTTACAGTCTTTAGTATGAAGCCTGGAATCTTAGGCAGAATTTCTATACTATAGTCTGAAGGTAGAATTTCCTCTAATTTTGGGGAACCTCATTGTTTGCTTTTAAGACTTTCAACTGTTTGGAAGAGACCCACCCATGTTACAGAAATCCGCATTACATTCTGCAGGGAATTTCTTTATGGGGAGGGCCATTCCATTATGAAGCTATAAACATTTGAGCATCATTCTTCCCAAGAACTAGCAGATATGTTCTCTAACAAGCAAATTAATAAGAATGGAAAATACATTGCTCCTGGAAAAACTATGGGAGCAGAGGAAAAGTGGAAGCCTGTATTCCATGAGGTGCCTTCAAACTACAATTTTTAAAAAACCACATGTTTGTAAAACCTGGGAAACCTTTATTTACTTACTATTTTTCTGGGAAGAGGACTTGTACATTTTAGCATAAAATCTCACAACTTATCTCAAGTTGGCCCTTATTCCAATGAGCCAATTTAATGATGATTCACTTTAATGTCATCTTTGCTTTAGAACAAGAAGTGTTGCTTTATTTTTTCTGACAGATCAGAAACAAGTCATTTTATCAATCAAAGTTACAATTCAGCAATATTCAGAAAAAAAGTATATAGAGGCATACAAAATAACATTTCTTTGGCACAAAAGTTAAGTAAATTATCAAGAATTCTTCAGTGTTACAACATACCCACACACACTGTGAAACATGAGCTTTTGCTGGCTAACTCCTGTCACCTTGGAAAACACACCTGCAGTTTGTTTCATTAGACATCAATGAAGACCAACTGGCCATTTGTTATTTAACCTCAGATCTTTGACGGAATTTGCTGCTTTACATACAGAAAAAATATATCGCTGCATTTTAGATTTATGCCTTGGCGTTGCCTGCCTTCAAGTGTACCAGAGACCAGTGAAAATCATTAGACATGGTATAAATTTACCTCTGAAATATAGAGTGTAAAGCAGACACCACTGTGGAGAGGGAGTTGATGCAATATTTTTCTTAATCTGGGATTTTCTAGTTTTTCTTGAATATAGCTCCCAAAGGGAAATATACATGGCAAAACATGTATATGGAAGTAAAACATGTATATAGAAGTAAAAGAATCCACACTGAGAGGGATTTAATTGCAGGAGAATCAATACTGCTCCCAGACATGTTTACCAAGAGTATTAATGATTCGGTGAGAAACATAGGTAAGACATATTTAATGTTGCTCATGGAACAATAAAAGATACCCAGACCTGCCTTAATTCAGGTGAGCAAACAAGTGTGCACATTTTTATTTACTTACATAAATCTGTATGTATTGCCATGTAAAGTTTATGAGATCCTGGTATCAGTCTTCAAATTAAGCCAATCCAACAAAAACAAAGAAAGAATAAGAAAATAGGAACAAAGCCTCCAAGAAGGCTGAGATTATGTTAAACGACCAAACCTAAGAATAATGGGTGTTCCTGAAGGAAAAGAGAATTCTATAAGCTTGGAAAATATATTTGGGGAAATCGTTGAGGAAAACTTCCTTGCTAGAGACCTAGATATCCAAATACAAGAAGCACAAAGAACATCTGGGAAACTCACTGCAAAAAGATCTTCACCTAGACACATCGTCATCAGGTCATCCAAAGTTAAGACGAAGGAAAGACTCTTAAGAGCTGTGAAACAGAAGCACTGTAATCTCTAAAGGAAAACCTATCAGATTAACAGCAAATTTTTCACCAGAAACCTTACAAGCTAGAATGGGTTGAGGCCCTATCTTCAGTCTTATCAAACAAAACAATTATCAGCCAAGAATTCTGCATTCAGCAAAACTAAGCATCATATATGAAGGCAAGATATAATTATTTTCAGGCAAACAAATGCTGAGACAATTTGCCATTACCAAGCCACCACTAGAAAAGCTGCTAAAAGAAGCTCTAAATCTTGACACAAACCCTGGAAACAAATCAAAACAGAATCTCTTTAAAACATAAATTATACAGGACGTATAAAACAAAAAGACAAGTTAAAAAGCAAAAACAAAGTACAAACTCCTTAGTTCAAGTGATTCTTCTGCCTCTGCCTCCCAAGTAGCTGGGATTACAGGTGCATGCCACCATGCCCAGCTAATTTCTGTATTTTTAGTAGAGTTGGGTTTTCACCATGTTGGCCAGGCTGGTCTTGAACTCCTGACCTCAAGTAATCCACCTGCCTCGGCCTCCCAGTGTTAAGATAACAGGCGTGAGCCACCACACCTATGTGTGTGTTTTCTATATGTATTTATATTTAAGATTTATGGAACACTAAGTACAGGGGAAACAAATTAGGTGAGAAATTTTATATCTTCACTGAGACAGTAAAATGCTACCACTCTCCGAGCGTCACATTGTATATAAGAGGTGATGGAGAGAAAACAAAGGCTAATGTAATGGTTTTCTACTGTAAAGGGATTGCACTCATTTTTGGGAGGCGAGTTATCTCAATGTTTTTCCATGTTTTTATTAGGGCTCTGTCTGAATTACTCAGCTGTCCAGTTCACATTTCTCAAATTCCAAATACTTGGTTTCTGATGTTCAGTATCTTAAAAATTGCTTGAGGAAAACTCTGTAGGTAAAGCAAAACCCATAAAATTTTGACTTATAAAAAGTAAAGTGTACATTTTATACTATATGTAACATAAAAAGTAAATAAAAGCAAATTATATAAATCGAACATAATTGCACAATCCACAAATTTCCCTCAAGCAACAGTGAGGGTGTTTTTCCTCCTGTGAAGCTTTTGGAGCCTGATGTCCTAGAAGTTGCTAAGTTGAAGACATCTGATGACGACGCTTCTATGTGCTGTCAACATCCAAATTTGCTTCAGTGTGATCAAGGGTGTACACACATTTGCTACAAAGAAAATTTAACTAAGGAGAAAAAAATCTGGCAAAGTGAAACTTCTAAGAATAAGGTGTTTTTAAAAATTTATTATTCAACATCCACTGTGCCCTCTCACAGCACCTTTCTTCACTTAAAGAAGATATAACTAAAGGAAGATATTGAGAATCAATTGCCAATTTACAAATATCTAATGACCCACTCTTCACATAATATTAAATTATTCTATGAAAATATTTGCTCTTCTTTGGACATAATTGGTTTGTGTTTTATACATGTAATGAAGCTGTTTCTGACTTTTCCCATCTTCTATTCTTAATTCATAAGATTTCAACTTCATAGTTCCATAACCTTTAACATTTATTCATTCAATGAATATTTATTGGACAACTACATACACTGAGCCAGGCACATTAAATAATTAGGTGACAGTAACCAGATCAATAACATAATTACAGAGTGTACTAAATTTAAAAATAGGCAGTAAGTACTCTGTAACTGCAGACAGAAATTTAAGATATTCTGCTTATGGAAGAGTGGCTAGAAAATTCCTACCTGAGAATATGACACTTCAGCTGAGACCTAAAGGATATGAAAATCTTAACCACCCAAGAACTCAGAGTAAGATGTTTTGAGACAAGAAAACAGCAACTCAAAAGACACAGAAGTAGAAACAACTTTGGCAACTGAAGCCATCAGGAAAATATGACTGAATATTTAAGGAAAGGAGCAGAATATAACGCTTAAAAGAATTCTAGATCAACAATTTTTGGGTTCAAATATTTTCCATTTCCCAGCTGGTAGCCATGGATAATGCATTTAGCCATGGATAATTCATTTCAATTTCAGTTTCCTGACATGTAACACAGGGTTGTCAAGAGCCTGTACCTCATACCTGAGCTGGGAGAAATCCCAGAGATGATGCTTATCATGTCAGTGTGCTTGATTATACTAGATAATTTGAAAAATGAAATAAGTTCATGCCAAAGTGCCAAATTCAAGCAAGTTCCCAAAAGCCAGACGTTCGTTACAGAAGGTTTAAAGGGTATGTATTCCGTGAATGCATCAGCCCATACTGAAAATGAGGCCAATAATCTGATTCCAAGAGTAGCAGAGCTGAAAGGATACTAAATGAATACATGCAATAGGTTTATCTTGCCAATGCTGAAAAATGATGAATAAAGTATGAAACACTAACATATTGAATGGGACGTTTGAATGGAAGAAACTGAGAATTTTAAACTTCCAAATTTCCTTAAGTTCCTCTTCCCAGCAAAAAAGCTCTTTTTCTCCCACAGAATACTATCTTGGCATAGACATTGTATGATGATCTCAAACAAAGTCGGCCTAAAAAAAATCTTTAGGCTCTGTACCATTTTTCCTTTTCGGTTTTGCCAAGGATATATACAAGATAATTTCTTTATCTGGACCTTACTAAAACTGGCAGCCTTTACTGATTACTCAACCGTGGTGTGTATTGTTAACAAAATTCATAGAAAGTACAGCAAAATATTATTCACATTGAAGGTCTCATGCTCAAACATGCTCCTAGCCACTGGATTTCCATTAATTTTATCACGTAGCCAGTCACTAAACTTTTGTAGACTGATCTTCCACTCTTGTGACCAAGATTCTTTCTGAGCTTTCTAAGATAATTTGCTAAGAACTGCTTATCAGGGCAAATCACTTTGAGATCTTCAATGTACAGAATCAGAGTGGAGTCCAGTGGGATGTTAAGCTCATCACATTTCTCTGTTGTCCACCGGGAGTCTGCCAGTTATGCCCTGCAGTCAGCCTGCCTGATTTTGTATATAAAGATTTATTAGAAAGTAGCCAAACCCATTTTTTGCCTGTGTTTACTTTTCAGCTGTAACAGAGTTGAATAGTTGAGTCAGAGATGGTATGGACTGCAAGCCTGAAATACATATAATCTGTTCTTTAAGAAAAGATGGTTAACCCTTAGCCCATATTATGATATAGAACAAAAGAATTGGTGCTGTTCTAAATAGAAAAATAAAGGAATATTATTTTCTCCTATAAGTTGAGGAATATTTTCTAGTAGTTCTTGCTCATTAGTCTGAAGGCAAAAATTTCCCATATAGATGACTAAGCTAGGGACCGGGGGCTGTACTAATCAGCATTAAAGTCAAGACATACGAGGCAGCAGCTGCACTGACACAGATATAACCCTTGCTATCGCTTATGATGGTGGTTATTGTCTAATACTTAACCACCTTCTATAATGACCTATTCAGCAAGTTAAATGGAGATGCCCCATCCCTGCATTTCTGAAATCTCTGGATGTGGCACTAATCTCTGCAATTCCTATAAAGATGCAATCCTTTCTGGTTTACTGTCCTGATAGACATTTAATCAGCTTCCACTCAATTTTCCTATATAATTGCCCTCACTCCAAAGACCAGGGGACCAATATGAGGATTCTGCTGGCTGCCAAGTATACTCACTGTTATTAGCCAGAAACTATGGAAACTACACAGGGACGGTCTGCAGAGCTGCTTAGATTCCTGTGGCATAGGCTTGAGCCAAATTTCCAAATGATACTTAGTCACTATAGTTCGACAGTTTGACTCCTGGGACCCTGGAACAATGTCATGTATATGTACTCCAGGTCTTCTTTAAGTCTTCTTCAAATAAACCTATATCCAGGAACTAGAGTATTTGTACACTGGGGACAGAGAAATTCCTGAGATTTTTAGGGATTATTAAATGTTTGAAACAAGTTGATGTTAGTTTCTGGTGCTCCAAGGTCTAATTAGGAGATAATGGTGATCAAAGATAAATGGAATTTTGATTCAAGTCTGTGGGTCTCAGTGGTCATATAGCAAGCAGAAAGCAGTATTTCAGCCCCAGCAGCCACAGGTGTGTGTCAACGCAATGCTTCTGCAAGCTACGGGTTACCTGAGTTGCATTTCCAGCAGCAAGGAGCTAGGAACCACATTAAAGGCCAAGGACATTTGAACAGGCATGGTGTTGCATACCTGTAAGCACAGTACTTTGGGAGGCCAAGGCAGGTGGATTACTTGAGGCTAGGAATTAAAGACCAGCCTGGCCAACATGGTGAACCTCATCTCACTAAAAATAGAAAAAACTAGCCAGGCATGGTGGCATACTCCTGTGGTCTCAGCTACTTGAGAGGCTGAGGCAGGAGAATAGCTTGCAGCTGGGAGGCAGAGGTTGCAGTGAGCCAAGATCATGCCACTGCACTCCAGCCTGGGCCACAGAACTAGACTCTGTCAACAACAGCCAAAAGAAAAAAGGAGACCAGAACATAACCAAATTCATCTCAGAATCCTGCCTTTCAATGTTGTTTCCTGTCCTAGGAAATCTCCCATGACTGTATCAGTCAATTAGGAAAACAGCATATCGGGTATTTCAAGCAGAGAAGGTAAATACAGGGAATTCTTTTCAGAAATGTTAGAAAATTAAAAGAACACCAAAAAAAGATCATGTAGACCTCCTAAAGTAATAAATGCAGGAAACAGCTGAAATCTTCATGGCCTAGGGAAAAGTAATAATTAATAAAACTTAAGAGCCCAAAGGAGGAGCTCCCACAGACTTGATGCTCACCATCGGAGCAGGGATGTGAACCGCTGTTTTCCTCAGGAACATGGACAAGGGGCCTGGGCGGTTGGTGCTCAGGTGTCTGAGCTGAAGCACTGCAGCAGCTTATTCTTGGGCCTCTATGGGGGTCTTACCCTTCTACACTGAGTCTGATTCCAGGAGTTAAAAGGAAGCTGGATTCTGAAGAGTGGCTGCTGTTTGAGCCAACGGCTGTTCCCAGGACTATGATACAGAACAGGAAAGAATAACTTTGTTCTACTACCTACTCTCCTGCACTGACAAGACCCAGCAGAAAGGCATCGGGGAAATAATCATTTGCAGAATTTGCACTTCTGCAGTAACAGGAGGGTGACTTTGGAGCTCAGGGAAACGGGCATGTATTCAGCAGCATGCAATCTAAGTTTTGTTTTTGAAAGACCAAAGCTCTGGTTGTTGTGTGGAAAATAAACCATAAGGGCAAGAGAGGAAGGAAAAAGAAAAGTCTTTATTAAGTGACTGCATTTGTACCAGATTATTAAGTAGAGAGAAGATAGTGGAGAATACTGAAACTTAAGAATGTCTTTATAAAATCGTATGAGAAATAATATTTTGGCAAGCAAAGTTCTTGAAAGGGAGGCTAAATGCTTAATAACAGATTGAACACACATTGCCTCTTGTAACTTAATGAAAGATTGTGGTGCTGAAGAATTAAATCAGTCATTTTTACAATGAAGGGAATCTGAGTTATGTCCCCGTAGTGAAGTTACCACATTAATGTTTGCTAACTAGGTCGCGTGATGGATACTGCTGCATTCTCAATTCCTCACCAGCCAGACGGAGGAAAATCACTACTTCAGAAGGACAAGTAATTCAGTCCTTCGGTCTGCAGCTGTGAACTCATTGAGTCTAACTTGTGTTCATCTTTGGATTCAGACGTCCCTACACATCCTAGCATTTGGGGGAGGGTGGGGTGGAGGATGCCAGGGACATGTGTCCGTAAAGAACTAGAAATAATTCATTGCAAAGGAAGATAAACTAAAACCTAAGAATTTTACTCAGTAACAGCAGCTGAAACATTCTGAGCTCTTATTAAGAAGCAGATTCTGTGTTAAGTGCTTTATGTGTCTTAGTGCCTAAACCCTCCCTCCTGCAGGATTGCTGCTATGATCAGGCCAGCTTTGGAGACAAGCAGACTGAGGTTCAGCACGTTTAAGTACCCTGCCTGTCACTGCACATTTCATAAGCTTCGAGGCTAGAAGTTGAACCTCGATTAGCGCCAGACATCACACAATTAACCACGAGAGCAGGACCTCTGGAGAGTGTTGAAAATGTGCTCACATCTCCTACATCCACCTCCTAGGAAGGTGCCCGGCGCTGACACCGTGGGGCGCGTTTTCTTGCTGCCACCACCACGTGAAGAAGCTCAGGTTAGCATGCTGGATCCTGGAAGGCTTGCCACACAGCTCCCCTTCCACCCAGGCCAAGAACCTGCTAATCACCTGCCTGAGGCCGTCCTCGGTCAGCCAGCCCTGGGAGAGCTCACCAGCTGACCACAGCCCAAGAGCAGACCCTCCAGAGATCAGCCCAGCCTTTCCAGAAGAGAAGAGCCTCCTGGTCAGCCCACAGAACATACAAACACTTGACATCCGCCCTTAATCAAGACCAGGAACTAGAATCAAGATGTCTGGGGGTGGGTCTTAAATAAGATGCCATTGGATTTTTCCTAGTTAACAAATGATATGAAGGGACTCAAACAAAAGAACAAAAATTACAGGACCAGTAAATCTGTGGAAAAAGTCAACATCACTGTGTAATAATTGAATGTGAATGAGAAGTACGGAGACTACGTGAATATCCCACAAATCTGAAAATTGTTAAAAAGAATGCCACCTTTGTGTGATTCTGAAGGAGTAGGGGTAGTCTACCTACTGCTGAAATAAATAAAAACTCTCACCAGGCGTGGTGGCTCACGCCTGTAATCCCAGCACTTTGGGAGGCCGAGGCGGGAGGATCACAAGGTCAGAAGTTCAAGACCAGCCAGGCCAACATGGTGAAATCCCATCTCTATTAAAAATAAAAAAAAAAAACAGCTGGGCGTGGTGGTGGGTGCTTGTAATCTCAGCTCCTCAGGAGCCTGAGGCAGAAGAATTGCTTGAACCTGGGAGGTGGAGGTTGCAGTGAGCTGAGATTGCGTCACTGCACTCCAGCCTGGGTGACAGAGCAAGATGCCATCTCATAAACAAACAAAATCCAAAAACTCTCACTGGTATTTTTGGAAATATACATTAAAGCCTCAGGAAAATGTAGATCATTTGCATAGCTAGGAATTTATGCCAGGAAAGAAAATAACAGAGCACGCAGGGGTACAATCATAAGGTGTTTGTCCCTATGTTTTTCTAATAGGGAATTCTCAGAAAGTAAAACAAAGGCCAAACAATAAGGGGGCTGTTTAAACAAAATCTGCCATCTCTACACAACAAAATTCTATTCAGTATTTAAAAATTCTGTTGTAGACAGTTCCTAATAAAGCCAGGTATGGTAGCTCACACCTTTAATCCCAGCACTTTGGGAGGGTGAGGCGGGTGGATCACTTGAGGCCAGGAGTTCGAGACCAGCCTGGCCAACGTGGCAAAAGCCTATTTCTACTAAAAATAGAAAAATTGGCTGGGTGGACGCACCTGCGGTCCCAGCTATTTGGGAGGCTGAGGCAAGAGAATCGCTTGAACCGGGGAGGTGGAGATGGCAGTGAGCTGAGATTGCACCATTGCATCCTCTGTTACGCCTTGGGCGTTTGAGATTAAAGGACTTAACCCAGTCTCCACCCCATATTCAGCAGCACTGATACTCCTTCCCCTCCTTAGCATTGCTCAGCTTTGGCTGTTAGTGCTACACACCCGACATGTGCTCATGGATCTGAACACACGTTTGATCTGGGCAGCTGAAGACCTCCGTATCTTACAGAATGGCCCAAACGTCCTTCTCTTCTGAATCAATTTGTCCTTGTACAGATATACGCAAGCCAATATTCTTCTCAAACAAATCTCTCACTGCTTCTTGCTTTTGGTTTCTTCTAATTCTCAGTGTGGTGCAGCCTAAGATTTGACTCTGTTTCTCTGCTGTCAGCCAGCTGCTGAGGAAGGCAAAACAGAGCGAGAACCTGATTGATTTGGCCCTGGCCAGTCAATTAAGATGTTTTTATATTGAACTCCTTGCACCGATGAGCAAAACAGAAGGATAGAACAAAGAATCCTGATTAAATTTGTTCTGTTGAAGACTCTAGAGTCCTGCCAGTCTGTGAAATCCTTCTCCCAACATTTATTCACTAAATAGAATCTAGCAAGCCTGGTGAAGGGCTTCCTGCTGCCTGAGAAAAGAAACAAAGTGGCTCATTCATTTATTAGAGTGATGGGGAGTCTTTCCTATTGGTAAACAGTGAATGGGAGTTGGCAGATGGGGGTATTAGCAGCATAGAGTTTGTTTGAATTGATTTATAGTGACAAAGATATAAACAGATGCAAGCGGTTTACCAGAAATCCTGGGGCAGCCATAATAAAGCATCAGTATACTTAGTTATAATTATGGTTGCCTGAAATAAATTTAGATATGGAAGTATAACTTGGGTTGCTAGAATAATTCCCAGAATTCTTAAAAAAAAAAAAAAAGCACTACTCTAGGATTATGAAAGTTCCCTGTGAAGCACTTAGAAGAATAAATCCATTTATGATATATTTGATAATAATGAGTATTACTATTGCCAAAGAAAATACTAGACCCAAGATATATTAGCCAGAAGAAAATACAATCATTTTACTGAGCTCGGTGCAATAGATTTTGAGCTCTACAGGGTGGGTGTCATAGCCTGTTCTGTAAGGTGCTTGACACAGGGTAGGTATTCAAGAGCCCTTTTGTAACTGTGTGTGTCACAGAAGGCTGAGCGTGACCAGGATGTTAACGTATTTTGACATGTGTTAGTGAAAATAATGCTAATGGCTGTCACAGATCCACCAAAGAAGCTCAGTGACTCTAGAAACTGGAATTTTATTTCTCACTCCTGTAAAATTAAATTGGCATCAGCAGGATTGGGAAAGCGGGAAGGGCCTATTCCAGGTAGTAATTCAAGGGTCAAAGCTGTTGGAAGTGTGGAAGTTGCCACCGGGGCTTCAAAAATCCCTCTGGGAATAAACGTCTTTTAGAGAGACAAGGGAAGAGAAGGGCTTGAAGAGTGTGAGTGAGATTTTTGTTTTTTTGTTTTATTTTGTTGTTAATGTGCCCGCCTGGGAATGACACAGGTCACTTCATCTCACTTTCCACATTCAAGAACTGGACCACATGGAGACACCCCACAGAAAAGGCCAGGATGCAGCTGGACTGTGGCTACCCAGGAAAGGCCACGGTTTGCTGAGCAACCAGCCAGCCACTGTGAAGGACAGAAGGCTACAAGTGTAGGAGTGTGAACAACGATAACTCATTATCCAGGCTCCCCCTGCAACTCAGTCTTTCATTCCTGAGATCTGACCCAGTTGAGGTATCCCACAAATAACTTGTAATTGAATGGAAATACATACATCAATACATGTGACCCAAGAAGGCCACAGGTGAAAGGGAAGTGATGTAAAGTTCACACAAAGGTGTTTACATGCATTCAAATGCAAAGGAAAAGCCTAATTATGAGCATTATCCCAAGGCTTCACTTTGTCCAGGAGGAACGTGTGCTGTCTGTTGGGTTGGGCCTTCTTTCCTAACATAAAGCAGCAAACTGAAATGTCTGTGATGATAGCTGCTGCTCCTGAAAGCGGAAGGAGAGGACTGAGGAGGATGTTACCTGCAGTAACTGGGACAGAAGTCAAGAATTCACAGTGAAAAACTGGAAGCTAATGGCAGTGCTTGCTCGCTGCTGTTTCACTGGCATGCTCTCCTGCAAACTGCTAGATTATATTTCCAACAAATACAATACTGTCTTTCATCTCAGTACCAATGTGGTTGAAAAATCCACATGTATCTGGAATTATTTTTTCATATCCTTGAAATTCTGAGTTTTCTGCAGAATAGCAACTATATTTTCACATCCAGTTCATAAATCCTGCATGTTCTCTCTGAATATGTTGAAACAGAGTGTTTCAAAAAAATGATAAATGTTGAGTTTTGGGGCAGAATGATCTCTACTTACATTACTATAATCCACTGAAAAACTGCTTAAATCTAGAGAAAGAATCACCAGCTATAAAAATGTGTCATTTCAGTATCTTTGAATATTTCAGAAGTTTTTGGTTGAACATCAGAAGAAACAACTCATACAAGCTTAAGGGAAAGACAAGTTTATTTTAGGGCAACGAAGTTGTGTTAAATTCCTGAAGGGAGGATATGAAGCTGCAGACTTCAGGGTGCCCGGGAGGTCCAACCTGCCTGCCTTTCATCCCTGCATATGGGTGTTATTTTCTTTCACTGACTGGCTTTTTTCTGATTTCCATCACCCATGGTGAAAAATGATTGGTGTTGGAAACACCTCATGCATTCTGTGACCTAACCAGGGTAAACACTGTCTCCCTAGCTACCCACACCTGGACTAATCACCTGTAGCCAGGAAGGGGTCATACTCTGGGAACTGCAGACTGAAGGCATCCACTCCCAGATTGTGAGTGGCAGAAAAGCTGTTCCTCAGTTTCACTTCAATTCTAAAACTCGAACAAACCAAGTAAAATAAGAGAAAAAGAAAAAGTATGGAGAGTTTTGCTCTGGCAATAATGGGATAAACTGTTCTTTCTTCAATGATTCATAGGACTCTCATTTCTAGGACCTGGGCTAGCTTTGGGTTTTGTCTTACAGGAAGTAAGAATTTTTATGTTCCTGGGAGGGGAGGGCAGAGGGAGTTGGTCAGGGCACTAGAATCCTCGCAGGGATCTGATACCCAGTGCATGGAGAGGTACTACTCTGACACTTCCTGTTTGTCACTATCAGTTATTTGGAATGATTCTGCTACAAGCCTGGTTGCTCTCAGTTACACATCTCCCCAGGCTCCAGATTCTGACTTTGTTAATCATGGCAGAGGATTAATTTGTGGTAATCAATTTCTATCTGCTGTTTATAAGTAATGCCAGAAAAATTATAAGAAGACACATTTACAGAGGGCTAATTGTTTACTGAACCCCTCCCCATATTTTCCATCCTATTGTTTACACAATATTTTCCATAGTAATTAAATAAGGCTGCCACTACGTATAAAACATGGTAATGTACCTATTCAATGCTTTAGCATGAAGAGTAGAATTTCTGCCACCAAAAAATTTAAAACTTTTTTATGGGGTAGGCTGTGTGAAATTAAAATTGTGCATTTCTATATTTAAAGATAAAAGAGAGTGAAGTAATTCTTATTAAAAAGGCCTATCAAGAAAGAGATAGCCTGTTGAAAGGGAGAGGTTTTTGTAGAACATGCTATTAGGAAATATGTGTTGAGCTTGACCACATAAATACATTTTCGGTGTTAATTGCTCCTGGACTAAGTCTTAGTAAAAGACCTGGTTAATGAAAGAGAATTGCGAAAGATAAAACTTAGACAGGTGAGGTGTAATTGCAGAACGCTCTGAGAATCATTATAATGGTCTTTGTTCTTCAGGCTATGGAAAGCCCTTGACATTTTATGGGCATGGAAGTGCTGTATTAGCATTTGCTTCTCACAAAACATATTCAAAATATCAATGACTTAAAACAACCTGTGTATTATATTACTTGGGTCTTCAAGTCAGACGCTACTTCTCCATTTGGAGTAGGAGTCTTGCTCCAAAAGTTCATGTAGATTTACGTATGTGCATAGGGTTCCTCAGTCTCCTTGGACCTTAACAAAGCAAAAAAGAAAAACGAGATGAGCAAAATATATAATAACTCTTTAGATCTTGGCTGGAAACTGGCATGTGTGACTTCTGTCCATTCCATTGTTCAAAGCAAGTTATGTGGCAAAGCCCAACATCAACAAACAGGAAAATTATACTCTACTTGAGTGAAAGATAACGTTATCATACAGAAAAAGACCTGGATGCTGGAAGGGTGTGAAGAACTGGGAACAATGACCCAATCTGCCTCAAGTGTTATAAACAGTGTTGCCTTGGAAACATTTCTTTGGCAACATGATCCACAAGATAACGTAGAGTAGCACTGAGGGTTTGGAAGCCAGTGGCCATGTTGTACATAAAAGTTATATCTCTGGGGAAAAACTTGGTCCATTTGTTTCAAATTAGACTCTTCAAGTTTTCTCATCATCCATTAGTCAATGTCAGTCATCATGATTTGTCAAGAATCATGAAGTGTCTGAGATTATACCCTGTTAAAAATTTCCATGCCAGGTTCATCCGCATTGTTTCAAATGGCAGGATTTCCTTCTTTTTCAAGGCTGCCTAATATTCCACTCTGTGTGTGTGTGTGTGTGTGTGTGTGTCTGTGTGTGTATATACATATATATATATATATATATATATATATAAATAAATTTTTTCCTCAACAAGGATCATTGAGAAATGCATTGTTAGGTAATTGTTGTGCAAATATCATACAGCACACTTAGATAAACCTAGTTGGTGTAGCCTACTACACATCTGGGCTACATGGTATAGCCTATTGCTCAGACCACTTTCATATATGTGAAGCATCATTGACTGAAACATTGTTAAGCAGCACATGACGTATATACTATGTTTTTAAATCTATTAATTAGTAAACAGTTGTTTCTACATCTTGGCTATTGTGAATAATATTGCAATGAACATGAGAATGTAGACATTTCTTTGAGGCAGTGATTTTATTTCTTTTGGATATATCCAGCAGTGGAATTGCTGGATAATATGGTAGATCTATTTTTAATTTTGTGGGGAACCTCTATAACTGTTTTCCATAATGACTGGACTAATTTACATTCCCACCACGGAAGAGCCTGGAGGACATTACACCAAGTGAAATAAGCCAGAGAAAGATAAGTACTGCATGATCCCACTTAGATACAGAATCTACAAAAGCTGACCTCGGGAACATAATAGAAGAGTAGTTGACAGAGCCTGGATGGTAGGGGCAATGGAGAGCATTGATTAAAAGTTACAAACTTTCAGTTATAAGATGATTGAGTTCTGGGGATCCAATGTACAGCACAGTAGCTAAAGTTAATACCAATGTATTGTATACTGGAAATTGACTACGAGTGTAGCTCTTGAATATGCTTATAACAACAACAACAAAGTAACTATGTGAGGTGATGAATAGCTAATGTGGTAGTCATTTTACACCATGTATATATATCAGAACGTCACATTGTACACCTTGAATATATACAAGTTTTACTTATCAGTTAGACCTCAATAAAGCTGCGAAATAAAATTACCAGGTTATAGGTACATGGATGATAGCAAAAGACACAGACTCCTAGAGGCAAAGAACTTTATGGGCTGTGGCACAGCAGAAATGGCGGTTTCAGTGTAATATGTATATAGGTATACTGTGTATATTGAAGCTATGATGAAATGTGCATATACATTTAAAATTGTAACAGCTTCTGGGTAGGCTGACCTTTTTGTCATGAAATAGCCCCATTAATCTTTAGAAATACTTCTTGCATTGAGTTTGCTATTAATAGAGTGTCCTCACTTTGCCTTGTTTAGAGCTTGCGTGGTCTTTTTTTCATACTTTTATTTTCAACCTGCTGGGTTCTTATAATTAAGGCATATCGTTTTAGTAATATGTAATGGACTTTTGTGTTTTTTCCAACCTAGAAATCTTTTTGTTTTAATTGGAGAGTTTAATCCATTTATATTAAGTGTAACTATTTTTATATTTAGTTTTTACTTGCAGTATTATTTCATTTGATCTGTCTCGACTGTTGCAATTTTCATCCTTTCCGCTTTTGTATCAACAAATTTTCTTTTTCACTTTCATTTTATGAGCTCGTTAGTAACATATATGCATGCAATATTATTGGCATGCATTTAAAGTCTAAAATTAAAATGCTGATGTTACTTTGTACCTTTAATAACCATTGATAGTTTCTTCTGTATTTATTCCTGCTGTTCTTCATTACCTCCTACATAGGTGGGGCTCTGCCTGAGAGCCTGAGGCATTACCAAAGCTCTTCCTCCTTCCTGGTTCCTGAACTCAAGCACGAAGGCACCTCAGCTTCATGAGAACACCAACAACTCTGCTCTGTTTGCCAACATTACTTCTTAGTCACCAGCTCAGTGAACCTTAAATATTAAGCACTTGCCTAAAAGGCAGGACTGCTGAGCGTGTAGCTCACAGCTGCCAGTTGGCCTTCCAAGTCCTGGCTGCCTCAGCAGTCCCAAGCTCCAGCTTTATGTCTCCAGCCCCAGGTGTTCCCCAAAGCTTGGATGATGTATTTACTTTTTAGAAATGTATTGACGCTACAAGAGGCCGTATGCAAAAAGCAGGTTTACAATACAGTCTCACCTAGACTGTCTACTTGTTTAATATTGTGTCAACTTGTTTAATATTATGTGCATATTACACATAAAGAAAACTACACATGTATAATACTCAGGTGTATTACAGAAGGAAAAGCTTCTTCCATGAGGGAAAGCTTCCCAGCTGGAGTCTTGGCCCCCTGACTATGCTGGACGCCCTCAGCCCCTGACCACCATGATCAGTCTTTATTCATCTTCTCTGCCTCCTCTGGATCCAGGTGTGGCTGTGTCATGCCTTGGGCTTGAGCCTCTGAAGCCGCTCAGTTTCCCATGGTCTTTATAGGCTTAGCCTCCTGGTCTCAACTGCAGCCCTCCGTGGGGCTCAGCTTCTCCACATGCTAGGCATGTAGACAGTATCTGTGTTCACGGGCCAAGAAACATCTCAAGCTTGCACCATTCTGTAGCCCACCTTTCACTGTTGTTCATTTGTGGATGGACATTTAGGTTTAGTCTATATCTTGGCTATTATGAAAACTGTTGCAGTAAACATGCAGGTGCAAACATCTGATATACTGATTTTCTCTCCTTTGGATAAATATTCAAGAGTGATAGCATGTATTCTTGGGATGCAAAAAATATTTATTATTGATACAATTCCACACTCTTTATAGTTGTACAAAGAGGAATCTTAATAGCAAGAAAATAATATGCATATTACAACTGCAACAACTGTGTCACCAAAATTCTGTGAATGAGATTCAATGAAAACAAATGAGTGTGTGTGTGTGTGTGTGTGTGTGTGTGTGTGTGTGTATGCATTTTTAGAGAGAGAGCTTAGAATTTTAAGCTATTACTATGGGTAATTATTATTTAAGACTTTTTCCTACACTGCAAATAACATTACTGAAATAAAAATTAATAATTTGAATACTTTATATTTTCTTTTTAACACTTTTCCTTTGTTCTTTGCCTTACATAAGTTCAACACTTCTTAGTACTTTATCACGCATCATTGTATGAAATTAGTCTGAAAATATATCTATGCATTTATTCAAACAATATTCAATCATATGTTGATTCGTGGCAATTAAAATAAAATCATGTATCAGCTACCATGTTTTGTGACAGTCTCCTGACTCAGTAAAGCCCTCCTACTTTACAAAAGGAGGATAAAAATGCATGTACATAAACTGTCTGAGGCATGGAAGGGACAGGGCCCTCTAGGAACCAAGGGGGGCTTTTCTGAGAGCAGGAAATTACCCTCAGAAATGGAGAGACTGGGACTGGCAACCAAGGGGAAGACGTTAATGGTTGGAAGTGCAGACCTAGCCATCAAACTAAATCAGAACAGGAGAATGATCAGAAATGATGAAGATACGATATGAAGAGCACACTTGGGAATAAAAACCGAAGCTGTTTTTCTAAGAGTGAAAATAATCGAATTAAGCATGTGTGAGTATGACGCATCTTCAGTTCATTGACTTATTAGGACACCTTTTCTGAAGCTGTTTTCTGAAAAGATGGAAATATCAAATATTCTCATGGTTTTTATTTTCCCATTTGTGTTCCACAGGTTCAATGACAGCACGTTAGACAGTGTTACTCTTAAAAACTGAAAAAGTTGACAACATTCCTGCAGCTGTTTAAAGAAAAATTTAGTGCAGGACAGTTCTCATAGTATTCACTATTTCTTTTTTTAGGCAAGCTCTTTTTAGTGTCTGCTCACAGATTTAACTGCCTGCCACCTGAGCACCTGAGTCACCACAGTACTCAATCAAGACAGGTATGAAAGAGTTTATGACAAACTGTCAGTCTCTATTTTTTCCTTTAATTTCTGAGGATATTTTAACAGCTTCAGGTACAGGTGAGATTTAATGGTTACATATTTAACTTCAAACCCATGCCTAGGAGCTAAATTTAGGTGTTAAAATCAAAAGAAGTATATAGAAGAGACATCTATGAGGATTTTTTTCTACTCACTGCACTAAATGATCAAATTATTTACTGATCTGTTTCTGGCATTTCTAGAACCAGCCCCACCAGAACTGTGACTCACAATTCCTTTGCTGTGAATTTTTTATTGTAGAGTCCTGTTATTAAAAAAGAAAAGATATATCTCCTCAATATTGCTGTTTATGCTCCTATAAGACAGTGGAAATCGCCTACTAATTGCTCAAGAGGATTTTATATGGATCACAGGAGAGTGGTTCTGTTTGGTGCTAATCAAGGCAAGGACATTTACTGAACTCTTCTATGAGTAAGCCACCACAGCTGGTGAGCTACAGAGGAAACAAGAGGCACATGACATAGCATTTGACCACAAAAATTTAGCTGCAATAAGCCCCAAACCACAGGCTTATAGAAATTTATCAGGAATGAAAACATAAATGGAAGAGGAAATGCAAGCAGAGAAAATATATAGAAAGAAGATAGACCAAAGTTATACAGGAAGAACATTATCAATAATAGAAGGCAGAATTGCAGACAGTGTGGTCCTGGTGTAGATGTGGTGAGCACCATCCATGGTCTAAGAGAAGCCCGACCAGAATGGAACTTCTCATTCCCTCTATCCCCAGGTCATGCTGCTTACATTGTGACAGTAAAAAAAAGTTGTTGACGTAATCTCTGTTCACAATATTGTGATATGTGCTGTACAAGTCTTTATCCTTCGCAACTATTATTTCCACCTGCAGGGGAGAAAGCAGGCCCAGAGACGCTCAGACACTTGCAGCATTCACCCAGCTAAGGGACAGCAAACTGTACCCAATGCATCCACCTGGGCTGAGTTCTCCTGCAACCACGAACCAGCCTCCCTCCACTGTGGTCCCATTCTGCCTGGGCACAGGGTCAGGCATTCACTTGTCTCTGTTCCTCTCTGTATTTGTCAATTTTCATACTGCTATGAAGAAATATCCAGGACTGGTATTTCTGGTAAAGAAAGAGAGGTTTAATGAACTCATGGTTCCACATAGCTGGGGAGGCCTCATCCTCATGGCAGAAGGTAAAGAAAGGAGGAGCAAAGGCACATCTTACATGGTGGCAGGCAAGAGACTTGTGCAGAAGAACTGCCCTTTATGAAAACCACTAGATCTCATGAGACTTATTCACTGTCATGAGAACAGCATGGGAAAACCTAACCCCATGATTCAATTACCCCCGGCCTGGTGTCTCCCACAACAGATGGGGATTATAGGAACTACAGTTCAAGATGAGATTTGACTGGAGACACAGCCAAACCATATCACTCTCTTAGTTCTAAAGTCTGTATCAACTTTAGATTACAGAATCTTTAATGTTCAAGACTGGACTCTATTCATCATCTTTGGATGTCTAAGTCCTACAACATACTTAACAAGAATTAAAACAAAATAGAGCAAGACATCACAGAAGCACAGTCACAAACATGAATATATGCAGTCATGAACATCATCCCTCATCTGTTCCTCCTCCGAGTTTTTCCATCTCGGGTATCGGCACCTCTGTCCACATGAGCATCTCCACATCACCTGTGGACTTTGTCTTCTCACACTCTCCATTTCAGATCAATTGCTGTCTTGTTCCTCCTTCCCAAGCTGTTTTCGAGTCCTTCCCCCTGCTCCCTCCCCGCTTCTGGCCACATTTCCCCTGGGAGAATTCACACCTTCCTACCCTGGCCTCGTGTGAGTGTTCCCCTCTCCACCAGCTGCTGGAACATCCTTGTTGTAGGAGTAAATCTTTGCAGCACAAATTGGATCACATTACAGTTCTGTTCAAAGCTGGCAATGGTGTATTTCACTTTAAAGTATCACAAGCCCTGTCACATGTGTGTATTGTGGGGCATCACCCACCCCCATACCTACCCCGTCTCTGAAAACAGATTGGGTCATCCTTTTCCATGCTTGCTGCTCTCTGCAAAACCTTCTTGGACCATGTGCACAGCCCAGGTCCACTGCCAGAAGGCTCATCCCAAAGAGTGAACTCTTATTCATCCTGCATGGCTTCATCCAAACGCCATTCCACAGGGGTCTTTTCCTACTCCCCCATCTAAACTACGCCATTTCTCCTGGTATATTCTCTCTCTTCTCATCCTGGTTTTTGTTTTGTTTTGTTTTGTTTTGTTTTGTTTTGTAGAAATGACAATTTTTAAGTCTGTGTATATCTTTGCTCCCTCAAAATCAGTGTTCTGCTGAGGCTGTTTCTGTGGCCCACCTCTCTATCTTGGGGAGCACCAATACATATGGCATACTAGCAGTGCTGAGGACATGCTGCCAAATGGAAGAATCAATAAAACAGCCTCAAAAGAAGTGAAAAGGGGGGAGAAGGGTTCAAATAAAGATACCTATCCTTGAATGAACTTACATTTGAAGGGACATGGACAGCTATGGAAGAGGAAGGCAGCTGTATTAGTTCGCTTTCATACTGCTGATAAAGACACACCAGAGACTGAGAAGGAGAGGTTTAATTGGACTTGCAGTTCCACATGGCTGGGAGGCCTCAGAATCATGGCAGGAGGCAAAAGGCACTTCTTACATGGCAGTGGCAAAAGAAAATGAAACAAAAGCAAAAGCAGAAACCTCTTACTAAACCATCAGCTCTCATGAGACTTATTCACTACCTTGAGAACCATGGGGGAAACTGGACCCATGATTCAAGTTACCTCCCACTGGGTCCCTCCCACAGCACGTGGGAATCATGGGAGTGCAATTCAAGATGAGATTTGAGTGAGGAGACAGAGCCAAATCATATCAGCAGCTGACAGCTTCTCAAGGAAAACATAAGAAAAATCTGGGTGCTGTTTTGCCATGACTCATCTGCTCTGGTTAACGAGTGCAGAGCCCATGCAGTTTCTGACTCTCCTGCACGAGTACAAAGGGGGCAGCAGAGATCTACCTAGTAATAGTGAACACAGCTGTGGGAGTGTGACCTTCCCCACCAACACCTTCCTGGCATACCACTCACCACCATGCTGTGACATCACAGCCTGAAGCCCTCTTCTGAAAGGGTGGAATTTGTCAGTGAAGCACCCAGGTGAGGGACACAGTTCATGGCAGACTCTAGGTGCCTGTTCCCAGCATCCTGGGATCTCCCTGGAGACCTGACAAAGTCAACGTTTGGTTATTTTACATCTGATGTGGAAATTCACATAACTGAACAATGGGTGAGCTCAACTGGCTTCTGGAAGCTACAAGAATATCCCATGAAGGCTTCCCTGGGAATAAGTGGCTTCAAGTAGAGTGAACACTGGGCCTGACATTCCCACAGGGACACTTCCTGAAGGGCCTTTACTGAAAAACATTTCCACAATAATTTCAAGGACTGGCTAGCTAACGATTAACAAATAAATCCTGATTTAAGGGTTTACTAAATGAAGGGGTTGATTATATCCACCACTGATTGTCTAGAAGAGTCCTTGAAAAAGTGGATCCCAATTCAGCTAATACGAAAAATCAGAAAGGACAATCTGGAAGATAAGCAGCAGGAAGCAACCCTCCCTGAGGGCTTCGGCAGGCGAGGGAGGGTGGGAGACACAGGACAGAGCCAGTGTGGGCAATGAGGGCCCCTTGCAGGAGATGCTGTAGTTGTCCAGGGCTGATCTTACTCATGTTCTGAACTCTGAAAAGCAAACGTGCCTCTGAGTGCTTGGCACATACCAAACTGGGCTCCAGCATTTGCTGTTCATCATGCACACAGTGTTCCATGTGTGTGCACAGAAACACTGTTCCTGGGCCCTAAGTTTGTCAATGCTGTGACAGCCGCCATCAGTGTGGTCCCTGAGAGCATGTTAAAGTGGGAACACCCCTATCCAGTGTTACCCAGGCAAAAAGGTAAACACAAATTCAGGTAATTATGGTATGTTTATATCATACCAGAACATGGCCAGGGGTGGTGGCTCATGCCTGTAATCACAGTACTTTGGGGGTCTGAGGTGGGTGGGTCACTTGGGGTCAGGAGTACACAGGAGACCAGCCTGACCAACATGGTGAAACCCCATCTCCACTAAAAATACAAGCATTAGCTTGGCATGCTGGCACGTGCCCATAGTCATAGCTACTTGGGAGGTTGAGGCAGGAGAATCACTTGAACCCGGATGGTGCAGGTTACAGTAAGCTGAGATCACACCACTGCACTCCAACCCAGGCAACAAAGCAAGACTCATCTCAAAAATAAATAAATAGAAAATGAAAAATATATCACACAGGTACCCATTTAACCTAAACAAGGCATAACACAATGTGCTAGGTCCAAGCCTTGCCTAGGTCTTGCCCAGGAGCTCCCCAGGGGAGAGAATGGTGAAATTCAGGAGAGCCTGAAGACAGCTTCAAATCTCCATCAGAAGATGAGCCAGCATGTGGGGCAAAGGTGTGAGAAACAATAGCGAAGACTTTGGGGTGTGTCCATCACACACACCATGAAACTCCCATAGCGCTACTTTTGAAAGCACAAAAGAAGTGTCTAACCTGGCCAGAGGAGTTCAGGAGTCGGAGCGAAGACCAGTAGCTCCTCCTCCAGCTTCCAACCCAGCTGCACTCGAGACTGGAGGTCACGGATGCTCAGGGACCCCTGGAAGCCTGCCTCTCTCCAGCTCCACCGTCACTGCCAGTGGCTCTGCTTCTGGGAACTTGACACCACAGACGTCACAGACATTTTTATTGGGAAACCACTGTTTCTTCCCTTGCCTGCACTCCCAGGCCCTCTTTTATCTCCTGTTGGGAAAGATTCAGTGACTGAAACCTTTTGATTTTCTCTGTTGGAAGTAAATGCAGATGCTTTTGTACACAGATTTTATAATAGTCATTAAGATCCTGAAAATGCAGTGTTAAGATCAAACTCTTTTTCAATTACTGTTTAACACTTTACTTGCCAGCTCACACTGTAACATGGGAATAAAGTCATTAAGAGGTGTATGAAAACCTTGTACTGTAATGAAAAGTGGATTAGGAAAGAAAAGACTCTCAAAGTGAGAAGAGTCGACCTGTACTCCTTGTTGTTTCATGCATTAATTTGCTAATTAAAAAATGGTTGTATCAGTGTTGGGTGTTATTCAACTCTATGATTAATTATGATTAAATATAAGTACAGGACTTAAGTTTATTTTTTTTTACAATTAATTCCCAAAACCAAAAAGCTACATTTCTAAGGGTAAAATACAAAAATAATCCTAGTAATAATCCTAGTAATTATAACAACTTAAGATTTTCTCAAAGTCACATATATTAGCCATCCATTTAAAATTTTAATTTTTGCTAAGACAATAGGACTTTGAGAGACTGAGTTTGTAAATGATCAATGACTAAGCCACATATCAAAGGAGAACTCCAACCCACGATCTGCCGCAAGCAGCCGGGCAGCCAGCTCTTGTCTGCAGCAGCCAGCTTGGAAGCTGCCTGCTGCAAGTCAAGAGTCCAGGAAGGAAGGCCACGGTGTCTAGCCATGGCCCAGGAGGCCAAAGAGTTCACCCAGAGGCAATCGTTGCCCAAAGGCCAGGAATTAATTATGACTGACAGATTCCCTAATGCTGTTTCCACTTCCAACCTAGGACCAGGTGGAAAAAGCATATCTTCCCCCTAATCAATTCCATGAGCTGATCCCCCGCACCACAACCAGTCTCCACCAGGGCTCCCCGAGCCTCTCTCTTCCCACTCCCTGCCTCCTGTGAGTCTCTGCCAAGCCCAAAGGGTGGTGGTGGCTCCCTCTCTCTAGTCTGCAGAAATAGCTCATGCCTATTGTTATTTGGTTCATCCCTGTTAATTCTCACAACTTGGGGTGGTCACATTATGTCTCCTTCCTTCATATTAACACCTCCAAAGGGATATCTTTAACACTCCTAGGTGCAGAATTCTATATTGCTGCAAATGCCCTTGTTCCATTTTCATAGAATATGGATGGTGTGGGACATGCAGAGGTTGGAACGTGCACCTCACAGGAGGAAGGCCCCTGCTGAGTTTCCCCATTTATGAGCAGGAGTATCTGGCAGATGGTCTTAGGTATGGGACGAGGTGGACATTCAGCATGAGTCATTAAATTTCTAATTGAAGGCTAAGAGTTGGGCTTTTAGGGTCACTGAGAGTGACTCTCTTTGGGCACATCAATCATTTTGGAGACGTCCTTGGGAAGCTAGGTGTGATCCTGAATATTTCTGCAGAAGGACGGAGACAGACTATTAGTGTGCTGAGAGTTTCGTAGAAAAAAGGTCCCTGCCTCTTGGGCACTGATGCCTGTCCCAGGAATAATACTTAATGGGGAGCTGCTAACTGGACAGAGCTAGGCTCAGTCGTGGCTCCGTGCTGCTGTTCTAGGAAATGTAAGAGCTAATCTGTGGATCTGGGATCCCAAACGGGGTTTGCCTTCGGCCTAGCCTACCAAGAAGAAAGGGACCACCCCATCTCCAGAGCTGTCAGCCTATTAAGCACCTGTGAAGCCTGGAGCAAAATTCTCCATTAAACAGCGACACCTGGTGGCGAATCTCGGAACAGCACCAATAGATTGACAGCCCAGTTCTTGATAGGTTTGTAATACAAGGGGGCGATCCTGGATATGCTCATAATTAACTATAAAAGTTAAAAGATATATCCATATTTTATAATGAGTTTTGGGAGCAGTCTATTCCATTTGCATGCAAATTCTCTTTTGAGGAGTATTTTGCCAACTAATTATTAGCCTTTGAGAATTTCTGCACAGACTACTCTACACATACGATTTGACAAGTTAGTGAGCTTCAAAAGCAAAACAAAAGACATCCAATTAAATGACTTTATCAATAAAACTAGAAAGAAATATTTTAATTATAGTTCCTCCTCAAATTCAATTACAGCATTTATTTGTAGTCCAATAATAATCACTTAGAAAGCAGCTGAATTAACTTGGCATTATCTGTAAAAGAGAAGTATGTCCTAAACAAATGAATAAGTTCTCACAAGGAAAATGTTTGAAGTACCTAGGATGAATGTTTGAAAGCATTTTTAGGTTTGGTCATTTTCACATAAATCCTGTGCAAGTATTTTTTTTTTTTAATGCAGTCAGTGAACTCCTAAAACTCACTTGCATTTGTGTTACTTCTTGATATTACGTGATAAAAGTTTAAAATTTATCTGGAAAAAATGAAATTTTTAAATGTCAAGAAAATTTTAGAGACTCTTTTAAACAATATACCAGATAAATTACAAACTATTTACTGGGATACAACTAGGATTAAAAAATTAATAATACAGCCCTAATTTTTATGGTGTTTGAGGCTATTGGAAAGCGTAATAAGTAAGCAATCCTCTAGTGGATATTAAAACATGGAAAAAGGTACAACTTTCTAAAAAGTGGTACAGGTAACTTTAATTTTAAAAACAATGATGAAGTTCTGAAACATATCCTGCAATGTTATAGTTTAATATCTACCAAGTGCTGGCATCACTACTCAGTGAGACAAAATAATTCACCTGAGAAGTAGTGTTGGAATATTTGGTTACACATGGTGGGAGGGAGGCTGGCGGCTGGTGATAGTCTTTTATCTCCTCATGATCTCGGCTCTCTATGCATACTGATTACAGAGTTAAATGTTAGAAGTCAACCTTCAGGTTAATACATGTTAAAAAATTAACCTTTAAAAGGTAACAGCTTTCCATTGTAAAGGGCAGTAGAAGAAATCCTTGGGAAAAGCATGCCCCTATTGGCATTTTAGCAGTTTTTTGTTGTACAGAGGGGCTGTCTTGTGCCTTCTCAGATGTTTCACAGTGTGCCTGCCTCCAACTCACCAGTTGCCTGCAGCATGGCCTCCTCTCCCAGCTATGAAAACCAAATGTACATTCTAGACTCATCAAGTTCTTAGATCTTTGGGAATTATGCCTGAGAGTGCTCTGAATCTGTTTATCAAATTGAGAAGAACTGATATCTTAAATACTTATTCTTCCAAACTGAATATATCTATCCATTTAGATTTTTATCTTTCTATCCATTTAATTTTTATCTTTCTATCCATTTAGATTTTCTTCTATTTGTCCTACGAATGTATTTAAAATAACTTCTAGGTTCAAAATTTTATGCTATATAAATTGGTAGGTTTATTAAGAAAATCATTTAAAAAATGTTGACTAGTAAATAGAAATATAACTGATTTTTATCAGTAGAACCTATATTCCATGATCTCATTTGATTCGTTTATTTGTTGTTTATTTTTAACAGATTTGAGTTTTCTACATAAACAAAGATGTCTTCTTTAAATAATGACAGTTTTTTTTATGTTTATGTTTCTATTTACTTTTATTGCTTATTGCATTGCCTAGAACTTCCTGTACAATTATAAGTGAAAGTGGTGAGAATAAGTACTCCTGTTTTATTTTCAATGTTTGCAGTGAAGAAAAGTGCTAGCAACAGGTCTATGAAGATTGCCTTCCTTTTTTCTTTTTCTTTTTCTTTTTTTTTCCTTAAGATGCAGTCTTGCTCTGTTGCTGAGGCTGGAGTGCAGTGACATCTCAGATCACTGCAACCTCTGCCTCCCAGGTTCAAGCGATTCTCCTGCCTCGGCCACCTGAGTAGCTGGGATTATAGGCATGCACCACCACACCTGGTTAATTTTTTGTATTTTTAGTAGAAATGGGGTTTCACCATTTTGGTCAGGCTGGTCTCCCAACTCCTGATCGATCTGCCCACCTTGTCCAAGTGCTGGGATTACAGGCCTAAGCCACCAAGCTCCGCCTAAGATTCCCTTTTCTAGATGAAGTTGGTTGCTAAGATGTCATCATCGATGGGTGTTAAATTCTGCCAAAAGCTTTTTCTACACATATTGAGATCATCTTTTTTACTCCTTTACTCTGTTAACATGTGAATTACAGGGATTAACTTTGAATGCAAAATAAAGTTTATATTTCTTGGTTAACACCCGTTCGCTCATGAGGTACTATCATTCTACAGCTTTATTCAATTCGTTAATGATTTCCAAAGAATTATTGTTTTTATATTTGTGAATTTTCCTATAAGTTTTTAACCCAGCTTTAGTATTAAGATTATCCTGGTCTCACAAAACTAGTTGGGCGGTAATAATTTTTCTGAATAATTTAGATTGGAAATTACAGGATTTCTTAGGAAAATACATTCTCAAAACTGCTTTCAACCAGCCCATTGATTTCTTACATGACCCAGAAACTTTCGGTAATACGTAAACGAAGAATGCTTTCTTCGGTATCCATTTTCCTTGAACATTGTACGACTAATTCACTTGGATGCACTTTCTACCTTTTATCGGCCTTGTGAAAAGGCTGGTAACGATTCGCTTATACCAGCAGAAACTAAAGCAGAAAGATTTGAAGTGACTAGATAGCCATTATCAAAAGACTCCACCAAGAAGAAACAGAAAGACCAAGAGACTGGAAATTTGATATGGCATAATTTGGTCAGAGAATAAATATATGTTACTGAAATCCAGGTTAAATTATAGAAACAGAAGAAAATTATGGCCACTCTACCCCATAATCTGGAAAAGTGGTGACAGGGATTCAACAGAAAAGAAGTCATCAATCTGGGCAGGGAGGAGGAATCGGACCCAAGCAACCTACATGTGGATGAAGCACCATGTCCTCTTGTACCCCAGAATAACTTTCCAGACGCTGGATGATCCAACTTGATCCTCAAGTGCAAAGAGGAGCTGAAGAGAATGAAACGAAGAAGCGAGTTCAACCAGTCCCACGGGAATCCACAGCGAACGCTCTTACCGCGGTTCAACCGCTTTTCACGCGCAGAAGTCAGATTCAGCAGTAAGGCAGATGGGGAAGACGAACACTCTAGCGAATCTCCTTAACAGAACTGTAGTGAGAACAAGAGCTCTGATCTGCTATTGAGATCATATATATTCTAGATACATATGTATTCTAGATATATTCTAGGATGAACATCAACTGAGCTAGTGCAATCTGCATACCTAACCACAAGGAACAGGCTGACCATGTTTCCAAACTCATAAAGCAAATGTAGAAAGTCGTATTTCTAGGTATATGTTCTTGGTACGATTTGGCTGTATCGCCACCCACGTCTCATCTTGAATTGTAGCCCCCGTAATTCCCGTATGTTGTGGGAGGGATCAGGTGGAGACCACTGAATCAAGGGGCGGTCTCCCCCACGCTGTTGTCCTGGTAGAAAATGAGCCTCCGGACACCTGACGGGTTTATTAGGGGAAACCCCTTTCATTTGGTTTTTCCTCCTCTTGTCTGCTGCCATGAGAGATGTGCGTTTTACCTTCCACCATGATTGTGAGGCCTCCTGGCCACATGAAACTGAGTGCATTAAACCTTTTTCTTTCATAAATTGTATAGTCTCTGGTGTGTCTATATCAGCAGTGT
The DNA here is from genome assembly GCF_048565385.1 of Saimiri boliviensis. Taxonomy (NCBI): domain Eukaryota; kingdom Metazoa; phylum Chordata; class Mammalia; order Primates; family Cebidae; genus Saimiri; species Saimiri boliviensis. The sequence continues at coordinate 111,378,896 of NC_133461.1, read as the reverse complement.
GAACACGGACTAATACAGTTCTTACGTGAAAATAAGCATATGCGTCTTTATTCCAAAGCATGAGGGTCTTTCAGGGGCCTCAGGGATAACCTGCCATTAATTTTACTAAACACTGGATGTCACTGTTGCCATTTTATAATAAAAAATAATTTACGGGAAAAAGAGTTCCTAATCGATATTCTCAAAATAGCTATAGAAATTAATTTATATTTTATATTTATCACTAAAAGATGTAACCTCGTCGGAGTGGCTGGTTTCTTCATAGGATTTCCGTTTTTAAGGACAAAACCGCTGCCTGCCGCGTTTTCTGGGCACTGTCTGTAGCTTACTTGTACATAAAGCTGTGAACTCCCCACTCGGCCACGAGGAGCCCACGTGACTTCGTAAAGCTCACAGTGAAGGGGCGAGTTGCTTTATGGGAAATCGGAAATCCTGCTCTTTTCTTGGCTGGGCACAAATTAACCCTTCCAGTGACTGTCAGCATCTAAAAGGATGCCTCGGAGACGCAGAGGGCTGTGGCCCGGCCGAGCCCAGCTCCAAAGGCCTGGACCCAGGCGGGGCCCGCGGAGGACCAAACGGAAGGCAGGCCCCGGAGGGCTCAGACCATTCACCTGCCGCAGGTCGCTGTCGCCCGTCCGCCAGCCGCCTGTCAGTGTGCCGGTCAGCGACTCCCTCAGGCGCAGCTGTCCCGGCAGCCCAGCGGGCGGGCGCGGGACCAGCACTACGTCAGCACGCAGCGCGGGGTGGGGCCTGCCGAGGACACGCCCTTGCGGGAGGCCGGAAGCGCAGCGTGAGGACGAGGTGGGGCCTGCCGAGGACACGCCCTTGCGGGAGGCCGGAAGCGCAGCGTGAGGACGGGGTGGGGCCTGCCGAGGACACGGCCTTGCGGGAGGCCGGAAGCGCAGCGTGAGGACGGGGTGGGGCCTGCCGAGGACACGCCCTTGCGGGAGGCTGGAAGCGCAGCGTGAGGACGGGGTGGGGCCTGCCGAGGACACGCCCTTGCGGGAGGCCGGAAGCGCAGCGTGAGGACGGGGTGGGGCCTGCCGAGGACACGCCCTTGCGGGAGGCTGGAAGCGCAGCGTGAGGACGGGGTGGGGCCTGCCGAGGACACGCCCTTGCGGGAGGCCGGAAGCGCAGCGTGAGGACGGGGTGGGGCCTGCCGAGGACACGCCCTTGCGGGAGGCCGGAAGCGCAGCGTGAGGACGGGGTGGGGCCTGCCGAGGACACGCCCTTGCGGGAGGCCGGAAGCGCAGCGTGAGGCCCGTTCTCCAGGTCCGTGGAAGCTGCAGACTCGGGCTCTGCTCAGCGCGGGAAAGCTACTGGCTGATCTGGCCAAGCGCTTGGGCCTCCGCTGTGTGGTCGACTGTGGCCTGGAGAACACCAAGAAGGTGACGGCCGGGAGATTGACCGCCGCGCGCTTTGACTGCAAAGGGGAGTTGCAGGAATATTTCCAGGACATCGGTGTTCCCGTGACCAGTGTGCGGCTGCCCTGCTAGTTCGAGAACGTCCTCTCCCACTTCTTGCCCCAGAAAGTCCCAGAAGGAAAGAGCTACTTGCCGAGCTTGCCCGTAGGTCACGTTCCCATGGGTGGCATGTCCGTGTCCGACCTGGGTCCCGTGGTGCTCAGCCTGCTGAAGATACCGGAAAAATACGTCGGCCCGAACATCAGGCTGAGGACTTGCAGACTCACGGCCGAGGAGCACGCTGCCCTGCTCGCCAAGCACACCCGCGAGGTCGTGGACGACACCGAGATGACTCCTGAGGACTCCGAAAAGCTTGGCTTCCCCGGGGCCCGGGACCTGGCCAACATGTTCCCTTTCTATGCCCTGAGACCCGACTGTGGCATCGAGCTGACCCTGAGACTCAACCCCAAGTTCCTAACGCTGGACCGGTGGCTGGAACAGCACAAAGGGGAATTCGCCCTGCTGTGACCTGCCTGCCTTTTCAGCCTTTGTGGGGGTTGTGGGGGTACCAGAGGGGCAGAGGCACCGTCATCCTTTCCTATGTTACCAATAAACTTTGTCAATAAAGCCAATTTTCTACCTCACCCCCCCCTAAAAAAAGAACCCCACCTGCAGCCTGCATGTGGTGCTGCTGATGGGTGCTGCATTGGGCCAGATGGGCATTGCCTGCTTCTACATGGTGGCTATTGTGGCCATGCACCCACATGAGTATCTCAACCACCTCATCCTGGCCTACTCGCTGCTGCTCATCCTGCAACACAACGCCCAGAACCTCTTCATCATCGAGGGTCTGCACCGGCACCCACTCTGGGAGGTAGTTCCTCAGGGCCTGGCAGAGAAGCAGGAGGCTAAGCCTCCCCACAGGGGCTCCCTGCTGGAGCTGGGCCGGGGCCTGCCACAGGACTCGCTGGCCTACATCCACTTCTACAGCCACCTCAACTGGAAGTGGTGGGCACTCAAGGAGATCTCACTCTTCCTGGTTCTCTGCAATATCACACTGTGGATGATGCCCAAATTTGGCATACACCAGGAGTTTGAGAACAGGCTAGGAAAGGATTTCTATGACTACCAGATGTGGTTTGCCATCGTCACCTTCAGCCTGCCTCTGGGGGTCTTCTACTGCCTACACTCTGTGGGAGGCCTGCTGGAGGTCTACCTGGTGGCCTGAGGCTGCCCACCCCCTGCAGAACCCTGAAGTACCAAGGCGGGGAAGATGGTGGCCCAGAGCCTCTGAGCAGATGCCTCATTCTGAAAGGTGCCGAGAGCTCCCACTCCCAAGGCCTCCCGCTCCCCAGAGCCTCACTGAAGGGGAGAGCACTGCCTATAGCCAGAGGCCAAGGGCAGGCACCTGGGCACCGAGTTTCCGATACTCATGACCAGGCCTGGGCACATGCCTGCCCCTGCCTTCCCACTACAATCAGCGAGCCAAGCATGCACCCCAGGAGGCTGGCAGGGGCCCCCTCACGGCAACTCTCTGGGAAGGTCAGGCCTTCAAGACAGAGTCTGGGGAGTTTGGCAAGGGGTGCCCCTCTCCAGCCAGGCCTCAGGGATCTGTCTCCTGCTTCGAGAAGAGCACCTGGTCCTAGTGTGACTCTGGACATCCTCAGAACTCAGAGTTCTGAGCTGAGAGGCCAGCTCCTTTCCCCACACAGCCTATCTCCTAATTAGCTCATTAATTAGCTTCCAGGCAAGGTTCAACAGCTCTCTTCTGCTGCATAAATTCTATTTGTTTGATGGTTTTTTTAAAAAAAAAAAAGCTCTTTCCAGCCAGAGCTCAGTGATGGGCATCTCTGATCTCTGGGACAACTGGCACAAGTGTGGCAAGCCTGGGGGCAAGAGAAAGCCCTACCACAAGAAAAAGAAGTATGAGTTGGGGTGCCCGGCTGCCAACACCAAGACTGGCCCCCCTGCCACATCCACACAGTCCATGTGTGGGGTGGTAACAAGAAAGACTGTGCCCTGAGACTGGACATGGGGAATTTCTCCTGGGGCTCAGAGTGTTGTACCCGGAAAACAAGGACCATCGATTGTTGTCTGTAATGCATCTAATAACAAGCTGGTCGGTACCAAAACCTTGGTGAAGAATTGCATCGTGTTCATCGACAGCACACCGTACCAACAGTGGTACAAGTCCCACTATGCACTGCCCCTGGGCAGCAAGAAGGGAGCCAAGCTGACTCCTGAGAAAGAAGAGATTTTAAACAAAAAACGATCTAAAAAAAATCCAGAAGAAATATGACAAAAGGAAAAAGAATGCCAAAATCTGCAGTCTCCTGGAGGAGCAGTTCCAGCAGGGAAAGCTGCTTGCGTGCATCGCTTGAAGGCGGCGGGGACATTGTGGCTGAGCAGATGGCTATGTGCTAGAGGGCAAAGAGTTGGAGTTCTATCTTAGGAAAACCAAGGCTCAGAAAGGCAAATAAATCCTTGTTTTCTGTCTTCACCCACGTAATAAAGGCGTTTATTGTTCTGTTCACCAAAAAAAACAACAAAAACAACAAAAAAGGTTTTTTTTTTTTTTGCTTTAGTTCAATCTGGTTTCACTGAAAACTTGCATGGTGACTATAGGGTAAGAAGGTAGAAAAACGAAACAAAAGCAAAAACCAGGGTCTTGGCAAACAAAAATGCTCTGGACAGAGGGGACTCGTATCACATGACTCCAAGCAACTCCATTCTCCACTGTAGCCTGCAAATGACATTTGTGCTCCAAGCAAACCTTTTCTGCGGTTTACCTCCACTCCCTGAATCTTGAGCTTTATGTGGTCCTCTCTGGTCGTTTTCCCATCTTGCCTCTTTTTCTAGCAATATCCGTCTTTCCTGTACTTCACTTTTTTCCTGTAGTAGAGTATCGTTGAGCCATTCTGTGGTTTTGTCTTAGGGGAGGTGGTTAGACATTCTTCGTGTTTCTCAAATGTTATTAAATAAAGTGCAATTTCCTTGTTAGTGTTCCAACGGTGCTTCTCTTTTGGTAAATCTGAACATTTTGGCAGACATTCAAGCAGCTTTTTCGGTAAAAAGATTTTTACATGACTACTATTGCTGTTCCCACCATCATCTGCAGGCTTGTTTTGGCAGCCATGTCCCCTCCAACTGCCACATCCTCCTCCTCCTGGCGACCTGGACCCTGAGCGCTCGTCTTGTACCGCCGCTGGCCCAGCCAGCCTCTGTCCCCTGGGCGCAACTCTAATGAAAGAGTGAGAGCTCAGTGCTTGTCAGTTTATATCAGCTGAAAAAAACACATTTGAGTCATATTACTAGAGTGATAGAAGCCAGCAGACCATCATGCATGAAACTCAAATTGCCTTCCTAGATTTGGAGTTGTCATTGATATAGTAACTTCTGGTCTAGAATCGAACCGTCGGCATGCTTTGGTGCTTGGCTCTTGTTGCTGTGTTTGTTGAGGTAGACTGCAATGAAATGTTTAACGTACAGTTTTCACAAAAAGCAATTTTTCTAACCAAATTTGGTTTAAACAAAAGTCCATTTTAATAGGTGTAACCTTGTTAGTGTTTATTATATGAACTACCAACTTTTGAAGAATGCCACAATGAGTTTATGAAAACTACACTGCATTATAGTTAATCATTGTTTGATAACTTAGAAAATATTTTGATGTCTTAGGATTTGAGGTTTCTACAACCAGCATCACTGATAACAGAGACACACTCCTTCACATATAACTGGCTCTTCTTTCTCTTTTCTAAGGTACTAAGTGTTTGCCACCAACAGTGTATCTAAGACATAATGTCTGGCTAGTCTTTTGGCATCAGAAAAGTAAGACATTTGCAGAAATGGTGACAACACAAAGCTATGCATTGGTGAAGACATTTCATACCAAGTTTCTTCAAATATTTTAAATCAAAACATACCATTTTTAAAGATATAATTGGGTTAATCTTCAACAAGGTGGCTTTCATCCCAGCTTTAATGGATAATAGATAAAGCTTCACAAAGCAGAAAAAATAAATTGTGAACAAAAAATTAGGGATAAGAAATTACAAGTTGTGCCAGGCTTTCATAATTGATTTTGTCTCTGGCATTAAGCACAAGTAGAAAATCACAAAGGAAAAAAAAAAAAAAGGAAACAGGAAACTTGGAGGTATTCTGTGGAACAGGTTGAGATCTGGACAGTACTGGAACATTCTCCTTTTTTTTTTTTTTTTTAAGATGGAGTCTTACCCTGTCACCCTGTCACCCAGGCTGGAGTGCAATGGCACCATCTCGGCTCATTGCAACCTCCCATACCCAGGGTCAAGCAACTCTCCTGCCTCAGCCTCCTGAGTAGCTGGGATTACAGGTGTGCACCACCACGCCTGGCTAATTTTTTGTATCTTTAGTAGTGACAGGGTTTTACCATGTTGTCCAGGCTGATCTCCAACTCCTGACCTCATGATCTGCCCACCTCGGCCTCCTAAAGTGCTGGGATTACAAGCGAGAGCCACCACTACTTTTTAAAATTAGTATTGTTGTTTCTGTATTTCTCTTACAATAGGTATATAAATGAGTAACAAAACTGTTCAGCATTCTTTTATAAATGTATGCATGTCTAAAAATGCACCTTTCCATTTCTGAAAGTGAATTACAAATTTTTTCTTGCCAAAATTTGAAAACAGTCTTCTTTGATATCTGATAAGTATAAGATGGTGGCTGACAGGAGAGTCCAACTATCAAATGTGCTTTTTTTTTTTTTTATCATCAGCAGTTACTATTTAGCATACTATGTGTGTCTCCAGAATTTAAAATATAAGTGATATCTCGCAGTAAAGAAACAATAATTTCATTTGGGATCACAAATAAAACACACAAAAATCAGATTAAAATAAATATGTCCATCTGTGAAAAATAAGCCACACAGGTCTCTTTATTAAGGAAAACACAATTCAACTCGCACCTGTAATCCCAGAACTTTGGGAGGCTGAGGACGGCAGATCACTTTAGCTCAGTAGTTCGAGACCAGCCTGACCAACATGCTGAAATCCTGTCTCTACTAAATATACAAAAATTATCATAGCGTGTTTGTGCACACCTGTAATTACAGCTACTCAGGAGACTGAGGCAGGAGAATCACTTGAACGCAGGAGGCGGAGGTTGCGGTGAGCTGAGACTGTGCCACTGCACTCCAGCCTGGGTGAGAGAGTGAGATTCCATCTCAAAAGAAAAAAAAAAAATACTCTGTTACGAAAAAAAAAAAAAAAAATACTCTGTTACTTTTCTAAATACCAGAAAAGGTAAAATCTTTTTTTCCTTCTAAAAAATAGGTTTTCAACTTAAGTAATACAGAAACTGTAGTTCCCATTAAAAGTTAATGTGAGTTTTTTTAATATAATAGATGAATATCCTTCAAAATACGGCAAGTGCCAATTGTTTAGATAGTAGAGTAGTTCTAATTAAAGGGAAGTATTTTACATCTGTAAGGATGTAAATGAATCATGCATATTGTATTGAGAATCGTCTAAGTGCACCTTATACTAGGTTGAGCTGTAAAATTACCATTTTAAAATATTAATGTATTTTAATAAACTCTTAAAATTTCCGCATCTAGTTGTAAAAAACCAGTCTTTTGGTTCTAACCAGCCTTATATTTTAAGTAGTGAACTAAGATATGAAGTGAAATTTCTTATAAAGTGGTCATTTCAGCTTATTTTTATGAATAAACATTTACTTTGATGCACACACTGAGTAAATGAAATCAATCTCCATTTAGGCATTTTAATTTTTATAGAAAATTGCTTTTCAGTTTCCAAAGTATTTTACTGCTACCCACAAAATTTCAAAGTTAACCTTTTCTGGGTTTATTTTTATTTGCATTTTATACCTAGTTTGCTTTTGAGAATGTTAATGAAAAATAAATTCAAATGGGAAATTAGGATAAAAACACAACATAATCTATCGGTAAAATATGTACAATGATGTATTCACTTTTGAATGATGGAAGTTAAATTAACTAAAATGTCTGCCACTTAACTCGTAATTTGAGAGTTCTTACATATTAATCCTTCTTTCTCTGAGTTATAAATCAACATGTATTTTAAATTTTTATGAGAACTTTCAAACACACCCCAAAAGTTATAATTTGTATATGTGCATCATCTGTCAATCATCCAGATTGAAATTATAAAGATTTTATCTTACTATTTTATCTTCATCTAATTCTCTGTTTGCCATCCCCTCACACTGACACTAACTTTCCAGAAATTATTCCTGTCTTGCTTCGCTGTTTCAGTTTTACCCAACCCAGTGTTCCATGGGGCATTATCTCATGACATGGCCAATTTAAGAAAACAATTTAAAAAAGGGTTTTAGGCCTGGCCTGATGGCTTAAGCCTGTAATCCAAGAACCTTCGGAGGCTGAGGTGGACGGATCACCTGAGGTCAGGAGTTCATACACCAGCCTGGCCAACCTGATGAAACGCCATCTAGACCAAAAATACAAAATTTAGCCAAGTGTGGTGGTTCACACCTGTAGTCCCAGCTGCTGGGGAGGCTGAGGCAGGGAGAATTGCTTGAACCCCGGAGATGGAGTTTGCAGTGAGCCGAGACATGCCACTGCACTCTAACCTGGGCAACAGGAAAAAAAAAAAAAAAAATTTTAACGTGTTTAAAATATAAACGTTGAGGTGATAAAAGTTTATTCCAAACAAGTTCAAAACAAGGTAATGGAATGGGCTGGAACCTCAGTAGATTGATGGTTGTGTTAAGACTTGGCAGGTGGCTGGCCCCAGACCCATTCTGGGGAGGGTGGGTGGATGGGCACAGAAGCACCGGTGAAGGAGGCAGAGAAGCAGCTCTGTCCGGGACTCGAGGAAGCCCCTGCTTGGTCCTGGTCATGCACTATCCTGTGTCCTTGCCATCTCAGAGCCTCTCAGTAATGTCTCCTGAGAATCAAGAGAGAAAAGAAGACTCTCCCTGACTCCATCCCTTCGAACCTGGTGAGCTCTCGGCTGCAACTATCGAGGGCGACGAACTATGTCAAATCTGGTTCCCAAATAACAAAGAGAAAACTATTCTGGGTGTCATTTTTAAAAGTTTGGCGACATTACCCTATGTTTTAAATAAGCAATTGTTTGCCTCACATTTTAGAAATGAATAATTACAAGCTACTTCGTTAGATAAGAGATTGGCAGCATACTACTTGACTGACCTTGGACAATTCACTTTAATTACAAAGTTTTCTTTCCTATCTGTAAAATGGGGCTGATGGTGATGTCCACCTGTCTGAGTAAGGGACACAGATTTGTAAATGGCAATTGTCCACACTATTGTCGGCACTGCGCTTAGATGTGGGAAAGGGTTGAAAAGAAAAAGAAATCACAAAGTGATCCACACTTCTATTTATGATCAAAAACTGTGAGAGAAAAAGAATATGGTATAGGATTGGGAGGACAGATCGTTCTGATAGTCTTGTCTTCATACAGAAAAACATCTGGAAAATGAAATTTTCTCTTTCAGCTTCACTGGCTGACATGCCAGTGTTCCAAATCATCAACAGAAGAAAACCTCACATGAGCAAGCAGAGAAGGCTGTGACCTCCAAGCCAACTTCAAAGTCATAGCTTGGTGATTGACAATTCTGAAGGAATAGGAGTGAAATGATCTGACTTAGAAAAATGTGGAGCATAATTCTGAAAACGTGTATTTCATTGCGGTATTTTGATACTTTGGTTTTAAGCTGAACATTCTTTGTGGTGTTTTGACTCTGGAGCCTGATGGCATTTGTTTCCATGAGTTTTAGGATCCAATTACACACAGCTCTGTCGTGACTATGCTGGATAATTCTACTAGGTAAGGTGGAAAAAAAAGGCAAATAGGAGAAATAGAGAGAAAATGATGTAAAAGATACCAGAAAGGTAAAATTGACCACATCAGTCTCTATATTTTCTGAAGAAAATTGATTTAAAATTTCAAAAGATCTTTTCTGAATGCAGAATAAGCAGGGTGGAATAGAATTTCAGAAGGTGCTAGCTTTTTAAAACAATCCCCTGTTATCTGGGACTCTGGCTCATATAAACCACCTTCTGTTCAATGTGGAGATCCCACTCTACTGTCTCCTTCAGATTTGAGAGTTTAGCAGTTTGTGATTCTTTCTATTCTGAAAGAAAAATTTCCTAACAATGGATAGTACATCCCTTTTGCAAGCTAAATCTAATTTTGCATGTCACAAAAACATCATAAGATCAAGGAAAGCCCATCTCTAGTGAGAACTGATGATAATCACACAGGGAGGGCATGGTGGTAACTACAATCCAAATTGAAGGCTCCATCGGGAGAAACACCTTTCTTGTCTCAGGTCCAACACTAGGATACTGCAGTGTGATTCTGAGCATCTGTCACCAAACTACACAGCCTCTTGGTAGTACTGCAGAAACAAACACGCCACCCCTGCATTGTTGCAATAATCCCCTGCAGAGAGTTCCTCCTTGCCTTCAAGTTTTGAATAGTGAGTTGCAATTAGAAGAACGGATTGGAATCTCTGTATATCACTCTCTACGAAACTGAGAGCTGAGACGATCAATCGTCTGAACATGCTTTGAACTAGTTTTAGAAACAGAATGAAATGAAAATAGGAGTTAAAATACTTCTGTCAAATGGGACTCACTGCAGAGTCCGAAATACAACTTGGTTCTTGTAGGTAATCTTTCAAATCTAATAATTTGGATTCACCAAGTGGAATTACATAAGCATTAGGTCTTCATATAAGTCCATCCAAGAACTAACCACTTTTAGTGTTTCTCCCAGGGAAACATCATTTTCTGCCTTTGTACCACAAGAAAACCATGCTGTTACTGTGTCGACAAAAACCGGGAATTTGTTTTCTGAAAGTGATTTACTTAGTATTTACTAATTTGAATGAAAACTGCACAGTAGAGGTCCGTAAGGCCCTGAAAATAGTTATTGATTTTTGGAAGAAAAAAGAGGTAGAAAATTCTAAAGCAGAGAAGATTCATAGGCAATAGGAATCAGGTCAGATCAGTGTGATTTTCCTATTTGACACAGGATCCAAAATGTAGAACAAAAAAAAAGACACAATTACAACAAATTTATAGACCTAATTGCTTTTATCCCTGCTTCATGAATGAGGCAGCCTCTATTCTACAAAATAGGATGACAGCTCCCCTGGGCAATGGTAGACAGTGAGATTTGTAAGTTGGGAACAAGAAAGATACAAAAGAAAAAAAATGCTGGTCAGTTAACATTGGTTACGTCCAGTTACTTTTCTCATAAGGTAAAAGCAGAGGGGTCTTTCTTATGACCCTACTCAAGTACACTGGAATCTCTTACCTGGAAGGAAAACTGGTCTGTTTTGTGAACTGTTTCTTTAAAGTTTCTATTCCATTATGAATGCTTTAATTTTGCTTTGTTCTGGTTTGTCAGAGTCTAGGCAAGAGCTCAGTCCAAATCAACGGCCTCCCATAATTTTTGTTTAACCATTTTTAGTCAAGAACAGAGGGCCTGGATTTAGACAAACGAGGAATAAGGAAATGTACCCTCCAGTGGGAGCTTCTGCAGAGCTGCAACTGAATGGGTTAGATGGGTTTGATTTTCCTATTTGCTACAGGGTTCAAAATGTAGAACCAAAAAGACACAATTACAAGAAATGTATAGACCTAATTGGCTTTTGTCTGTGCTTCATGAATAAGGCAGCCTCTATTTTACAAAACAGAATGATAGCTCCCCAGGCAATGGTAGACGGTGAACCCACCCAGGGCTCTAGCATCTGGGGTCCTGAGCTGGGAGTCAGAGGCAATCGTCCATATGGCAGGTATCTTCAAATGTTTCCCACACAGCCAGGGTGGCCCCAGGATCTGAGATGTGCATCTGGTCTTCAGGAAGAGACACCATTGTGCAGGATGAGCATTTAAATTGCGCTGAAGAAGAAAGAACGCAGGTGAGTTGGAAAACGAGACAGACCCTGAGACTGTGGGGAGGAAGATGGCTTTGGAGATGGGATGAACTCAGGGTCAGAGGGACCACGTGTCGGGAGAGATCAGCTGAGCAGGTGGAATTAAGAATCCCACTGAGACGATGGCTCATGTATGGCCAAGGCAAGGCAAAACTGACCACCAGGGCCAAGAATCTGGAGACTCTGGGGAGATGGAAAATGACCTAGAGTGGCACAGCCTACAGGAAAGTGGTATGGCAATAATAGCTGCCCAAGGACAGATCTCAGCAACAGAGTCGATGGAGAGGATTTGGGGAGCTTCGAGTGTGCTCACTATTTGAAAAGAAAACACACCTTGTGAATATAAGTGCGTTCCTGTTTCAACGGAGGCAGCAGCACTTCCTGATACATAAGAACAGAGTGATAGATGGTGAGTTGGAAGTGTCAGATTCTAGCATAATCCTATTCAAAAGTCAGCACAAAAATCCATCTCAGTATTATCTGTGAAATATAGTTAATTCCTCTTTCCTTCTCAGAAGTAATTCCAGTAGCACTGAATTGTCAGGGTGATGCTTTTCATCACTTCTCTTTGAATTACACAAAGCAATATTTTCAAGTAAGTAGATAGCGTTCATCAATTGCTAGGCGTGTCACTTCCAAACACGCTGCCTGAAATCCGTGCTTCAAACGTCTGGAACTTGTTTTAGCTCACAGGTGAGCATGACAGTGTCTTTCCTAGAGAGAAGTACATTGTAAATTACCCAACTCCTGATTTTTGGGGTCCTCAGAGAGGCCAGTCTTACCTCACCTAGATATGGAAGAAAATGAGAGAAAAACAGAAGGAAAAGGTCTGAGAAGAAATAAATTTCTGCAGAGAAATTGAAAAGAAACATCATTTTATGGATCAAATGAAACAATTTTTAGTTCTTCCACCTCTTATGTGAAATGTCTGTCCCCAGTATAGGGACACCACCAAAGCAAATTCAATTCTGGGGATGCCTGACCATGAGGTGAAGTGGTTAGCCCCATTCAGACCTAGCCATTCATAGTGATATTTCAGGGAAACTCATAGAAAGGCTTCTTCACAGGTCCACAGGTGTCAAAGGCTTTTCCTAAACTTTAGATTCAACCTGCCAATTCGGATCCACAGCAACCAAGGCAGTTGCCTAGATTAGCAGAAGCCTTCCACAGAAGCTGACCCAGGAGGTCGGAGCCAGTGTTGACCCCGAAGAGGAAGAGGATATAATCCTACTTGGCTAAACACAGGCAATCACTGAAAGAGGATTTTAACGTATACCCTCATTATTCTCTGAAGTCCATAGAAACTGGCAACATTTCCCCCATTTTGTAGATTATGTGACTGAGGCTTATGAAGTTCTGGATTAATATGTAAACGTTTCCAAAGCCGTTACATGCACCCATCTCGTCTATAATGGGAATCACACAAAGACGTCAGCAATCCCAGAACAGACCCTCAAGTTATACCAGGCATCGCAGGCCTGTTGTGTTCCCTAAGAACTTATAGAAGTAGCACCTTATAAAGTTGGGAGTTCCAGAAGTTCTCTTTAGGGAAGTGGGTATTTAATTTCACCCTAAAGGATAGGAAAAAGTTTCACAGGACAAGTTCAGGAAATAATGGGAAAGGAGGAAGTGAAAATATTTTGAACCGAATGGACCTTTTATGTACCAAGTAAGAAAAAGTCATATTAAAAGAATGCACAAAGTAAAATGTCTGTGATATGAATAGTATGATGCAAATGAAGTTTTCTGAGCTCATCAGGACAGGGAAACTTTAAACGATCTTGAGCAAGTAGGCCAGGATGGGACCGTCTTTGTTTTTTAGTGCAATTTTAGGCAAGTCACTTTAACTTTTTGGGGGCTGATTTTCCTCATTAGGAAAGCGATGGTAAAGATGAAAATATTAAGTAGCACATAACTAAATCAATATATTAATATACTGATATCAAATGTGATCATGTCAGAAAACACTTTGTAAGACAGTATCCGAATATTAATTATTTTTCTTGATAGTCTTACTGGCTTCAGGACACTCTAGAAAAAATTTTGGAAACATAAGAGAACTAAAAGCGTTCCTCTTTTACACCTTGAGACTACAGGGAAGAAAAGGCACAAGAAGTTTCCAATCAAGAGACAAGAGAAGCATTCAGTTTGACCCTAGAAAATCTTTCTAAAGAGATCTTGCAGCACTCAGCTCATGTTTCGTGTGCCCATGAAACCGTCTTCAGATGAATGGTGCCTTGTTACCCAAGAGAAGATGTGAGCAGCAAGGAGTCTCGTCGGTTCTGGCAGGGGTATTTGTGTTACTGTTCTTCATCATCTGCAGTTCTCTGAGTATTGATCTCATTATTCCACAAGGCGTATTTCAGCAGCAAGGAAAATACCATTTTTTTGACATTACAATGAAATTCCATTTTTTACTTCAATATATTTTATGTCAATGCTTTTCTCTAGTGGGCTCCCTATATATTATTTTAGTATTAGTAAGTTCATTATTTTTTCTTTTCTTTTCCTTGAGACAAGGTCTTGCTGAGTCCCCCAGGCTCAAGTGCAGTGGTGTGATCACAGCACACTGCAGCTTGGGTCTCCTGGAGATGGAGCGATCCTCCCACATAGCCTCCCGAGTAGGTGGGTGGGCGGGACTACAGGTGCGTGTCACTACATCTGGCTAATTTTAATTTTTTAAAAATAGAGACGGGGTTTTACTATGTTTACCAGGCTGGTCCCAAACTCCCGACTCAAATGATCCTTCCGCTTCAGTCTCTCTGTATTAATCTGTTCTCACACTGTTATAAATAACTACCTGAAACTGAGTAATTTATGAAGAAAAGAGGTTAAAGTGATTCACAGCTCTGCAGGCTGTATGCAAAGTGTAGCTGGGAGGCCTCAGGAAACTTACAGTCATGGCAGAAGACAAAATGGCACAAGCACATCTCACCATGGCAAAGCAGGAGAGAGGGCAACAGAGAAAAGGGGAGGTGCCACACAGAGTAAATCATAACGTCAGTCTCACGAGGACTCACTATCATGAGACCAGCACGAGAAATCCACCCCCATAACTGATCACCTCCCACCAGGCCATGCCCTGACACTTGGAGATTACCATTCCACACAAGAGCTGGGAGGGGCATAGAATCAAACCATATCACTCCCAAAGTGCTGGGATTACAGGCTCGAGCCACTGCACTCAGCTGGGTTTTAGTAAATCCAATCCCGTCTTTCAACAAATTTTATTTTCATGAAACATTATATCATAAGTCAATCATTTTACGTGTATTTCTTTAACAATGCTATTTTGACTAAAAATCGTCATCGTACATAAAACATTATTTTAAAGGAAAATAAATCACTTTGTTTTATTTGTGTTAAATACAGAGGAGTAGCGAACATGGCAAAGGTTCCCTGTAGAATCATACAAAAAGCGTTGATTGTCAGATGATCAAAGGTAAATGACAGCTAAAAGTGATTTGTTGGATTTTCACCTACTTTAATATAGACATCTTTCCCAGTACATTTGAATATAGGTTGTTTGTGGCTCAACATAATCTGGATGGTAGTCTGCTGAGTGGGCATTTCAAGAAGGTAATGGGATATACCATGTTAAGGCAGGGAAAAGGGTATGGGCCAGAAATAAACACCTGGGCATCGTCAGAAAATCCTACAGAAAGCCACACAATTGGAGACATCACCGAGACAGGAGGGGTGGATACAGAAGGTAGGAAACACCACACACCCCATGCAGTTATATACAGTGACACATTACTACAAAGTCCTTCATTTTTATTGCAGCACAGTGTTCTACAGTATGCAAGTGTCACAATGTATCCATTTCATCGTTGATAGCAATTTTGACTGTTTTCACCACCATCCACCTGCAATGTTGCCCTGAACGTTCTTGAACACGTGGCATGGGGCACTGTTTGCAGCACGGTCCACACACAGTGCTGCTCTAAACGTCCTTGCACACATGGCATGGGGCACATATACAAACATGTGGGATGTGTTTACACTGGTGCCTGTCCAAGCCAGCCTCTGGAGGGCACGTGTGCTAAAGGGAAGTGGACGTCATAGAAAGCAGGTGACTCAAACACTTCAAGATACAGGACAGAATTATGTTTCTTCAATTATGAAACCAAAAAGCAAGTATAAAACAGTTATTTAAATTTGAGAAAAATTAGTAGTAAAGTGAACTCATGGCTCTGTATGGTTTGTAGGGGTCCCTCACAGGGTGAGGATTGAATATGTCACTGGAAAAACAGGAAGACACTGGATTGGAGGGGATGGCCCCAACCTTAGGTTTCTTCATATGTGGCAGGTCCACTGTATTATCTGCATGATTTCCAAAGGTTTCTAAATTATAAAACTCAGTTTAGATAAAGATTTGTGATACTGTATGTCAAAGTGTGCATGAGTGTATACACATGTGTAAAAGTCACACATTAACAATAATGTATGGGGGTTTTACTGCTACATGTTCAACTAAATGTCAAAATTCCAATCTGGGCTGGGTGCAGTGGCTCATGTCTGTAATCTCAGCACTTTGGGAGGCCAAGGCAGGCAGATCTCAAGGTTAAGAGATTGAAACCATCCTGGTAAACATGATTCAACCCCGTCTCTACTAAAAATACAAAAATTAGCTGGGCATGGTGGTACCTGCCTATAGTCCCAGCTACTCAGGAGGCTGAGAGGCAGATGTTGCAGTGAGCCGAGATCATGTCATTGCACTCCAGCCTGGCAACAGAGCAAGACTCTGTCTCAAAAAAAAAAAAAAAAAAAAAAAAAATCCACGCTTTAAAAATTCTTGACAAGTTATGAGAAGGTTCATGCTATAAGATTATGAATTTAAATTGTTCTTTCCACCTTTTTAAAAGTAAGATTGTAGACCTGTTGTGTGTTGCTTGGTTTTCACCTTTGGGAGGTTTTCCAAGCTTAGATCCAACTGTTCCAGCATCATTTGAGTGGTAGTGGTCTCTTTTCATCCACAGAGCTCCAGAATGTCACCTCTTACAGGACTCCTACATATGTGGGTCACTTTGGGGGGTCTTTATTTTGTTCCACTGGTCATTGTCATTCCTGACACTACCTGCTTTCTGCAGAAATTACCATAGCTTAGTAGAAACTTGGATTCTTGCATAGGAAACTCTCTTCCTCGTTGCTCTTCAGGAATACTTAAGATATCTTTGAATCTTTCCATGTCTACATTAATTTCAGAATTAATTTCATTGTTAGGTTTCTCAATACATGTTTGCTTTCGATTAAAATTTTATTGTTAGCCCAAAAATGAATTAAGGAATAATTGACCTTTTTTTTTTTTTTTTTTTTTTTTAAAGTACTGACAGGGTCTTGCTCTGTTGCCCATGCTGGAGTGCAGTGACATGACCACAGCGCACTGCAGTCTCAGACTCCTGGGTTCTAGTTATCCTCCCACTTTGACCTCCCAAAGTGCTGGGATTACAGATGTGAACCAACATACCCAGCCTAATTGACATATTTTAATATTAAATCTTCCAAACCATGAGCCATTTTAAAATAGCTTCTTTCATAATCCAATAAAATTGTATATGTTCCAACATATGGTTCTGGTTCCACACATATGGTACTTTGTTGTAATTATTTCCAGTTATTTCACACCTTTGATGTCATTATAAATTATATTTTGTTAAATTTTTGTTGCTGGTATACAGAATTTTTTTTTAAATTTTGATATATATGTTATATATATTCATATATATCTATCTATCTTAGATTTTTCATGTATTTAGTTATGTCCTTTGAGAATAACTATTTAACTCTTCTAAGCTACATATTTTAGAGATTTTTTTTTGTTCCTCTTTCTTTTTTCAGTGGGCACAAAATTCAGCATGGCATTAAGAGGAACTGTGAGTGGGCCTTCTTGGCTTGTTTCTGCTTTCGGAGGAAGACATTTTGTTGTTCCTCAGTGATGTTTGCCTTTAGATGTTTTTATAAGTCCTTCTTAGCATTTGAAGTATTACATTCCATTCATTATTTCATTCAGTGAAAAAAAAAATTCTACATTTAACCATATTTTTTGATTAAAAAGAACGTTTGGCAGTATATTTCAAAACACTTTTTCAAAATATATGGGACTTTTCCAGATTTTTCTGGCTATTCATTTTCTAACTTAATTGCTAATAATTAAGAAAGTAAATTATTATGTTTGTCTGAGTTAAGCATTGTATGAGTGCCAGTAAAAAGAGAAATAGATAAAATCATGCAAGATAAATTGGGGATATAAGTTTCTCACCTGTGATACCTGAGCTAGAATGGAGGAAGCTGCAGCTTTAGCACCCAGTCTAGGTCCTTTGTTTTCATTTTTCCTTGACTCTGGGCCGCTCTGAATCGCCTACATTCACAATGATTGAAGGTCACCCTAGGTTCATTTGCTTTTTATTGTAAAGCCAAACATTTAGGTACGTTAGAGACCAACATTATTATTAAGAGTTCTTTAGCACCCAATGACATTTTTCTTTCAAAGGGTCTATATTCTATAGAACGAAATTAAGTGAGAAAAGACATTTAAGATTCACTGTGAATACATTCTAATTATTTTTACATTTTATAACAAGATTAAGCTTTTGTTAAGTTCTGCTAAACCACGATAACTATAAATCTGGAAACCTTTGCCTTCCCAAAAAGTAATTTTATCTTTTAGCTTCTTTTTTCTTTTTTGTTTTTCTGTTTTTGGTGATACATTGAGAGTACATTTTAGCAATTTTAAAGAAAGTAGGAAGGCTATTCTCCTCAGTACAAGTTCTCCAAGGAAATTTTTTTTTTAAAACTCAGACTCACTTACCAACCTACAAGTAAACTTAATAGTGATACAAAGTTAAAGTCATAGTATGATTAAAATATGGATTAAAATTGAGAAAGATACATACTACTATAAAAATAAATGCAATTTCTGATATTCTTTTAAAGGTGCCAAGCAACTGAGTACACTCTATTTTCAAAGAAGAATGTTTTCCCTGGGTCCCCAGTCAGCTATGATTTCCCAGGATGATATAATGTTTCCTGCACTGGAAAAATATGTATTATTTTTAGGTTAAAAGTAATAAAAAGCGTTTTCTCTGTGGCCACCGCTGTACTCCGCAAGCTACTAGGAAAATGGTGAAAACAGAAAAGTCAAAACAAGAATACCAATGGATATATTTCCTAACACTTAACATGCATCTCTATGAGAATTCAATTTTATTAACCATATTTCAGCTATATAATCTTTTTCATTGAATAATCTATGATTTAAATGCTTGAATGTTTTTCAGAATCTGGTGCTGATTCTAGATAACCCTCTGTCTTGAGAGATGCAACCCTCCCCTGCTTTCTCCCTTCATCTCTACCAGCATTGAGTCTCTCTCTCGACAAGCTATCCCTCAGCAGAAGGCTTAATTGTCAAAAGGAATACTCTGGATAACGAGAAATAAAAGGGGAAAAGAAATCCTGTAGATATCAGAGAGAGAATGATGATATATGTAATGTGGCATATTGATTTAAATATTAGCATCTTGATTGAAATTACCTTGAAGACATGCACAAGCTGTAATTGAGATTTAAACATTAGTAGATGTCAGCTTCGATCACAATTAAGAGGCCTCAGGTAGCACTGACAGCTTGACTTCCACCTGGAATTTTTTCTCCTAAGTATTAGACACCTGCTTCTCTTTGCCATGGTACCACCTATCCTGCTTACGTTCCTCCTAGGATGCTTGGAGATTCGCCTTGTGTTGCAGATCTAACCTGCTCTCCGGGTTGTCTTGTTAATTTCTGAAACACACCACAACATAAATTTACCTTTGTGGACACATCTCCGGTCTGATCTTTATACGGTTAGTAAGTGTTGAGTTTTACTGATTTTTGGTCCCTGAGCTGGCACATTCAGGAGTATACCTATGAACAGGTTTATTGGCCACTATTTACAGAGTTCTCTTAGGTCTTCTAATGTGAACTTTGTGATAGTCTTGGCAAGACTCAATAAAAACTCTCTAAAATAGCTAGAAAAAAATGTGGTGTAAATTGTGGCATCAGAAGTACTGCACTAAAATAAAGCAGGAGTCCACCTAGCCTGTGCTCAGCTTCTGACCACAGCATCCAGAGATAGCCTGATGTTGAAGTGGGAATCATGGTTCTTCTGACTTTTCAAATTGTGATCACGGAACACACATTCTCCTGGATGCCAAAGTGACTCATGTTTCATGGCCCAGCCCAAAGGTCGGTTCCTCTACTAAACTACCTTGAATCCATAGTCCTACAGGTAAAAAATCTGGAAGGTACTTTTGAGAACACCCAGATTGATAAGGTCATTGCAATATTTAAATCGTGAGTTGAAAGCACTTTCCACAACATAACATGCTATAGAAAAACAAATATTTCTAGGAATTATTAAGACTCTTGATTAGCATTCCTCTGGAGTCTTCACTAGGAAACTTGTGGTTTCTGAAAAGAGGACTGTTTTTATACACAATCAATATTTCTGTATTTTGATAGACAGAATCAATAGCTACCAACTGTTCAGCTGGTCTCAAACCACCAAACCGCTGACTCTAAATTCACATTCTCTCAGTTCAAAATATTTTTAACCCTATGATATATAAATTCCTATTCTGTACAGGTTTTACACACTGACCAATATATATGCATCACAGAGGTCACATTTAATTCTGTGCTTCCTGCTACGATTTTTACAAAAGACTCCCTGCTTGGCAGCTGTGATGGCCTAGGAGTCAGTTTCTCAGCAGCATCAGTCTGGAACTTAAAACTTACATTTAACTATATCTACTGCATAGTTTTCAGATTTTAGCTTAAAAAACAGTCATCTGCAAAGATCTAGAACCAGAAATAGCATTTGACCCAGCAATCTCATTACTACCTATATACCCAAAGGAATATGAATCATTTTATTATAAAGATACGTGCATACTTGTGTTCACTGCAGCACTATTCACAATAGTGAAGACATGGAATCAACCCAAATGCCCATCAATGATAGATTGGATAAAGAACCTATTGTACATATACACTGTGGAATACTATGCAGCCATGAAAAGGAATGTGATCATGTCCTTTACAGGGACATGGATAGCGCTTGAAGCCATTATCCTCAGTAAACTAAACTAAGCAGGTACAGAAAAACAAAGACCACATGTTCTCGTTTATAAATGGGAGCTGGACAATGAGACCACATGGACACAGGGAGGGGAACATCACATGCTGGGGCCTGGGAGCATTGGGAAAAATAGCTAGTACATGTTTGGCTTAAGACCTATGTGATGTGTTGATAAGTGCAGCAAACCACAATGCCACACGTTTACCTATGTAACAAACCTGCACATTCTGCACATGTACTCCAGAACTTAAAATAAAAATAAAAATTGTAAAACAAAATTAAGAAAGGGAAAAGTCATTGTTTTTATACAGCTGAAAATTATCCTCAAAAGTATTTGGAATACTTCACTCGTATTCTTAGTGCTTCCAAAAATCTCCCATTATACCATTATTCTGAAAAATAATACATTGTGTCTGTGTAATGAATCTATACAAAGGGCATCTAAGGTTGATATGAAAAGACTCATCTTGTGTGATGTACATATGCTGAGAATTATGGGTCTATACAGATCGCCCTGGTCACTTTTACCTTAGAGTTTGGGGGAGGTTAATTAATTTTGCCTAGAAATAAAAGGTCACTTTCCTGTTTTTTTTTTAGAGCACTTTATTTAGGGATGCAGCAATGAGAGCAATGGCAGTAGTTCTCAAAAGGAAGCTGGCTAGAAACACATTAATTTCTAAGGTATTCTAGACTCAATCTGGCAGCTCATATGATTCTGATTCTATCTTCAGGATTTGAGGGTATATCAATATATCCAGACTATTTGAAAAATTGATCTGCAATTTGCTGTAACTTTTTAATTCAAAACCAAATTTTTCTTTATCCATGGAAAATAATTCCTCACTGCTTGTTAATTCTTGAATCTCCATCCAGTTTTACTCCTCTGGGGCATTATAAGAATTATTTCTTTTGGCTCTGCCTTTCAACTTATATATTTTGCCTTAATATTTCTATCTAATTGTGTCTCTGATTTTTAAACTGAGAGGTATTTTCCCCATTTTTTATTTATGGTAATTGGTTTTGTGGCACATATTTTTAAAATGTTCTTTTTATCAACTCCTGTTTTGATTCTTCTTTTCCCCAACATCCTATTTCTCTTTGCTTCTTCATTTATTTGTTCTTTTGACATTTATCTTGGTCTTTAGACATCTCCCACAAACATATGAGTGGCCCCAGACTGCTTACACACTTCTATTTAAAAGAAGGGCCTCAGAAGGAAATGGAAGCTGTGCATGAATAACTCAGTCCTAAAAGCCAGTGTGTGTCATTTAAGTATAATCAGATGACAGTCACCATCTGGCCATTTCATCGGGGAGTCCACAAGCGTCACCGTAAGTGTTTGTGTTCTCAGTGATGCTTATGTTTCAGCAAAAAAATCTCATCAGCTTTCTGCTAGGGTGAAAGGTATATGATGGGTTGAGAACATTCTGAGGCCCCAGTGGAAGGCGGAACAATGGATCTTACAGTTCATCAGATTAACTTTCAGCCCATCAATCTGTTTTGAGCACCAGATTGCCCCCTGCACTCAGTGCCCAGAGTCTGGGGTGTTCTGTTTTCCTTTCTCCTGACGCCCTGGCTCCTGTAGGGGAGAAAGGGATGCTGAAGGAGACTAGCTGATCTGCTTCAGTTATTTTTAGTCAACTCTTGTGTTCTTAGCTTCACTCATTTCCGCCAGGAGAGTTTCATTACACTTTGAATTACTGAGATTTTCCACAATTTAACAATGCAAATTATTACATTATTTTGCTTTTCTTATTTCTGATTTGTAATAACTTACTTTTAAAATGTCCTTTATTTGTCATCAGTTATCAGAAATACACCTACTTTCACTGTTAAATATTTTACCATCATCACTCATATTCTGGGGTCTCTGTTTTCTTTAGGGTCTATGCTCTTGAATGAATTAAACACATGAGGCTTCAGTGGATCTCATACGTTACCCATTGTTTTCACATGTTCTTCATGGAATTTCTAAGTGTACAAATTAAATTTGTCTTTTTCTTTAGTACTTAAAGCCATTTGTGTGCTGTAGTTGTATCTTACTGAGTTTGGCTTTTGTTGTGGAAAATATCATGGGTTCCCCCTTGCCCCCACCCCTTCAGCATAAGTCACCTCTTCCAGATGTTTTTCCTCCCTCTATAGATATGTGGCTCTCCTTTGAGAATGGAAGCCACCTACACAGCTTGCCATTTTTATTAATATGATTTTATAATTCCCTGTTTTCAACAACATAACTTCACTTGTGTTTAGCTTAGGATTCTAGGGGATGCTTTCAGCAGAAGATAAAAGTTGCAACTAACTTTATTGCCTGCTCCAAAGACTCATCTGTTCTTCAATAGGAAACATCAAAAGCCAGTTTAAAACGGTCTAAGACTATTTGAACAATTCGGCCTCAAAATTCTTGGCATTCTCTGGCCACAAATTCTAAACAATTATATCATAATCTTTCCCCAAGTTAGCCAAGATCCTGAATTGAAAGATGCACTGTAAGTCAGGTTTTTCAGTCTCAACAAATACCTTGAATTGTGTTTCACCGGATGGTTCAGCATGGATAATCTGTGGGAGTATTGCTGTCCCTTGGAGCATAAGCAGTGAACTTGGCTCTTCCTTTTCAGCAGGCTTTTTGGTGATGCTCTGCAGAACCGGCATTGAACATCCTCATGGCATAATCCCTTCTCTGCCTGCTGATAGTGACCCACTTCCTCAGCACCCTTGCTGTAGAACAAATTGTGTCCTGCCACATACGGTGAAGCCCGAAACCCCAGGGAGGGTGGCTGTATTTGGAGACAAGGCCTTTAGGCAGGTAATTAAGGTTAAATGATGCCATAAGGGTGATGTCCAGTACAATTGGTGACTTTATAGAAGAAGCACACACACCAAGGAAAGGCCAGATGAGGACAGAGGGAGAAGTTGGCCTTTTGCAACCTAGAAGAAGGCATTAGCTGCAGTCCCTCCTGAAATTCAGGGTTACTGGTGGAATTTTGCAGTTTGTTTGTTTTTTCAGTTGTTTCATCCATGTGTATTTTGGCATTCATCTCTAAATACAGTGGCTTAAAAAATCATTTTGCAATACAAAAACAATACTTTCTTTATATCATCAAATGTCCAACTGTGTTCATATTAATTGTATTGTTTATTAAAAGAAGTTCTAAAATGTAAAGTTCAATTTGTCAAAATTTTCCTTTTCGATTGCGGCTTTCTGTGTCTGATTATTGCAATGTTTCTCTACCTTAAGGCCACGAAGATATTCTTCTCTATTTTGTACTAGAACTATCGTTATTTGATCTTTACGCTTAGGTATATGATCTGTTAGTAAATAATATTTATGTATTACATATAATGTGGTCAATATTCATTTTTTCTACTTAATATCCAATTCACTCAGCATCATTTATTGAAAGTATCATCCTTTTCCTACTGAATTTCTATGTACACTTTATCCTAAATCACATAATTTTTTTCCCCATATACCTGTGGGTCTATCTCTCAAAACAGAATTTTGTTATGTTTTGGGGACATCCAGTGTCTCCAAGGGACAGCCTTTCTTATGGAACTGACATTTTATCAGAGGCAGATAATCTTTCTTTTATAAGCAGAATATATTTTATTGTCCTCAAAATTGCTAAGATGAATTAATACTCATTTGCTATTAATTTGAATGTACTACTCCCACACCCAGTCAAAATAAATGTATTATTATTCCTCCCTTGACCATTGATTTCAGTTGTGTTTTCTCACAGTTGAATTATTTTATTAGTTATCTACTCCAGAGAGACAAGTTACACTGCAACATCTTAATCTAAGTGTTTTAAGATATTAGCCATACCGTTTGCTTGCTTTTCTCATGGCAGCAATTTGTATTTCAGATTAATTCCACCTTTGCCCAGATATGTCTCCCATTTTGGTGTACCTGTTAGGACCAGGGTGGAAAAGTGATCGCGAGAAAAGGGGTACAGTGGACATTTCTGCCTCTGGCACAGGCAGACCCAGTGCCAATGCTGCAATCAAGACTGTCTTGTGACACCTCAGGCTGGAGGTGGGTGGGGAAGGAAAGCTGCTCCCGTGACTTTCCAACCAAATTTGAAACGGAAAACTCTCGTGTGTCCTTGTTCTTTATGCTTGCTGTGTGTGTGAATCATTCTGCTCTGTTTCTCACCATTTGGACTGTGGGTTTTACATTTAGACCTTGGGGTTACAACGATGATTTTTAATTACCCACAGAGGGCCTGCATGTGTGTGTGGCATAGCATTCATTTTATTTTATTATCAAAAATCCCCTAGTAAAACTTGGTTGAAAATGCCATCTCTTCTGCATCCCAGTCTGAACTAGATGGTCACAGGGCTCACTCACACAGGAGCAAGATTCGCCAAGAATATGTACTCAGTTTTGCTGAAAATCTGGCGTTTTCAGGACATTTCAATACCAGGTCAGTGAGACAGAATAGTTGAGTTCTGGTTTATCAGAAGAGTTTGGTTTGAGTGGGCAAGTTAGTGGATATACACAGCTAAAATTTTTTCCAAGCCCTGGGTTATATGCACACACAATGTTAAAATGATATAGAGGAATATAATTTCCTCTAAATTTTAGAGGAATCTGATTTAGAGGAAATTGATGGGCAGAGGTGCAACGAGCCATCCAAGGATACGGAATTCCGTTACGTGAATAGGTGTGGTGGCTGTGGATTCTTTTAAGAACACTTGAGCTTCTGCTTGGATGAAGCCTCTTCCCACCTCTGAGCTTTGAGGTCTACCTGTTTCTCCTCCAGCCAACCCCGGTCCAGTGTCTTAGCCTGAGTCCAGAGAGTTCTGTATTTTCTCTGCTTCCCTTTGGACACCTAATTGAAACGTGGAGTTGCTAAGAAGGGAAAGAGAGAAAATCCCAGGCAACTCAAAAATAAGGAAAGGAGAAGTAAAGCAAAAGAGAACTGAGAACTTCTGTGGGATGCAGGCTGCATAATGCTGATGAGTATATTCTAAACAAGGGAGGTTAGAGGGCAGGAGAAAGTCCCCAGCCAGTCCTACAGGTGAGAAAACCCACCAACCCGCTGTGGAAACTCCAACCAGCAAACAGTGTCAAAGTCCTTAAGCACTCACTGAGAAAGTTCCTGACCTTTTCAGCCTGAGAGAGTCGTTATAACTCAGAAAATGAGATTTTCCACCTTTGGATTTAGTGGTGTTCATTCCCTATACTTTTTATTTTTGCTTTGAAAGAAACAATTGCCATTTCCTAACCTTGACATAAATAATAAACATCTCTGAGAAGATTGTGCGTTATAGTATACTTACTTGAAAAGCTTTGTTGAACAGAATGTTGCTCTACAACATGCACGTGATGTTTGCATTATGTAAAATATGCAACAGAATGCTACTGTGCTTTGTTTACCATATGCACACATAAGACGCTTCAACCTTGACAGTGCTGCTCAAATTATTTCAGTGTCAAATTTTCCAGTTTATCCATGTATTACACATGATAATTTTATAAACAGATATTTGTGGCTAAGAATAAGCTGTTAGGCCAGACGTGGTGGCTCATGCCTATAATCCCGGCATTTGGGAGGCTGAGGTGGACAAATCATGAGGTCAGGAGATCAAGACCATCCTGGCCAATATGGTGAAACCCCATCTCTACTAAAAATACAAAAATTAGCTGGGCATGGTGGCTCGCACGTGTAGTCCCAGCTACTCAGGAGGCTGAAGCAGGAGAATTGCTTGAACCCGGGAGGCAGAGGTTGCAGTGAACTGAGATCACGCCACTATGCTTCAGCCTGGCAACAGAGAGAGACTCTGTCTCCAAAAAAAAAAAAAAAAAAAAAAAGGAATAAGCTGTTAAATCTATTATTTCCTATTCCCTGCTCAAAAACCTTAGCAGGTGTATGTCATTATTATTTCCATTTTAAAGACTGAAAGCTGAGGCTATAAAACCTTGAGAAATTTATCAATAATTCTTGCAACTTTTGCATGGTTAGACCTATAATCAAGTTCTAATCATTGAAACTGTTACGATTTGCAGGGGAAGCAGCATAAAATAATGTTTGCAATTCTAGGTAAATATACATAATATATAATCAAATTAAACACAATAGTCAACATCAGCTCAAAACTTGTATCCTATAACTTCTAGGAAAAATGTGCATAAGGAAATTGCTCTTATTTCCCTGAGGAAGGAACTGCGTTTCTCCTAAAGAATTCTTAGCTATCAAGGAAGAAATTTCACTTATATTCTATACACTTTTGTTATCTAAGTTTTTATAATGAAAGCACATTCCCATTTTTTTGTTTGTTTTTTTGAGATGGAATGTCACTCTTGTTGCCCAAGCTGGAGTGCAAAGGCGTGATCTTGGCTCACCACAACCTCCCCTTCCCGGGTTCAAGCAATTCTCCTGCCTCAGCCTCCTGAGTAGCTGGGATTACAAGCACCTGCCATCATGCCCAGCTGGTTTTGTATTTTTAGCAGAGACAGGGGTTTCTTCATGTTGGTCAGGCTGGTCTCGATCTTCCGACCTCAGGTGAAAGTTGAGTTTGCCTGCCTCCGCCTCCCAAAGTTCTGGGATTACAGGCATGAGCCATCACACCCAGCTTTACATTTTAACCATATAAATGCTGTTTATTCACATTTTAACTGTATAAATAAACAAAATCTTAGTAAGCAATTCTCCCTAAGAGGCATTAAAGAGTTTGTGCCACTAAAACAATCAATCAAAACTGGCTGCTCATAATCTTAGTTTCTGAATATGTTTAGTTTGGGGAGGGAAAAATGTGCGGGAGGGAAAAGAAGAAACACCTTACATGCAACTTTATTATATGTAGTTTGTACCAACCAAGGGAACAATCATAACATTCCCAAGACACTCCAATCTTCTTGGGAAAAGCAACCTTGTACATCACAACTAGAAAATGTGTCAGTAGGCCCGGCATGGTGAGCACTCCATTTATCATAGTTGATTTTGGGGGAAAAGTCGTATCCTTTATTACCTGACATTGGTAATACAGGTATTTTTTAATGTTTTATGATTCCAGTTTATTTCATGGAGGCTGGCTATTTGTATATTTTTGTACTCTAGAAACTTAAAGTTTTAGACAAAAATAACCAAAGTAAAAGGAGTTTTTCAGCCAATGTTTCTCTAAATTAATAGTGCAGGAGACCAACTTCCACCCACCCACTCTTCACTAATTTGTATAAAAAATGCACATAGATAATAGTAGGAACTCCACTGGCAGTTTTCTTCATAACTATGATTTTCTCACGTCTTTTGAGGAAAGGAATCATCTAAGACAACATTCCTGTCAAATTGAGATTAGTAGGCTGCTGTATTTGCCTGTGATATTTTTATTTCCCGGTAGTTCCAAAAGCTGACAGATCTTTCTTTTTGCAAAACATGTTGCAAATATATGTGTCTAAAATCTCCCTCATGTTGACATTTGACAAATAATAAGTCTTACAAGAACAATCTCCTACAGATTTACAAACAAATAGAAAGGTATATCCACATGTTTTATTAAATATAGACAATATAATATTCAAACTTTTAGTGTTGGTTGATAAAACTGTATACATTTGCAATTAAAGCTGTTCTGTCTGCTTATATTAAGTGAGTAATAGAAACATCTCACCCTCGGCATAAAATGAAATATGTTTAGGTAAATACATTCAAAAAGAGAACCATGTCCTAAGATATCAACAGAGAAGGGTGCGATTGAGTCTTAGGATAGTCTGAATGTGGATAATGAGGAATAGTGACTGATATTGAAGAGACAATTAAAATAAATTTAAGCCTGAAAAGATATACAAGAATATGTGTTATATTTTTTTCTCGTTTTTGGACTACATATAATTTTATACAGATGATAAGTTTTTCAGTTGTTTCTACCAATGATAGGATTTGTAGGGTATTTAGAAAAAGTTTCTGTATGTTTCCACAATCTTTGTTTTGTATTCAGATTCCACATTTTACATTTTAAAAAGCGTGGCATGTAAGACTTTTGGAGTGGCATTCATTCCTGCAATTCCTGAAAGGCTATTTCTAACTAGGGAGAAGGAAAGACCACCATCCTTGCCCATCACACAGAACCGGCTCGTACCCCACAAGTCAAAGGATCAACATCAGTTTCTGCCATATGCGAGGCTTGTCTATTTTAATCAGGCAGTCACAGATCAGGGAGCTATCAGGACATGGACCTGGAGCAGAACCCCACTTATTTCTGGACTGGACGAACCTCCACCCTCACTGGGGAGCCCACACACATACCATAGACACACACACACACATACACACAGCCACACACATGCAGCCACATACAACCACACCCCATCACACACCCACAGCTATTTCTTAGAAGCCTTTTCTGACACCCCAGTGGTGATATGTGTGTAGCAAGTCAACTCACGGTCCTCAATAACTGTGCGGTTTGTTATTCTAGTACCTGCAACGTTGCTAATCACCTCCTTCATGTATGCACGCCATATTTCCTCAAGCACCTCCTGATCTCTTATTGGACAGGGTGTAAAACTTCTTTCAAAATCCTAAAAATTATGTATCGTAGAAATCAGGAGACTCTCTCGAAAACAAGTTTTTACGGCCTCATTTCATGTATTTCTTTATTCTCCACTCAACTTCAAAGCTGAAAAGTGACAAATTGTGCTTTATGCATATAAAGTTTATGAGTAGTGCACTAAATTTCAAAGGTCAAATATCAACATTAATCTGACGAGCTAAAATACCTCATAAAAATAAATGAAGTAAATAATAATGGAATCTAAAACGCATGAACAATCTAAAGATGAAAGATGGCCCCACATAAACTATTATTTTAGGATTCTGAATAGCTTGTGGTACCTTTTTTTAGTATTAAAGTTGTGAACAAAAGCTTTTTTTGATGTTGTCAGGGAAATAATAACATATAACATAGAGGCTAAATATTTCTTACGTGCTTCCTCTGTATTTAAATTTGGTTGTAAGGAAAGTGATTTGATCCGTCCTCTATCAAAATCGATGGGGGATACCCATGTTTAATTTTTTTAATGTCTTGTTTTATCCTATTACCCCATAAATGCATTTTGGGTGATACAGTGACTATTAGACGTTCAACTAATTCAGGCATCAAGTACCAACTGTCCCTGGAAAAATGGAACTAAAATTGGAGGCGTTACCCCGAAATGAGCAGAAAAGCCTAAGCAAAGACAGGGCGATCAGTCCTAAAGCTGGCCTTGAACACCAGGAATCGTGCCCCCACTCCCTGAGCGTGGGTCAGCTCGATTGTCCACTCTGGGGATAACCGTGTGCTGGTTTCTGAGAGGTGAAGACACTTCAGGCTCATTACTGAAGATGCAAACTAAAATCACAGGATTTGTGACTTCTACTCTGGGGAGCTATACAGAACTATGTATGGGAGTTGGCTAATGGCATCAGGAGACTGAGATGAAGCTCAGACTTTGTA
Organism: Saimiri boliviensis; assembly: GCF_048565385.1. NCBI lineage: Eukaryota > Metazoa > Chordata > Mammalia > Primates > Cebidae > Saimiri > Saimiri boliviensis. Next base: position 111,348,980 of record NC_133461.1, on the reverse strand, counting down.
CCCAGATGTCTGATCAGCTGGGTGGGTGACAGTGATGGGCATTCCAAGGGCCCAGTATCAGAGTCAGGGATATGGCAGACACAAGCTCCCACAGGAGGCATTTGGCCCTGGAATGACAGAATCAACACAATAAAATGCAGACAGAGCTCTGGACCTAGAATGGAGGCTACAGTTTCATACAGGCAAGTAATTAGAGCTAAAGCATGAAAAAAATTACTAGCCACCACTAGCACACATTCATTAGAAGCTGCAGAGATATCAAAATCTCATTTAAGGGCAAGAGATTGTTAACGCAGTTATCTCAAAAGTAGTTTACAGAATACAAAAACAAAAGCAACTGCATAGGCACAAAAGTGTGTGGGTAACGAGACTATCTTGTTCAAAACCTCACCGGACAAAATGATAGAGATTTGTTTACTTTTATAGTTTTACCTAGGGAATAACACAGTAAAATGTTTGAAGTATACTTCTGTAAATCGTGCAGCTTGGATAAATTTGTGGACATATACACACCTGTGAAACCACCATATGAATCAATATACAGAACATGTCCAGAGCTCTCACGCGCTCTCTTGATTTGATTTCTTTTAGTCAATGGCTCCGGTCTCCAGAAGAATTAACCACTGTTTCAACCTCTAACTCTCAGCAGATGGATTTGCCTGCTCCTGACCTCATACAAATGGCATTATACAACTGATGCTCATTTGTGGATGGCTTCTTTTGATCAGCTTGATGTCTTAGAATTGTGTCCACCCATCCCTTAAACTTTCTTCATAGTACTCCATTGTGTATGAATAACCCACACTTTTTTTATTCTTTTGATGGGGAAATTTTGTTTTTTTGTTGTTTTCCTCTGCTGGGGCATTAAGAACTGAAGCCTCTACGAGCCTTCTTATGCTTGTCTTTTGCAGACGTTTACAGTCCTTTCTCCTCATGCACACAGGAGTAGAGTCTCTGGAACACTGGTTAAATCCACTTGCAACTTCATGTCCGCTGCCTAAAGAGCTACTGCGTACCAGGTTCTGCTCTTATCAGCAAACTATCAGACTTGCAGTTCTCCTATGCTTTTCAATTCTTCATATTGACAACCTTGCTTTGGTTGGATGGCATGTCCCAAGTTTAGCTGTTCTCATGTATCTATAAAGATAATGCATTCTGGCATTAACTTGCATGTCCTTGATAAGTAATGCTCTTGAGCCCCTTTCAGTGCTTGTTGGACATTTGGATATTATATTCTTCTTTGACTTAGCTGGTCTGATGTTTTCTCCATTTTTTTATATTTTTTCAAACCTTTTTTTGTATTGATTGGTAGAAATTCTTTAAATATTTGGAATACAAGGCTTATGGCAGAAACGTCTGACCAAAGTCTTGCTTCTGTAAGAGAGAGCTCTGAATGCCAGGCAATCCTTAGCTGTAGCTGGGGGTCTGTGTTAGCTCTGAATGCCAGGCAACCCTTAGCTGTAGCTGGGGGTCTGTGTTAACAAGGCAAGGCTACATAAATTGCTCTAGGTTCGAAGTTTCTTAGAAACAATGATTTGGATTCTAACTCAGTTGCTTCCTCTTATTTTTACTTTTGACCCAAGAAACAAACAGTATGAAATGTGCATGGCTTGGTCAGCGGCCCCATGTCATAACTACTGGGATTGGAGGCACCAGTGCATGCCCTGTTACAACGTAAGTCATTTCCTTTTCATCATATTCATGTATTTTTGTGTCCCTTTCATTCATGTGGTAGCTCTGTCTTGCCGAATAAAATACAACTTCTGGGAGCTGAGCAAATACCAGGCAGAAGAGAAATGAGGCCAGGAGCAACACAGACTTGCAAACCAGCTCTGTTTCATATTCCCTAATTTTATCCTTTATATCATATCAAGAGTAACACTGAGAATAGAGTGCAATCCTCAATGCAGTAGGCTGGGGCAGAGTCGATTATGTATTTATTTTTCACGTTTGAAAAGATATGTATTATATAATTAATATTTACCAGAATAATAATTATTATAATTGCAGGAGAAATAAAAACAGGATAATGATTTCCATACACTGATGACATTTCAGGACCAGAGCACGTTAGTCAAATTTGTTAGAGGGTCTTCATATCTGAATCATAAATTTCATCACCAAAGGTAATCATGGTCAGAAAGCAGGGTCATACGTTTGAGCAAAATCCGTGACGTTCTGGGTTTCTATTGATTCAAGATTATGCCTTACACTAAAAACTAATAGTAATCACATAAAATGAGCTAAATTAATAGAGTTAATATTTGCTGTTGGGAGATTGTTAGAATTCGATCAGCCCAGTGTACATTGTAGGATTACTAACGACTGGCTGGCATAAATAATTTCTAAAGTGTCAAAGCACACCTTGGTTAGTGAGGTGCAATTCTCAATGGCATTTTGACATTTTGGGTGTGTTCCAGAAACATGTGCATACACTATGGGTATGTGACTGCACAAAAACGATGGCTTTCCTCTTCAAGTTATTTGCACAGTTGGTGTAGGTCACAGCAGATGAAAGTGAGGGGAAGCACATTGCTACAATTTTCTCCGCCAGGCTACCACACCCTTCATGGCACTGTCTTTCTAAAGCCATGTCGCATGCCTGGGAGATGGACATGTGATAGGACATCTGCCTTGTGGGACGATGCCCCCAATAAGATCTTTGATAATTCAGCTTCCCTATTTTTTAAATGATGCTAACAATCACAGCCTAACACCTGACAAGTATGCTGAGGCTAAAAATAGAATGTGAATTCCCCCAGAAGAAGGCTGTGACAAGATCCAAGAAGGCAATCCAGGAAAGGAGAGGGAGGAGGAGGAGGGAACGAAGACGAGACAATGTTTCAAATCAGTGGAAGCCATCTGTGTGTAACCACTAAGAAATTCAATCTGACTGAGAAAAAAATTAAGACAGGAAACTACCTTTTCTTGGACTGATTTCCAGTTGATAACTCTGGGCCAGCTTCTTCCATGGAACACTTTTCCTCTTCAAAAGCCACTGTACATGTGGGTAAGGGCATTTGTATAGATACCTTCTTAATATTAAAAATGTGGAAGGAAGATACAAGTTATGATTATTACAAAGAAACCCAGTCCATCTGGTTTTAATGTAACCGTTGTAAGCTTTCAGTCTATACCTATGATTTTAACTAGAAAAAGAGAAAATTGGAAAGCCAACTGAAAAACCACCAACATTTCCTAAAATCAGAACAGCAAATTTTCAAAGGCCGTGTGAACAATCCACCTTTCTGGTTGTCTTTTCTTCATGTCTTTAAGCCAAGTAATTACTTCAGTTACTTCTAGTATCCCTTTAGTGACAAGCTTGCAAAGGGAAGGAGGAATTAATTTTATTCAGAGAAGGGTGCCTATGATTTACCGAACAGTTTAGGAACTAACCAATTTTACAAATACACACTGCTGTTTTGTATGTATGTGTGTATATAAAGTTAAGCTTTAATCCATTTTCTGTGACATTCTAAACATGGCTTTGAAATATCAGTTATTTTATTCCAGTGTTTGAAAACAACACATTGGACAAATGTGCATGGGGCGAGCTTGACCAGGAGGTAAATGCAGCAGTGAGTCAGGCAGATGCAGCCTGGAGCCCTGATGAATCACATTCTGTGGGGCGAGTTAGCAGATAATTCAACACATAGTTACACATCAGGTGTTCACTTACTATGTAACACATGGACACGTTCCAAGCCACATGTGTTACATGTGTCTTGTCTAAGCCTCACAATGCAGGAGGCTGTGCTACCCACCGCTACCCCTGCTTTCCCAATAAAGTAAGAGCCACAGAAGACACAAGTCAAGGAACTGGCAGAGATAAGATTATTACTGAGCAGAGAGGGCCTCCCTCCCAGCCCTCTCCAATTTTACAGGAAATTTGTCTTCAGATATTTTTTTCTATTCCCAGACCAGTATATATTTTGCAATTACAATCAATACTATGAAATATAATTTTTCTAAGCAATCATTGTGGTACGATAGAGTATGGAACCAATTTTGCTAAAGGCACAAGTGTTTGGAAAAAAATCTTGCTAAATGGGGTCCAGTTAGAAAAGAGATTTCCAATACTTGTTTGAATCAAGATTCAAGTTCTCTCTCTGTCTCTCTGTCTCTCTCTGTCTCTGTCTCTCTTTCTCTCTCTCTCTCTCTCTCTCTCTGTGGGGGGTGCCAGGGGAGGGGGGCAGTACTCAACTGCCTGCATAGAAAACGATCTATGTGTTTATCACTGTTTTCTGCTAAACAATAAAAAATGAATAAAAATGTATTAGTGGAAATCAATAACTTGTTGAGAAGCATCAGGCACATGTCTCTGCCTCTTGACTGCAGGGGGCTGTATCCTCTTTGTGCCAACCATTTATGATCACATATGGATGCAAAAATTAACAGTGGAGAAAGCAATTACTTTAAAGGCTTTGAGATTAGAAGTTTAAAAAAGATACATATTGTAAATCATTTTAATACAACGGTAAGAAAATAGCAAGTTAAATATCATAAATAGGAGGTAGGTTAATAGGACAATATTTTAAACATTAACAGATCCTTTGATCTATAGTGTGTTCAGTAGGAATTTGGTTTAGAGGAATGTATTAGCCTCTTCTCAGGCTGCTAATAAAGACATACTTGAGACTTGGGTAATTTATAAAGGAACATACTTGGGTAATTTATAAAGGAACGAGGTTTAATGGACTCACAGTTCCACATGGCTGGGGAAGCCGCCAATCATGGTGGAAGGTGAATGAGCAGCAAAGGCACCTCTTACATGGGGGCAGGCAAGAGAGCTTGCGCAGGGGAACTGTCCCTTATAAAACCATCAGATTTGGTGAGACTTATTCACTATCACAAAAACAGCATGAGAAGGACCTCCCCCATGATTCAATTCCTCCCACTGGGACCCTCCCACAACACGTGGCAATTATGGGAACGACAATTCAAGATGAGATTTGGGTGGAGGTACAGCCAAACCATATCAAGCAAACAAAGGGAATCTTCAATTTTGACCAAATAGAGTTGAAGACTTGAGGAACATGGTGGATTAAGTGGACCAAGAAGAAAGTGGTGATGGGAGGTGTATACTGATGGTGAGAGCAGGATATCTCTAGTCTATGTGGGCAAGCATTTTTTACCAGGTTAAACCCAAAGGAGGGAAGAAATTAGCATGGTTTAAACACCTACCTGGCCAGCAGATCGTTTCTGTAATCTCTGATAACTGATCTCCCTGTAAATGATGTTCAATATGAGATCTTTCTACTTAGTAGGTTTCTATGTAATTTAAAATACACGTACCTATTCATACACAAGTCAGCCCAACACAACAGATTGCATATTAACTGCATAATGAAATCTTAGACTGTATTATGAATAGACACAATGGAGATTGTTGGGACATACAGTCAATGTAAAAGAGATATAGATGATAAGGATGATTTACCCAGTAGATTAGTAAGAAAACCCACCAGCTGAAAGAGTGAATGGCTTTTCTGTAGGTGTATCAAGGTACGTGTTGAGTATATGCAAGTGGGTAGATGTGTGTGTATGCCTATATGTTTGTACATATGTGTGTTTTTGACGAGAGGGCAAAATAGCATGTTTTTGAGGAGAGGGCAGATACAAGGAGAGAGAAGAAACGAAAATTGATGAATTATAACCCCTCCTAAAAGACAATCTCAATACTTGGTATCTAAGATCACAAAGGTGCCTAGTAGATACTTGTTTCACACTCCTGCTGAAAGCCAGCTCCAGCTAGCTGAATACCTAAATGTAAATAACAAGGGCACTAAAAATATCAAAGCACTCCCAAAAGCTGGAAATAAAAAGCATTTAAAGAAAGGAAATGTAAGACATTGAATGATAAGACTTTAAAACCCCCAAGGAAAGAAATGAGATGCAGCAGATTTACGGAATAATCCTTATTTAAAATATTGCATTATGTTGGATAACAGGAAAAATTGACTGTCAGTTTTTTAAAGCAAGAGGAGTTCATGTGCATATCTATTTATCATTTTTTCCAACATCCAGCATATTTCTTATGTTTATTCCAAAAATATGTTGTATCTAGTCATGGCAGTGCTTAACTAACTGCCGAGTTTCAGTGAGAAAAAACCCTATTGGCAATGGACTGTGGCACACAGAATTTTTTCTCACATGTTTTCTGTTTTTTTGCAGTTGCTGATTTTTTTAATTTTTGAGACAGAGTCTTGCTTTCGCCCAGGCTGGAGTTTAGTGGCATGATCTCGGCTCACTGCAACATCCGCTTCCCAGGTTCAAGTGATTCTCCTGCCTCAGCTTCCCTGGTAGCTGGGATTACAGGTGCACGCCACCATGCCTGGATAATTTTTCCTTTTTTTTTTTTTTTTTTTTTTTTTTTTTTTTTTTTTTTTAGTAGAGACGGAATTTCACCATATTGTCCAGGCTGGTCTTGAACTCCTGACCTCAGGTGATCTGCCTGCCTTGACCTCCCAAAGTGCTGGGAATTCAGGTGTGAGCTATCACCCCCAGCCATTTTTTTTTTTTTTTTGACTTAGATACCTACTGAAGAGACTGAGAGAATGGCATGGAATAGGCCTGGCCAATCAAATGATGTACCTCATGGTTACATCATGGCTCTGACATTGGGCATGTACTCCAAGCAGGGCCTATATCTGATATTACTATAGAGACATTGAGAAAAAGAAAACTATTTCTTCTGAGATCATGAACCAGAATGACATAGACCTAGAGACATCTCTCTTTGGCCGCAAGATGAAAATTGATCTGATTCCAGAGAAAATAAGTCCCACACACATAAATTAGGAGAATCCAGAAATGAAGAGAAAGAAATTAGAGAAACACAGAGAGAGGGAGAAAATAGACACTAAGATTATCACACAGTATCCGTGATCAAAGGCTGCATCCTGAAGCCAGTAAGCTCTATTTTTGTTTTAGCTTGTTTAAGGTATATTTCTGTTATTTACTATCCCACAAGTTGCTTGGATATAATTCTCCACAAGTTTCTTGTTGTCTGCACCTGTGAGGTACTGATAGCTCATAATTCTGGATTATCTTTTCAATCATGTTTGTGTAGTAAACATTCTTAGAAGACAGAGAGAGTATCTTCCTTCAGACACACTTAATGTCCAGCATAATACAGTGTCTTGCTGTGGAGCAAAAGGCAGGCATGCTCACTGCCCATTATAAAAGATTCAGGTTTTCTCAGGTCAGGGTTTCTCTCCTATAATGCAACCTCGTGTGTGTGTAGGTGTGAACTGGATCATTTTCTGTCTCTTTGCAGGAATTGGGGCTCAGGAATACCACACAAAACATTGATACTTCACCAGGTTCTATTGCTCTGAATAATGCACTGTCCTTGTCTCTGACCAGGAGGAGCTTCATGTCTTCTCCCAGCACCCATGAAACTGTGACGAGATAACTTGTCTTGTGAGCTTGCAGTTCTGGACACTAACATGTTTCTTTAGGGAGGAAGCAAAATCTTAGAATGGAGAGAAAAGAATCCCACACAATGTGTAAAGGTGAAATCAATGTGTATATAACTTTAAATTTGGGGAGAAAAAGATGGCTTTTTCAATATAAATGATAAACGTTTTACTGGCTGCTAGGTAAAGATACAATAAAAATCTTGGCACATAGGTTCAGGGAAAAGATATAATGACTCAGAATTCAGGCCATGGTAAATATTATTTAAAGAGATTGTGTCATCATATAGGAATAAAACATAACTTTTTAAAAAATTTACCTAAAAAAGGTGAGTTTTAAAATATGTGAGATATAGACATTTGGGGTTTTGAGAAAGAAAATTTGGAAACGATAGATCAGTTAGTAATTAGAATTTCATGTTCCTTAAGCAACTTTAATGAATAAATTTGGCTAAAACGTATTTGATTCAGCCAGTTTATATCACAAACTTCAATCATGTATGTAACAAACATTAATTACACTCAACCAGTGTATCCAGGACTTCTTTAGACAAAAAGAAGATTGGTGAAAAGCCAGACAATATTCCAACCCTGTGTGTGCTGGCAGATGTTTCGCAACTGGCTCTCCTCAGTGAATATGTATAGATAAATCACATTTTTGTTGCTTTTTTCCGAAATCATGCATCTGTAGTCAACCTGTGGTTGCAGTTGACAAGGGCGTATAGGATTTTAATTTCTGCACAATGCTGGCTGATACTGTCGGGTATGCTAATGAATAAGAACTGTGGCCAGGCACGGTGGCTCATGCCTGTAATCCCAGCACTTTGAGAGGTCGAGGTGAGCAGATCACCTGAGGTCAGAAGTTCAAGACCAGCCTGGCCAACATGTTGAAACCCCATCTGTAACTAAAAATACAAAAAATTAGCCATGTGTGGTAGTGTGTGTCTGTAGTCCCAGCTACTCAAGAGGCTGAAGTGGAAGGATCACTTGAACCTGAGAGGCAGAGGTTGCAGTGAGCTGAGAGTGTCGAGCTGGAGAGCCCCAACCCGGAACATATAGTGAGATTCCATTTCAAGGAAGGAAGGAAGGAAGATGACTTACAGCACAACTTTGTCAATGACAGGAGCCCATCTTCATTCTACAGGATGTGGTAGTTAGTTTTGATTCAATAAGGGGCACTCAGATCATTGGTAGAGCATTGCTTCATCTTAGTGGTTCAGTGGTCACCGAGCCCACCCTCCTTCTGCTGAGTGGGAGCCCAGGTGGGTTGGCCTTTGGTTAGAATGCTTGGGCTGCCCCCATCTGTCTGTGTCTGCGGATGTTTCCAGAGGAGACTGGCCTGTGAGGGGGCGGGCTGAGAAGGGAAGACCCACCCTCAGTGTGGAAAGATACCATCCAGTCAGCTGGAGTCCAGATGAAACAGAAAGAGGAGAGGGAGGGAAAGTTGTTGTTCTAGAGCCAGCTCGACCCTTGGGCATCACAACTCGAAGACCATGGTCTTTGGAATTCAGCACTTACATCAGGGACCTCCCAACTTCCAGGACTTTGGCCTGAACTGAGAGTTGTCACTTTGGTTTCCTTGGTTCTAGAATTGAACCAAGCCCTTCCAGCAGCTCCCTGAGTTTTCACCTTGCAGACGGCCCATCCTGGGATGTCTCACTCTCCTTAATCGAGTGAACCAACCCTCTTATCAATCCTTGCCCATGGCTCTCTGTTGCTTCTGTCTCTCTGCAGGACCCTGACTAAAACAAATGATTTGTGAACACTGGAAGAACATTGCCTCCATTATTTTTTATAGTTTTCACAATGAAAAAACTGTCAACATGACATGTTTTAAATGTAATTAACATTTCTTCATCAGTCTTCTAATTCTAGTCAACAACAAAGCCCTGACTGTGATATCTGATGATTTCTGTGCTGTTAATCCTCACACTGTGGCCATGGTCCAGCCACGCACATGACTTCGCTGACTGCAGAGCTGGGAAGAGACAGCAGAAGGAAGCACAGCGTTGCACGGCGTTTCCTTCTGTCCACCAGGTGCCATCGGCATCAGCGGGCTCAAAAGCATAGATGATAGTAACATCTTCAGGAAGACAGGCATTCTGAGTATTTGTTGGAAATAGATGTTGGAAATAGATGCTCAGTGCTACAAAGACAAATTAGCACCCAGACAAAGGACCTTTTACTTCCTGGACTTCAGGAACGGTACTTCCACTAGCCATCTTGGCACAAGAGTACAAATGACAAAGGGACACACACAAATGTACTCCTTATGCATTTGAGGTCATCCTTACTGCTGTGTCTCATCTCTTGTGCCTGGAGCCAGACCTCACATATTAAATTGAAACCTAATTGGCTAACAACTTAAAACTTTTCTAAACAAGTGAAAGCATTGGAGAGCTGGGACACCCCTGTGAGCACGTCCAGCACAGATATCTTGGTTGAAGTACAAGGACATAAAATGTACTATGTGCCTGTAAGCACAGCATGTCTAAAAGCTACCTAGGATAGGGCTTAACAAGTGTATTAACCCACTTATGATTTATTTTTTAACAAGAAAGAAAACTTTGAAAAGGAACTTTTCTACTTCCCACACTATTTATTATACTTGTTTTTTATGTAGTTTATGAAATTTTTCATTTATATAATTTTAAGTAATGACTGTGCTTAACAACTGGTTCACAAAATTCCTGAAAATCGGTCTGCTCTTTCTGATTGAGAGAGCCAACTTGAGCCCAGTCCAGTGCACCCTGGCCAAAGCCCCATGAACTCAGATTCTCTTGGAAAGACATAGAAAGAAAAAAGAAACACACGCATTTTTTTTAAAGAAGAAAAGTTTATTTTTAGATTTGACATAAAAGAAATTGGCTGGGATAACGGATACCTCATTACATCTGATGACCAGAAAAATAAAAGCCACCTGCCAAGAGGGTATTGAGCCCCATACTTATGCCTGAGAATGTCCAGCTCAAGGTGTCTGAGAAGGCATAAGAAGTGGAAAGTTGTCAGATCTATTTTTATGTGTTTGAATATTCAAAATAAATGGGTTGCCGAAGATACATGACTACTGTATGGGATGGGAAACGGGACAAAGGCCAGCAGGGGTCACTCAGCCCCAAGCCATCGAAATGACAACGGAAGCCAAATTGTATTTGCAGTTTTCTGAGCTCAAGCTACTGCGTCAGTTGCTTTGCGTGCATTAAGTCATTTATTCATTACAAGAATCTTACGAAATTGTACTATTGCTAATCCAATTATATAATCAAAAATTTGAGGCAGAACGATGTCGACTCCAAGGCCGTGGTAACACTGCAACCTGGCCAGGTTGGTCTCTTTGTCTGGGGTGTGTTTTGAGCAAGGTCTAAGCTGTATTTTGTAGAAGAGCAAATCAGTCTTGAAGGAATAGATGTGGAGGGAGGGTTGAAGGAAGGCTAGCACACAGTTTAGGCTGACGGCTGTAAAAACAAATACAAAGACCTCAAAATCCATGATTCATATAACTTTGCTGTATGTTTATGGTGGGGCAGAGGGTGTTAGTTTGGTAAAAGTACCTGCTGAAACAAGTTAGATGGGGGTCTCCCTTAGGTCAGTAGTCTATTTGAAAAAACAATTACCCACCCACCTCATCCCCTCAAAAAGAAAAATCAGAATCAAATGTATAGGGAAACTGTAAAGATGTTTTTCTGCAGTTGAAATCCCTAGTGAAATTTTCTTAAAAAAAAAAAAAAAAAAGAAATGGTGGACAATAATAAATCATTCAAAGCCAGGATGAACTGAATTAACCTTGTTCATAACCTTAGCCTCTCTTCAGTGATGTTAACTTTTTCATTCCTTTAGCAGAAGAAGGGAAGCCTTCAAGTAGATATGATCTTTTAGAAAAACTCATTGAAAAGTGAATTGATGACAATGAAAATGCTTGGAAGTTTTCCATTTGAAGATGCTCTTTATTGCTGGCATGTAGGTTTTATAAGATGAATGGTCTTAAAAGGTTAAATCCAGCAAATGACAGTTACTTTAATCTGCAAATCAGATCAGTAAATTGGCTTTCTTCTCTTTGCCTTATCTTTCAATGGAATTTGTGTTTTAAAAAATGGACCATCTGTTACCATTTGCTTTGTTAGAAGGATTTTAACATATAAAAGGGATTGCAGATATAAGATAAAAGAAGCCAATTGGATCTATTAGCTTCAGATGAATACACTGCCCTTCTCCCCCAAGAGGCTCCAGCTACTGATTGCTGGGCCACAGCGGGCTGGTGGGGGCTCCATCCTGAGCATATCTGGGTAACACATTCCAGAGCTACAGCCTGAATGAGGACCGTTGGGTCCCTCTCTAGGAAACTGGGCCTCCCTCCTCTCACAGATAGGACAGGTATAAAGAAATGTTTTGGGCTGGGCACGGTGGCTCACACCTGTAATCCCAGTGCTTTGGGAGGCTGAGGTGGGCAGATCATGAGGTCAGGAAATAGAGACCTTCCTGGCTAACATGGCAAAACCCTGTCTCTACAAAAAATTAGCCATGCTTGAAGATGTGGTGGCACATACCTATATTCCCAGCAACTCGGAAGGATGAGGCAGGAGAATCGCTTGAACCCAGGAGGCGGAAGTTGCAGTGAGCCAAGATTGCACACCACTGCACTCCAGCCTGGGTGACAGAGTGAGACTCCATTTCAAAAAAAAAAAAAAAAAAAAAAAAAAGAATGAAACATTTGGGAATCAGTTAACCTTTGTTTTGAAGCCTCCTGCACTACATTTCAGATGTGTGGCTGTGACTTTGCACATTATTTTTCCTTCCTTCCATTCAGTTTGCTTTTGTGTTAACTGGAGACATAACATCCACGTTCGTGGAGCTGTGGGGACTCCAGGAGAAAGCTGATGCAGACATCAGGAAGCTCTGGGTCACCAAAAAAAGCACAGTCATCAGACAGTCATCCACAGAGGCCGCTTGTCAGCTGATCTAACACAGAGATCTGGGGAAAAACTCAATTTTGAAATGGATGTATTCAGAGCGGAAATGATAGTAACGGATACTTCTAGGGTGTGTGTGTGTGTGTGTGTGTGTGTGTGTGTGTGTGTGTGCTGGCAATTAGTTTCATAAGAAAGATATATTAGCAATCACGTACATTTAATTGATGAGCCTTAGGGTTTGATTTTTTTTTAATAATGTTTCTTCCACAAAATAGTCTTCTTCCCTTAGTTTGTTTCCTGTTTCTTGACCTCCTGAGATCAAGGCCTCTCTAACTTCCTTGTGTCCACGCCTCAGCTGGAGAGCTTGTTACAGAGCAGCTCAGGCCAGGTGAGGTCAAAGGAGATGCCTGAGCATCTGCATTTCTAACCAGCTCCCAGGGGATGATCTTGCGGCCCAGTGGGATCTGTCCTCCTGCACATAGACTCCCATGTCTAAGAAGTCAAAAGAGAGTATTTCCAGCAGAGTGCAGTGGCTCACATCTGGAATCCTATCACTTTGGGAAGCTGAGACAGGCAGATCACCTGAGGTGTCAGGAGTTCAAGACCAGCCTCACCAAGATGGCAGGATGCTGTCTCTACTAAAAATACAAAAATTAGCCAGGTATGGTGGCATGCACCTGTAATAGCAGCTACTCGGGAGGCTGAGGCAGGGGAATCACTTGAACCCAGGAGGCGGAGGTTGCTGTGAGCTAAGATCATGTCACTGCACTCCAGCCTGGGTAACAGAGCAAGACTCCATCTCAAAAAAAAAAAAAAAAAAAAAAGTATTTCCAGGTTATATTAAACGGCCAGCCTTCACCTGTTAAGTTTAGCCTAAAGCTGCCTTCTTAAATATTTTAAGTTCGGCCTAAAGTTTTCTTTGTACACTGTGAACTGTAACCTAAATGGAGATTTAAACAGACAGTAGCCTACTCTGTAACCCCTCAGTGGGTTCACCTTGCTTTCTGCCTAGATAGAGCCAATTTCTCAAGACACAGGAATAGAGACAGTTAACTCATACAGTAACGGCTGTGTGGAATACCAGAGTTTTATTACTACTCAAATAAATCAGTCTTCCTGAGCATTCTGGGAGCAGCGGTTTAAGGATAACTTGATGGGTGGGGGGAAGCCAGTGAGCCAGGAGTTCTGATAGGTCAGGGATAAATAGGGAGCCGAAGCCGTCTTCTTGTGCTGAATCAGTTCCTGGGTACAGGGGAGGCAGAAGATCAGATGAGCCAGTTTATTGATTCGGGTGGGGCCAGCTGATCCATCAAGTGCAGGCAGGGTCTACAAAATATCTCAAGCATTGATCTTAGGAGCAGCTTAGGGAGGGTCAGACTCTTGTGGCCTCCACCTGTGTAACTTCTAAACCATAATGTCTAATCTTGTGGCTAATGTTAGTTCCACAATGGCAATGTAGTCCCCAGGCAAGAAGGAGGTCTGCTTCGGGAAAGTGCTTCTATCATCTCTGTTTGAAACTATAAACTAAGTTCCTCCCAAAGTTAGTTCACCCTATGCCCAGGAATGAACAAGGACAGCTTGGAGTTTAAAGCAGGATGGAGTTGAAGAAATTAGAACCCCTTCACTGTCTCAGTCATAATTCTGCAGAGGTGGTTTCAACTCTTGTCACGATCATCAAGTTTGGCCAGTAAAAGGGGGTCAACTTTTTAAACTGTGTTCAAAGAAGGCAAATGCAGAAGAGTAACTGATCAGCTGTGCCCGAGCCTCAACTTCCACTTGCTATACGCCACTTTCCTTTGCTCAAAAATCTTGTGCTGTGCTGAATGAAGTCTCTCTGAACCTCCTCTGGCTTGCTGAATGAAGTCTCTCTGAACCTCCTCTGGCTTGGAAGGATGCCCAATTCACAATTTGTTCTTTGCTCAATTAAACTCTGCTAAATGTAGTTTGGCAAAGATCTTTCATTTCACAACTCCAATCCCAAGGACAGTCAGAAATCACCAGTCAGCTCTGTAAGGAGAGGAGAGAAAAGTCTGGTTGGTGAGTCTGCACCTGTCTCCAACCCTGTGGGCTCTGGGCAGGGTGTGAGCCAGGTAATGGTGACAGAGCCAGTTCCACCCAACCACGTGGAATGGGTTAGGGAAGTTTCCCAGAGAGAAAAATCACAGAGAGGTATCTTTTATGGGTAACACATAAGTAAAGCTGCCAGCCTGTGCTGGGAAGGTGTTCAGCCCATTTTATGTGACTCTAGACTTTTGCATCCTCAGCACTTAACACAGGTCTGGCACAAAGGCTGTTTCAGTACATGAGTGATTGCAGCTTTTAAATTTGGACGCAAATTAAGGATTTATCAGGGGAATACAAAAGGGAGCTATTTAAAGGGTCATAAAATGTGCTGACAAAACCAAAACAAGAAAAGGCCATTTTGTAGGAGAAATACTATTAAAAAGGTTAAACCCAAAGGCTTAACAATTAAATGTATGTAATTGTTAATATACTTCTTCCACATTGATGTAACTGCAAACCTTAACAACTGACATTCATGAGGCAGACGGTAACTTTCTATTGAATGTGAGCAATGGCATAACAATCAAATCTTCCTTTTACGTTAACTCGAAATGAATTGCCTATTTCAAATGAGGGCATAGAGTGGTTTAGAGAGGCTGGAGGAAAAATGGTCCGAAAACAGCAACAACAAGCTAACAGATTTCGAACTCCATTGTCAAACCCTCAGGGTTCGGGAGGGGACGCTCAGGGGTGCTCGCTTTAGAGGGTGGCGGGGAGGTAGAGTCCTTTGGCAAAAGTAAGGTTGGATAAGGGGAAGGAAATGCTCACAGAAAGTGTTGAAGATACAGTAATTTTGCTGATAATCAATTGATACTTTCAGAGAGCACAAAGACGATTTTTCAAATTCAGAGAAAGACCCGAAATTGGGTTCAGATGAACACCAATTAATCAAGTGAGTAACTTAACTGGAATTGAGCGAGAAAGCTTATCTCTGACATGTTTTACTTCTCTTGTGCTTGGGGATGGACTCAATGAGAGTGTGATACTGATCTTACAGTGGTCAACCCCTTTTCCCAACTTTCTGAATGAAAGGACTTAGGAAAAATGGAACCTACAAAAATCAAAGAACTCTAGAAAACAAGTTTTCACCTCCACCCAATTTACAGAAACCTACTGTCCTGGAGAAATTATATTGAAGACATTGGTTATTGTGTTGTATTTAAAAGTGTCCCAGGAAAGCCTAGCAGCTAGGGGTGGAATATAATTCACTTCATATACTGTGTCAATGAAACTGCCTTTGCCAAAATTACAACTGACAGCCAGAGATCCAATTTAACCAAACTTCATCTTTTGTTTAGCCTCCAACTGCCCTTGGCCATTCCTAGGTTTGAGCCAAGCTAACTGGGTGAAATTTAGTTTATAGTTTCAATAATAACAGCCCTTCTTCAGACTGAACTGCCTTTATAAAACTAATGAAAGTCCACCAGGTTAGGAGATGTGAGGGGTGTGAATTCTGCTAACGTGTACGCCTAGCTAAATGATTATCAGCCATTATTCCAGAGATCACAGATTAACAACCTCCCCAATATCAACTCACTATTGTATAACTTAAGATTGGCTTTTCTTCCTTTTTTCTGAGTCAGAATCACAGTCGCCCAGGCTAGTGTACAGTGGCATGATCTCAGCTCACTGCAACCTCTACTTCCCAGGTTCAAGTGATTCTCCTGCCTCTGCCTCCCAAGTAGCTGGAATTACAGGCATGTGCCACTGCTCCCTGGCTAATTCTGGTACTTTTAGTAGAGTTGGGATTTCACCACGTTGGCCAGGCAGGTCTCAAACTCCTGACCTCAAGTAATCCACCTGCCTAGACCTCCCAAAGTGCTGGGATTACAGGCCTGAGCCATCATGCCTGGCCTAAAATTATTTTACATCACATAGAAAGTGATATTTTATAGCACACTGTGGGGGAATATTTTTCCTGAGGGATCAGTTATGGAGACATATGTTTGCAGTGACACACCTGTTGAGGAACTGCATTATCTAATTTTATTTTTTATTATAACATTTTAAAATAGGAACTTTGGTTCCCATTTTGTAAACAAGTGAATTGACATTAGTCTCTTTTAAATTTAATTGTCTATTTTTGCCGGGCATCTTTAATCAAATCAGCCTGTGATTTTATAATGGCAAGATATACCGTCTTCTCTTAAGCATTGCTTAGGAATTGAGTTTGTGTTCATTGACCAATAAAAAATGAAAATAAAATGGAAGTGTAGAAAGAGAGTCTGATTGGGCATGTGAAAATGTGGAGAGCTTGTGAGGCTGAAGTGGGCAATACAGTTAAAGGCATCAATGACATTTAATAAGCTCTTTTAGGAGTTTGTAGTAACGAAGTTGCCAGCCTGATGCTGTCTAACCTTGGGCAGAACTTGGAAGCAAATCTCATTGAGGTCAGAAACGCCCTAGAGAAGCAAGAAGCAAAAAGCTGTTGTACAAGTTTGTTGGAGTGTAAATTCTGTAAGCTGCTAACAAATGCAACTTTAAAGGGCCAGTCGGTTTGGAGAACTGTGCCATGTCAGTGAATGGTACTCTATGGCACTTAAAGTGAAGTTTTGTTATTTGCTCTGTCAATGAAGAGTCAAACTCTGTAAAATATTTGAAGAGATTTATTCTGAGCCAAATGTGAGAGACCACGGCCCATGACCCAGCCCTCAGGAGGTCCTGAGAACATGTGTCCAAGGACACAGGATGCAGCTTGGTTTTATACATTTTAGAGAGGCATGACACATCAACCAAATGCATTAAGAAATGCATCGGTTTGGTCCAGAAAGGCAGGACTACTCAAAGTGAGTGAGAGGGGCTTGCAAGCTATAGGTGAACATTTTTTGGTTGACATAAAGACCTGGGATTAATAGAAAGGGAATGTTCTGGTTAAGATAAAGATTGTGGAGACCAAAGCTCTTTTGAATTTTGCAGTGGCTGCCCTTAGAGACAATATATGACAAATATTTCCTGTTCAGATCTTAGTTAATCTCTTTAGGATTGGAAGGGCCTGGGAGGAAAAGATCCAGTTAATGTTAATAGAGATTCTTTACAGCAGCAAATTTTCCCCACAAAGACCAGCTTTGCAGGGCCATTTCGAAATATAGCAAAGAAACACGTTTTGGGGTAAAATATTTTTATTTTCTTCCTTGTCTCATAATGTTATGCCAGAGTCATGTGGGAAAGTAAATCATGGGTTAAATAAACCCATCTGATGAATATTTATGATTTGTAGGGGATGACTCCCCAGATCCCTTAGATAGGAACTCGGGCAAGATAAGAAAAATAAGTCTAGCCGTCAACTCTTTACTTGTTAATTTGTTGTTTGCTTAACTGGAAGACAAATTGTTATGTCCTAAGTCCAGTAAAAACTGGAATTCTAGTTGAGACTGTTAAGAAAGGAGAGAGACGATTGTTTGAACCAGACATTGAGAGAATGAAAAACAAAACTGAAGAACTGCTTGAGGAATGTGTAATAAATATTTCAGTGAGTACGTATACTTCAAGGCAAGAATACTCAATCCCTGAATGTATATTGTATATTCTGTTTGTCTTCCCTGTTAGAAATGAGTTCCACACAGCATAAGCTTTGTCTTCTGTGAACCCCACTGTGTCCATCAGCAAGACCCATGTTGGGGTACAAATTCAAAGTTTAGGAAATATTGGTGCATAAATGAAAATGTAATTCCTGGTCTCCATTTTTTATGGTTTTTCATATTTACTGTCACTGAATAATCTGAAAGATAATTCTCAAATTATTTTGAAATCTAAAAATACCAGAGTAATGAATCCGAAGGAGAAACTGAAGACATCTCAACTGCTGGGGAACACATCCTTTGTGTTTGATTTAAGGAACCTCCCGCTGTCAGAAGAGCCTGCTGTACTGTGAGATGCATGTGATTACTTTTTCATTTATGCCTTTGGATCATACATAGGTGGTCTATGCCAGGGCACCGTTTTTAATATGATGCGATAGAGGAATTCCAACTTACTTGTTGCAGCCGAAGATACTGACGCCTGACCAGCTGGTAACAGTAGTCACGCGGCACTAATTACATACCTGCTACATGGCTTAGGTGGTCTGAATTAAATAGATAAAAGAAGGAGTCACTTTGAAAGAAGCGGATCTACTGCTCCCAAGAGAGGAAAAACTTGTGGGAACTTCCTTTAGCAGAGACGGTCCTGGTCTTGCTGACAGGGGGTTCTGCATGAGGTCCTGAGAAGGGGCTAGTTGTCTGGCTTTCTGGATACATTTCACTAAGAAAGGCCCATGGTGGGTCTTTTTGGAGAATGTTACCCTTTCTTCACTTGTGGGAGGCCAGGTCTCTGTAACAACCATTTCAGCACTGACCAAGTGGTTTAAGTTAAATATTAAAAGCTGAAAGAGCCACTTGTCCTCATGAAAAAGCTGGAATATAACAAAAGTCCATCAAGAGTTTTGACTACGACTTTCCTGGGCCTTGAAGGATGACGAGATAACGGAATTGTTTTGTTGTTGTTGTTGTTTTCCTGGGAGATGGAGTTTCGCCCTTGTTGCCCAGGCTGGAGTACAATGGCATGATCTCGGCTCACTGCAACCTCGGCCTCCCGGGTTCAAGCAGTTCTTCTGTCTCAGCCTTGCAAGTAGCTGGGATTGCAGGCATGCAACACCATGCCCGGCTGATTTTTGTATTTTTAGTAGGGACTGGCTTTCACCATGTTGGTCAAGCTGGTCTTGAACTCCTGATCTCAAATAATCTGCCCACCTTGGCCTCCCAAAGTGCTGGGATTATAAGCATGAGCCACCATGCCTGACTCAAAGGAATTCTTAACAGGACCCATTTAGGATTAAACAAGTTTTTATTGGACGTCTGAAGAAGCTCCCTAGACCTCCACAAACAATTTTTATTAGGGCCTAAAGGAACTCCCCAAACCTCTATGATTTAGCAAGGGACAAGATATGGGTTATCACCCCAACATCTGGGCCTGTCTAAACTACGTAAATTTAGAGGCTCCAGAGAAAGGTCTTCAGGACTCAGACCTTAGCTACAGATTAGAAGAAGCTAGTCACTTAGGTATTTAGATGCATGCAAACTTGCACATAGACATTTTAGAAGGTATGTAAGCACTGGAAAACGTGGCAATTTCGGGTTGGTCTGGAGACATTCTCTTTGCTATCTCTCTCTATCTGGTTACTCTCTTCTTTCCCAGTTTATTTCTATCTCATTATTGGGCTGCAAGAAGCAGCAGCCTGACCCTCAGTTTGGTCTGAGAACATACTTACAAAACTCCCCACCTACTGAATGAGCATGGTGGTTTGAGTGTTAGTGGCTGATTTCCTGTCCTCAATAGTCTGCCATTGAACCCAGCAAGCCCAGGGCACTGGTGCACCAAGATGGGTGTCTCATTGGAGAAATCCTTGGTGTTCGATACTAGACTGGACCTTTCATCAGACACTCCACTCTGCTGCGAGACCTGAGCTCTGTTTGTGTCCTGCCAACTCTCAAATGTCCACAGCTTCTCCACAGAAGAAAGCCAGGGATTTTCAACCAGCCATAAGGATCTATCTTTTTCCCAGCATCAGGGACTGACACTTACGTAGCATCTGG
This sequence comes from Saimiri boliviensis, assembly GCF_048565385.1. Classification (NCBI taxonomy): domain Eukaryota; kingdom Metazoa; phylum Chordata; class Mammalia; order Primates; family Cebidae; genus Saimiri; species Saimiri boliviensis. The sequence goes on along the minus strand of NC_133461.1, from coordinate 111,329,018 downwards.
AAACCCAATCAAGAAACAGACTCAGAAAGAGTGGAAAAGCTACAGCTTTGCACATTTAGAGCGCTCAGGTTTCAAGAAAGCCTAGGAACTCTGGCATGAAAGCAAATGTTGTGAATGTCTAATTTTCTAACTTGCCTTTGGGCATAACGACACCACACCAAGGAGGCAAATTCTGGCAATCGGTACTGTCAAAAGCAAACTGAAAGTTTATCATCTCACAGGACAAAGCTTCCTCCAGGGTGAGTTTATCCTGAGCTGTTTAAAAGGTGAAAATTGGGGCCCGAAAAATCCCAAGACTGTTTTGTTTTGATTTGGTCTTCATGGTATTTTACAAATAAAAACTTTTTCAATAAAACTTCTTATTTAATTTTTTTTTTTTTTTCCGAGATGGAGTCTCCCTCTATAGCCCAGGCTGGAATGCAGAGGCGTGATCTCGGCTCACTGCAACCTCCATGTTGTTCCGGGGTTCGAGCAATTCTCCTGTCTGAGCCTCCTCAGTAGCTGAGACTATAGGTGCACACCACCAAGCCTGGCCAATTTTTTTTTAATTTTATTTTTAGGAGAGACAGAGGTTCACTGTATTAGCCAGGATGGTCTTGATCTTGGGACCTCATGATCCGCCCTCCTCAGCCTCCCAAAGTGCTGGAATTACAGGCATGAGCCACTGCGTCCGGCCCAAAAAAACTTCTGTTTTCTAAAATTAGAAAGAAGATAAGAACTCCAACAGTGCTGGGACTATGTTTCCACAACTGGGAGCCTGGAAACCTGAGGGAGACCAAGTTTTCCTATTTGGATGGGTCCAGCACCCACCAGTTTACCACAGAAGCTACCATTTCCTTGCTGTGATGTACTTTTTTTTCTTTTTCCTTTTAAAAGTACTTCGTCAGAAAAATTGTCTGAAACTTGTAAAAAGGCGGTCTTAGGCTTGAAACTTCGATTGATTTTTTTTTTAATCGAATGGGCTATTTGCTAACATTATAGGGAAAGAGATTATTAAGTGTATTTTTTTCTGGTAGAGAGGCAAATAATTTTTACCCAAAGGATGCTGTTTGATTGTCCTGTGTCTCATGAACCAGGTTTGTACATAGCCCAGAAGTCATATCCCCATGATCCTTTATTAAATGGTCTCTACATTCCTCACCTCCTGAATGATGTTTGAACTAGTTTTAATACCTTACTGGTTTGCTCATTAATTGAGCTTAAATAAAATCTTTGGCATGCATTTAATTTGTATTTGCATGAAGTGATGGTTTACATTTTTTAAAAAATTAAATGAGATAATGTCTCCATCTCAAACTGTTTCTATTTTAAGTCCACTGTTCATAAGAGCCTTTCAAAACCTGTCTACAGCCCATGTATTGACCAGTTTAGCTCGATGTTATTACTGACTGTAGTATTTGCATCCTTTATTGAAGGTAAGGAGGCTGATTGCTCAAGACCATCTTTCAGGAATGTTAGGAATTGATCCATCACTAAGAAAAAAGTAAATAAAAACAAAAAGAAACAGCTCTAGCTGCCCTGGAGACTTAAGAGTCCATGAGAAAGAAAGCTACAGATTATAATTTACATTGAGGTGATGTTCATTCTGCATATCACCAAATGAAAAGATCCTGCCTGCAAAGTGAGATCGGTGATGAGGTCACTTAAAGGGTTTGGTTATGTAGGAAATAATGTATATGACGGTTCATTTCCCAGAAAACAGTGCTTCAAACAGGCTTGGACCCACAAACTACACAAGAACAGAATGTGCTAGGGCCCTGTTTTAGCAGCCAGCACCAGCTTTTGGGGAGGGCCCCCCCCTTAGTTGCCCTCACCCAGCCCAAAGAGTTTAGCCTAGAATGAAAGTTTACTAGCCTGCAACAACTCCCTTGATCTGTTTTTGTAAGTTGGTCCCACGACCTAGGTCCTAAGTCAAATACTTGAAAAGCCCCCGAGCTGACTAGGGTTGCAATGTATTATGGGCTGCAACAAAATGCAGCAAGAAAACCCTAAAGGAAACCCCTAAAAGGCATCAGCCAACGACCAATAGATGACGTCTGGGAAGCCCGTGGCCCCGACTCAGCCTGTGAAGAGCTGGGGAGGGGCCTGCGCGCCAGCGGATGAATCCATTGATTTTTGTGACTGCACTGAGAGTGCCAGCCCATCAGACACCTGCTCCTGCAGGACCACCATTAAAAGTCCCATTTCGCTTTTCTTTGTGCCTCTAAGTCCATTCTTTGGTTTGGGACCGGTGAGCGCGTTTCTCACAGTTAGCGCCCCACTAATTTCCATGTGGCCCCCCAATCTCCACAGGATTTCCTGAACTTTAAGTGGGAAAAAACAGGGCTTTACAGGTTAAGAGGTGAGCGTTCCTGAAGTATGAGCCATGATTTAAAACAGCATTTGGCAAAGGAAAGCCTCTGTACACGTTTCCTCCACTGAATGAGAAATGGTAAGATAAAGCCGTCACGGAATCCAAGTATAGCTTGATAGGTTAGGGATTAGCTATTGTTTGTGAACAGATACAAAGGCAATAACGAATGAGTATTAACTGCAAAAAAGTTAATTAAAATGCAAATATAATGCTCTGTTGTCCATTAATAAATAGCAAGGAATTTAGGAAAACAAGCAAGGAATTAAAACATGATTATATATTTTAATTATTAATTCATGACAGAGTGTTAATGGGGATTGTATGAAAATATCTGGGGGAACGTCAACCAGTGATGTTGGATTAAAAATGAAGACCATATAAAACCTTACAAAAGGATGATCTTCCAAATTACTGCTGAAAATATAATGTCAGCTATTAAGCTATTGGTATTTAAATATATTTTAATCAACTATACTAATATGCAATCATTATTAGTGATAATTAAGAATTTTTTCTTTTTTAGACAGAGTCTCACTCTGTTGCCCAGGTTGGAGTGCAGTGGTGTGATCTCGGCTCATTGCAACTTCTGCCTCTTGGGTTCAAGAGATTCTCCTGCTCATCCCCCTCAGCAGCTGGGATTACAGGCACACATCACCATGCCCAGCTGATTTTTGTATTTTTAGTAGAGAGGGGGTTTTGCCATGTTGGACAGGCTGGTCCCAAACTCCTGACTTCAGGTGATCTACCTGGCTTGTCCTCCCACAGTGCTGGGATTACAGGCGTGAGCCACCGCACTGGCCAAGAATCTTTTTGTCTCATTTCTATTTGAGGAAGTGTTTTCCCACTTTAACACTTCGTAGAGTTACAGATTTTTGGAGTTGAAAAGGAAGTTTAGGATTTTCTTGCTGTAATCATGACTTGGTAAAAATTAAATAACTTGTACAAACTTGAGTTTTATTTTTAGAAATTCGAGGCTCCCCATTCCCTGTCCCTATCCCTCCATTCTGGTGTTCTGTGTCCACCGAGTGATGTAGCTAGATTGGTGAAGTATCTATTTTATCAATAGCCAGTGAAACTGGGTTTGCCGTTGCGGCCACTGTAAAAAGTTGGCTTGGAAAATGCAGCCAGACCCAGGGTGCAGAGGGCCTCTCCTCCCTTTCCTTTCAGTCTCTGCCTAGGTGGCCCTCAGATCTGGGGTGGCATCCCAGGCTGGGGGGAGCAGACTCCCCTGAGCACTCCAGCACATCCTCACCCAGAGTTGGCACAGGGCACCTGCAGGAGCAGGACAAGGCAGGAGCAGGGCTCAGTGTCCTCCCTGCCTGCCCACCTGTCCCTAAGGCAGGAACAGGGAGTGAAGGTTGGAAAAGAGACTGTGGGTCTCCAGTCAGTGAGTGAAACAGGACAGCTGTATACACTGCATCCTAACCCCCAACTCTACTGACCATACAGCTTGGTGAGTTCTGAGTCCCTGGCCACTCAGGTTAGCAGTGTGTGGACAGAGCAGAAGCTGGAAGAAGCCTGTCCTTATTTGAGAAGAGACAGAAATAGGGAAAGAGGGTATATCCAATGCCTCCTTCTGTAGCCCTTGAAGCATCAGTGAATATATTAAAGGTGCAGATGTCTATGTCTAACTAGATTGTATATGCTCTAACACATGTATATATAAATATTATGTATATTTATACGTATATATATTATATACTTGTGTGTGCATATATATATATATATATATATATATATATATATATATATAGAGAGAGAGAGAGAGAGAGAGAGAGAGAGAGAGATGAAGTTTTGCTTTTTTTGCCCAGGCTGGAGTGCAAAGGTGTGATCTCAGCTCACTGAAACCTCTACCTCCCGGGTTCAAGTGATTCTCCTGTCTCGGACTCCCAAGTAGCCAGGATTACAAGCATGCCACCACACCCATCTACTTTTTGTATTTTTAGTAGAGACAGGATTTCAGCATGTTGGCCAAGCTGGTCTCGAACTCCTGACCTCAGGTGATTCACCCACCTCAGCCTCCCAAAGTGCTGAGATTACAGGCATGAGCCATGGTGCCTGGCCAAAAATATTGTATTTTTTATATGATTACATATGTAATTTGCTAGATAATCCTATTGTGTTATAATAGTTATAAACATTTGTGTTGCATTCCTTTCTACTTATTCATTAATTTAGTCAATAAGTATTTCCTGGTTATCTAGGTCTGCAGAGATTTAAAATGTATATATTATTCAGTGGACTCTTACATACATATAAAGAGATACCTTTGGCACCTCCCCAAACAGGGAAAATAAGGAAAAAGAGCTATCTACTTGCTGAACAGTCACAATGAAGAAAATAATGTAAATTTCACTGTTCTTTCCTTATGGAAATTGAGAAACTAAGATCTTCTGGGCTTTCATATTTTGCTTTAGTTCTAGAAAAACACAATGGAAACTAGGGCATGCTCACAGTTTGCGCTGGGTGTTCTTTGTTGAGCTGGCTGGATCAACTGTGCACTCTTCTTTCCCCTGCCCTGGGCCTGGGAGGCTGCTGTGATGGGCAGGCTGGGCATGGCTGTGTTCCCTTCAGAGTGTGGCCATGCTCACAGGATGGGAGGCTCCAGCCCGTTGAGTTGCAGAGCTATGTAGCTGACAGCAGCTGTCACCATCCGTCAATACGCCTCTCTTGGAGCTGTCACTCCAGCTACAGACCTTCCTGGACTCCCGTAACTGCTCCCTTGCCTTGTCTTCACCCCATCGGGAAGGCAACAATTCCTCTCTTTTGCTGACTCTGGGATACTTTACACCTCTCTCTGGTTCTCCATGCATATTTTCTCTTTATCAAACCCCCACAGTTGCTCCATTTCAGGGTGGCAGCTCTTTCTTTCTGGGACTCTTGCTTATTTCTTCAGGTTCTTTATATAATTGTATTCTCATTCTTCATTCCAAATCCTAAGTTGTGTACACTGTTCTGTCATTTTGAGTTTTGTTACATAACTGCATCAAGCGGCTCTTTTAACAAGGGTAACTAACTGTGTATGGCATCTTGCTTAGGTTGGCTCCTTAGCTAACACATTTATATTTGTAATATTCAATGAACGATTTTATGCTTTTTTCAATTACTTGAATAGTTATATTTTGGATTTAGAGGAACGTTTTTTTGTTTGTTTTTCTTGAGATGGAGCCTTGCTTTGTCACCCAGGCTGGAGTGCAGTGGCATGATCTCAGCTCACTGTAACCTCTGCCTCAGCCTCCCGAGTAGCTAGCACTACAGGTGTGCACCACCATGCTTGGCTAATTTTTGTATTTTTAGTAGAGACAAGGTTTCACAATGTTGGCCAGGCTGGTATGGAACTCCTGACCTCAGGTGATCCACCTACCTTGCCCTCCCAAAATGCTAGGATTGCAGGCATGAGCCACAGTGGCTGGCCGTGGAGGAGCTTTCTTTTAAACTAACCCTCCCCCATTGAACAAGTAGAAATTCTAAACAAAATACTGAAAGAAAATAAAAAAAATACAAATAAGAGAACAAAACCAGCCAACTCAAAATTTTATATTTAACAAAAAATTGTTGAATAATACATGTGAAATAAAGGCATCTTTAGGTTATACAAATTGTTGCCATTTTCAATACTCATCATTTTAATACTTCGAGATCTTGTTTCTCACGATCCATGTTTTCCAGCCTAGAAAACTCCCTTTAGCATTTCTTTTCTCGTGCTCTGGTAGCAGCAGTGAATCTCTGAGTTAATTATATCCTACACATAGTGAATGTTATGCTGTCCGAATTCTGTTATATTCTTCTGAGTCATATAGAGGTGTCGATTTTAGCATATTGAGATCCCATCTCACTAGGCTGGGTGAGGTAGCTCACACCTGTAATCCCAGCACCTTGGGAGGCCAAGACGGGCAGATCAGGAGGTCAAGAGATCGAGACCAACCTGGCCAACATGGTGAAACTACTAAATATACAAAAATTAGCTGGGAGTGGTGGCGTGCATGCCTGTAGTCCCAGCTACTTGGGAGGCTGAGTCAGGAGAATCACTTGAAGCCGGGAGGTGGAGGTTGCAGTGAGCTGAGATTGCACCACTGCACTCCAGTCTGGTGACAGATCGAGACTCCATCTCTAAATAAATAAATAAATAATCCCATCTTCACCTTTGGGTCCATATTTTACATTTTCCTTGTAATTTAAAATATGTATACACATACAATGGAATATTATTCAGCTGTTAAAAATGCAAGGAAATCCTGCCATTGGCAGCAACATAGGTTAACTTGGAGAACATTAGGTCAAGTGAACCAGGCCAGACACAGAAAGACAGATACTGCATGATCACAGTTACACGTAGAATCTAAAATGGTTGTACTCGTAGAAACAGAGAGCTGAAGGGTGGATACCATGGGCTGCAGGAAGTGGGGAGGAATTGGAAGAAGGTGGAGGGTACGGAATTTGAGCTAGAAGGTGGACAAGTTCTGGAGCTCTAATGTACTGCATGGATGGCTGTGGATGTGGTAATTAACTGGACTGTGAAAATCCTACACAATATATATGAAAGGATATTGCACACCCTGAATATACGCAATCTTAATTAAATATTTAAAAATAACATGTATGTACAGGGATTCATTTCTGAGCTGAGAGAGAGCACAGGTTTTCTGTTTGTTTTTACAGGTGCTTAGGTTTCCTGATTTAAATGTTTCTTCAGATACAGATACACAAAATATGCCACACACTTACGCCTTATTTTACAAAAATAGACCCCACCACCAACTAATCAGCACATTTGGCGTAATAAAACTGGATATTTTAAGATTTTTATATTTTGCAGCTCTTGCATTCTATTGGAAGCTAGATTTGATTCCAACTTACAAACTAGCACTGAGAAGCTGTGATTTTCAGTTTGGGGCATTTGCATGTAATTTCCACAGCCTCTGGATACGGAATGATGACATTTCCTAATTTACCTGATAAATATTTGTGAGAGAAATGGTAGATTTGGATGCGGGGAGAGGTTACGTAGTTGACTAAGGGACTAAGAGGATAATCCGGGTGTGATTTCATCCTAGACGCAGAAAACCGTGGGGCACTTTCAGAGTGAAGGAATGAGCCCTTCTCCCTGTCCCTCCACAAGCTGGTTCCAGCATCCCCAGGAATCTTCCTGCTGCTTGTCACCCCAGCGCCTGACTCACAATCCTATTGGAGGAAAGGGAAGGGCAGGAACGGCTTGCAGGTGGAGATTGCTTAAGGCAGGGGCCTGCTGTTTGAAGTATTTTCAACCCCCCTTTGAAGTGAGATGACTGTTGTCCCAGTTAGAAATGAAACACCTGTTTCCATCTCTAAAAGTAAAACATGGTATCTTTATGAGGTCTTAAATTTCTTTACAAACAAGCTAAGCGTTTTAATTCTGTACTTTCGCGGTTTTCCCTGAAGGAATATAGTTTAAAGGCAGCTTAGGCAAAGTTGCTACTTTGTTGCTACTGCGGATTTTACCTTTAGGATAAAAATCACATTTTGAAAGCCTGTGGCAGAAATACAAGCAGTGTTTGAGTTTATTTTCTGATATTATACAGAATTCTGGGGGTGATCAAATTTGCAATGGTTTAAGGACCATGATTCCAGGATCCCTGTCTCCAAATAAGTGTTATCTATTCTTTCTACAATTAGGGATTCAGTAATTTGGACTTCACTTTTTTCAAACTCTTTGGTATCAAGCAAACACGCTTAGAAAGTATTACACTTCTCTGTTGCATTTACTTAGTGATAATATGCATGAGGACCCTGAAAAAGCAACATGATTGCTTGTCTTGAGGAAAATGAATGTTGAGCAAAACATCCATGTACTGAGCATGTTTCTGTGGGCCCAGACCAGGGCTGGGTCATTCCACTTCACATCCCCTCATGTAATAAAAATCTTGTTTGGGGTGGATATCCTAAACATAATTGCGTGGGACCGTGAGATTAGCAGAGTTTATAGAAATGCCCCAAAGATGCAAAGCTATTAAATTATGACTGGGATTTCCACTGGGGATTATTTGAGCACAGAAGATGATAATGACAAATGAAGGTGGATCCTCAAATTATCAGCTTCTAAATAATTCTTACAATAGACATCCTTCTCCCTGATATTAGTAGTGCAATAAATACAATTTACACGTTTTACAATGGGTAGCTTTATTATGGCAGTAAGCAGGCGCATACAGTCCAAAATGCAATCGTGAATCATGACATAGCCATATGAATGTTGTTGTGTTTTTGTTGTCGTTGTGGAGATGAGGTCTTGCTCCCTCACTCTGGCTCCCAAGTGGGAGCGCAGTAGTACAAATAGTTCACTGCAACCTCCAACTCCTGGACTCAAGCAATCCTCCCACCTCAGCCTCCCAAGTAGCTAATGTTCAGATTCTTGATTGGCATGAGAGACACATTAGAAACAACCAGAAAACAATATACAAACAATTTAAAGTGCTTCCCTCTAGTGGGCAGAGAGCTGATTGCGGAGCGGAGGAGCTTTACATATGCATGAATACCATGGGGAAAATGACATCAGAGGAGAAAGAGAAGAACCATTAATCACTTGATATCAATTTTAAAATGTGAATTTGTGATAAAAATTAATTCTTAGAGTGAAATGTCAGTACAAAAGCAAAAAATTTTTAAGAGATCTTTAAAGAAAATTGTCCCTTCTAAATAATACTTTAAAAGAAAGCGTTTTGCCCCTCATGGCCAGAGAGCTTCAAATGCTACAGCTACAAAAACATATTTATACTTATAATAAAGCCATAATAAAATAAATTTCCCAAGATGTCTATACAGGCTTATTGTTCCATAGCTCTTAATGTCTTGCATATTTCTTTCATTAAGGCATTTAGAAATAAAATAAAAGCATAATTGGTACAAACTGTGATTTCAAAAAATTTTAGGGAAAAATAACTTTTTCTTATAGCAATTCTTTGTCAAAAATATAGCAATTTCATAATTGTTTTGAAGTTGAATATATGAAGTACATGGGCTACTGGATGAATTTTGAAGGAGTTGCTGCTTTATTTTAATCTGGAGCCAAATGAAACAAGCCACAATAGAGATTTGCCCTATTTTTAAGGTTTCATTATCTTAAACTGGACTGGAAATTCAGATCACAGAGGAGACTTACGTGATCCAAACAGTCACAGAAAAAGCATCACAGCTACATCTAGACTTCTGCGAGGAAAGTTCATAGAAGTCATAGTTTTCTATCCATCAGATGTTATTAACAGCATCATGTGTGCTGGACATTTTGCGAACCACTGGGCATCGAACTGTGAATCAGCTCATAGGGAGCCCACCTGCACAATTGCCTTCAACCTTGCGGTAGGTATCGGCAAGGACACAGGGAATTCAAATTGCAGAAATAATTGGATTTTACATAAAAAAAAATCTTCTGACTAAGCACAGAGACTTGCACAAAAGAGGCTCAGAATACGCTCTCCTGAAGAGTAGGTGGTCTCATAACTGAATCCTGAATGATGACGGGAGTCCCACCAGGTCAGGGGAGGCAAAGATGTTTTCAGCCAGAACCAGAATCCACACAAAGGCCAGAAGGGCAAGAAAAGTCATTCCTGTAGCATACAGTGATTTAGAGATAGTATTATTTTGCAACAGATAATTATATGTGTAAATAAAACCTACAGTAAGTGGACGATAAGAATAACCATTATGTTAAAAAAAAATAGGTGGCAATGGGAGGGTGTTGAATACTATTGTTATGAAAACAGAGAAAAATTAGGAAAAATGAGTTTATAATGTATAATTGCATATCACTACCTAGGAGTCTAATCACCTCATTTCTGTGCACCCACAGTTACAGGAAAAGAAACCATTATAACTTTACATATTTCATTAATGGATTATTAAAATGTAAAATGAGTTAACAAGTACTTTGCAAAAGTTTTAATTGACATATTCTAAAGGGTTGATAAATTAGAGACTAAAGATATGTTTTCCAATAGCATTTTTAAAGTGAGAGGATTTCAGAGTAATGCCATCATGAATTTGGAGTTCTACAATGATTAATTATGCACAGTTTTGACAAATCGTTATAATTGAGTTAAACTTCTTTACTGAGAACATACATAATTGAATTTTAAGAGGTCATGTTTCCTTAATAAAATGTATCTGGACATTCTCCTTCATTATTCTGTGTGATTCTATTAACCTCCAGTGTGATCCTTTGGAAGATGAACAAAATTATAATTGGCATTCTCCATCTGTATTCAAACAGGCTGTGACCCAGTTCCTTGAGTCTTGCCTACCAAAGGAGAATTTAAATGCTTAGTTGAGTGAGAATAAAACTCAAAATCGTATTTCATCTTATTCCAAACCTAGTACCAAATAGTTATCTTTTCTGCTCCTCTCCCTCCTCCCACCCTCACTCTCAAGTAGACTCCAGTGTCTGTCATTTCCTTCTTTGTGTTCATAAGTTCTTATTTAACTCCCACTTACAAGTAAGAACATGTGGTATTTGGTTTTCTTTTCCTATGTGATTTTGCTAAGGACAATGACCTCCAACTCCATCCATTTTCCTGTAAAAGACATGATCTCCTTCTCTTTTTTTGGCTGCATAGTATTCCATGGTGTACATGTAGCACATTTCTTTATCCAGTCTGTCATTGATGGGCATTTGGGTTGATTCCAGGTCTTTGCTATTGTGAACAGTGCTGCAATGAACATTCGTGTGCATGTGGCTTTATGGTTTAATTATTTATATTCCTCTGGGTTTATACCATGTAGTGGGATTGCTGGGTCAAATAGTAGTTCTATTTTAGCTCTTTGAGGAATCACCACCCTGCTTTCCACAATGGTTGAACTAACTTATACTCCCACCAACAGTGTGTCAGTGTTTTCTTTTCTCTGCAGCTTCATCGCTATCTGTTATTTTTTGACTTTTTAATAGTAGCCATTCTAACTAGTATGAGATGATATTTCTTTGCCATTTTGATTTCCAATTCTCTAATGATCAGTGATATCAACTTCTTAACAGTAATTGCTCTTGGTTGAAAGCTCCTGATCACCTGGTAGAGAGTATATCAATTCCATTTATTTTTCTGATGAAGTTCACCACATGTATCTGTGTCCTCAGATTCGGCTGTAAATATTTCCTAGGTTCTGTAAAGCCGCATGTCGTGAGACAAACATTGATTTGTAAACATACTGAAATAAAAGAGATTCATTTTACTTCCAAGTTAAAAATTTGCATTTTCCAATTCATAAGGTTTCTGTCCAGCATAGTAATGAGGCTCTTAGTCATTTAATAAAAAATACTCCTTTGCCAAATATTTTTTGCTGCATTAGGGAGTTTTAAAGTTATTTTGCATATGCCAGTAGTTGATAGGTTACTTTAAGGCAAAGACTAATTCTTATTCATGCTGATTTCATAGCATTTTATACCTCATGTTCATCCAACAGCATAGAGTTGATACAAGTACTATATATTATGTATATACACATATATACATATTCATATATCAGAAATATTCATATACAAAACCTTAAATATAAGTAATTTAGAAATATAAGAAACACATATATGTTGATGTATACAATGCACACTGGTATCTAAACAAAAGACATGTTAATTTACAAGTGAATGTAGATAATTTTAAATCATCATAATATTTTGATGAATGGAGAAGCTGAAAAGGCAACCTACTCAAAAGGGTTGAAAAGAAAAAATGGTACTTACAAATTCTTTTATACTAATTTAAAACAAATGTCCTGAAACCCTAATAGCTGCTAGTCACAAGAAAAAAAAGTAAAGTTATGAATTGTTATTTTCTTTTATATGTCCTTCTACTAATCCATTTTCAAGGCTGCTGATAAAGACATACCCAAGACTGGACAATTTACAACAAAAGAAAAAGGTTTAATGGATTCACAGTTCCACATGGCCGGGAGGCCTCACAATCATGGCGGAAGGTGAAAGGCATGTCTCACGTGACAGCAGACAAGAGAAGTGAGATTGTGCAGGGAAACTCTTCCTTACGAAACTATCAGATCTCATAAGACTTATTCACTATCATGAGAACAGCATGGGAAAGATCTGTCCCCATGTTTCAATTGCCTCCCACCGGGTTCCTCCTACAACACGAGGAAATTCAAGATGAGATTTGGGTGGGGACACAGCCAAACCATAGCAGTCTCTTAAAAACAAATTCATGAATTGCCATGAGAAACCCATCTTCAGGTTTTCCAGCAAGACTCAGATAGTGTGTCAAGAAAAAGGAACAAAAATAAAACATTTACAAGATAAAATGGAAGATTCCCGCCATCTCCTGAATAAACTGCATTTCTTCTTTCATTTCATCCAAACTGCAAAATGAAAATCAAGTTTATGAATAAATGGTCTGTGCCAGTGTACCAAGCATGATGGCAAATGACAATAGTGTATCTGTGAAGAAAAGGCTCTGGGATTTCAGGAAACATATGATTTAAACATCTCAAACACACAAAAAATATATTAGAAGAAATGAGTTATAAATTATACATTTCTGAAATTGATAATTTTGCAATTCAAATGGATTCCCATTTTGAGACATGAGTCAATATTCCTTCACAACATTTTTCAGCAAATTACCAGCTTTCTTCTAATAACATTAGATGACTGAACAGTCACAAAAGATCAAATAATAATATTTGATAACTTGAAATAGATATTTTAGGTTACAGTTAAATAATGGAAACAACCATATAGAATACTAGGTTCATTCAGATAGCACCAGATAATTCTTTAAGAATACAAAACACAAAAATATATCTCTGGTTATGTCATTGTTTCAATAATCTGAAATGGCTCCCAATTTATTTAAAACTACTGATACTTCTCAAATTTTTATTTTTGTTCTCCAAAACTCAGTTTCCATCTTTCCAATTCCCTTTTCCCTAGACACCAAGCTACAATATAATTAACCTGTCTTTGGCACACTTTGCTTAATTTGTTCATCTTACTCCCTTCATTGAGATAAATCATTTTTCTCTGCTACTTGTGTTTTTACTTTGTTGAAGTCTTCTTATTGCTTTAGGTCATTTGACAAAACAAATGACTTGAAGGACTCTTCTCAGATTAGCCTCTGATGTTTGGAATTTTCTTTCCTTGAATGTTCTCCACAGCAATTAGTTATTGCTTTTCTTAGAATACTTACAATTTGCCTTCTGCTATACTTATTTCTCCAGTTACAGGGCCAACTCCCTGAGGTCAATAGTAGGGACATTTTTTAATCTCTATCCACCTACCATTGACCTATTGACAGATCAATCAATCAATCAGTATGTTGTATTATTTTGAAAATAGGCTTGAGGTTTCTGGCTCAGGGACAGACAACTGTTTTCTACTGACAGCAATCACCGCAGTGGTTTTCCTGGCCCTCATCTTTCCTTGACTTGGGGTGAAATGATGGGAGGAAGATGCTGCCCTGCCAGTATCAGGGCCTCATACAACCTGTGAGAAATAGGGCTATGGCTGTGCCATCTCCCCTTCAGAGAAAGGGGGAAAACCTTTGCTAGCCAGTGTAAGGAAATTCCCTGGGAATATGAAGAATTCTGGATTCTTACCTTTTAAAATGTAAATAAATGTGGAGGTGCAGGGTAGAGACTAAATCGGCACCTCTGAGTTTAAATTGACCAATGGAATGTTCCCAGAGCTGTAAATCACACCTTCCTGAAATACAAACTCATGCCTTCCTGGAGGTAAATGCTTCAGTATATTCCAAGACTTCTCAGTTAACCAAGTCCTAGTAACGTTTGTTCAGAAAGCCCTAACCATGCAGAAGCGTGTATATATATTTAATTCCCTTCTGACAGCATTAAAATTACTTTGTTTCCTACAATTTCCAGTATTTTGCCCTGAGCACATTGAGCATCTGATGGTGTAAACTGAGTGGGCAGGATGGAATGGGATGGGATGGGATGGGATGGGAAGGAAGAGGATCGGATCGGATGGGATGGGATGGGATGGGATGGGATGGGATGAATGGGATGAGATGGGATAGAAAGGGTTGGGATAGGATAGGATGGGACAAGACAGGAAAGCATAGGACTAGAGTAGAACAAAGTAGAATAGGAGTGGACTAGAATAGGATTACATTGAATGGAATGGAATCAGATGATACAAATTAAGCTAATTCCAATAGAGTATTTTCTTACATGTTTTTAAAATTCTAGTTGTTTTCCAGAGGACTACAAGATCAGAACCCAGAAATTTCAGTATTTGATTTCAAAAACTGAAAAAAGTGCAACTTCAAACTTGACAAATATACATTAATAGCCAGCGCCAAAATATTCTCTATCAAACAAGAGTCCCTGGCTTGGGTTGCAAGATTCAGATCAGTTCACATTGTTCCTGGTCAAACTTCCCACTCTCTACCTGCTGTATATGCGGCCCATTTAATGAATATGAGACTTCAAAACTGCAGTTCAGTCTTAGGGACTATAAGCATATTGCATATTGTAAAACTTCCTTGAACTTATTTGAGAAGAATTCAAAACAAACTGAACAGAGGGAATTTTAGGAAAATCTGCCAAGACAGGTATTCAGATCTCCTGCCATGCATTTTAAGGAGGTTAGTCTATGAATTTTCAGATGAAAGACTTTTCTCAGGGCCTTCGACATATAAATAGAAAAAAAAAGATCGAGAGAGAAAAGAAAAAGAAAAAATCCTTGAGTTAATCCAATCTCCAGTAGAGATGAAAAAGGTACCCCAGAGTTGAAAGGCCAGTTTCTATCAAATGGGCTTTGGACATCATTCTTTAACTTGTTTTAGTGAGTGAACACTTATGTTTTCCCTCAGAGAAAACAACTTTTGATGGCAGCTCAGTGTTTCACAGCTTGTTTGTATACTTCTGACTTCAAAGTCAGAAAGTGGGAAAACGAATCTATTTTCTAAATATTGTATGATATGCTAAATACGTTGGTGTCTTCTCTCTTTAGAGCTGAAGTCAAATATATTTCCCCTGTGAACAGTGGTGTGAAGGCATTTGTTGATGCTCAGTTGTGGTAACAGAAAAGTAAACTGACCGTGAGAACACACTGACCTTGAGTAACCCGCATCCTTGATGGGCAGAGTGGCTGGACTTGAGAAGGTGACACCTAAACGCAGTTTCCTGAGACAAATGTCACCACTTCTAGTGCAGGCGGAATCGCTGTGGTCTTCCCTGGTTCTAGGGTGAGCCCTAGAACATTCCTTATGGATGTGCTTCAGGGAAAAGCTATGCAAAACTAACTTTGCTCCTTTCTTGAGACAACCATTTCAGAAGCCCCCCTGGAAAACTAATATGTCTGCATAACAAGAAGAAAAAACAATACATTTTGAACCAATGGTGCAGGATCTTGAGCAAGTATATGCTACAGATTTTGCCAAAGAAAAAAATGACTTAGAACAACAAATAATTTTTAAAAATCAAATCAATAGAAAAAAACCCTTTTAAATCCATAGAAGGTTAATTAAATAACTTTTAATGTGGTGTCAAACAAACCCCCAATGCCAATATCGTGTTATGCTACTTGATGTAGGACTTTATTCCCCAGTTTTAATTCAATCGTTCTAGAGTTATGAGAGATTATCTCCTGTAAGCGACAATCTCACTGTTCTACAAATGCTGAACCCCAGAGGAGCTAAATATCTTTTTAGGCTTATGTAGTTATTTTGTGTTTAAATCTATGAAGTAGGTACTTACCTCTTACAGCCCCTTTAGGTGTCTGTAACCCACTGCTTTGAATGGTAGGAAAGAAGAAGAACCTACTTATTTTTTCTCCTCAAAAGTCAGTCTCTGCCTGGTGACATATGCTTACCTCGTGCATAGTCGGTATTTGAATGAATTCTGTGGCCTACACAAAGTGGAAATATGTTCCATGTAAAAGAAAGTCACTTTGACAGTGCTTGTTTTCAGTTTACTTACAATGCTGAACTGTATTACCTTTACCTCCTGTTCAATAACTGATGTTAATAGACATATTCTGGAACTAGATAGCCAAATTCTTCATCCTACTCAGTTTTCAAAAGCAAACTTAGCAAAGTATTGAAAAAACAATACCCCTCTGAGGAGTAGACTGGTTCCTCTCTTACTAGAACCAAGGAAAGGCCTTCCTTGGTTTTTAAAAAATCATAAATTCTCTTAGCAGGAATCATAAACTACTTTAATTTTCTGCTTCGGGAAACAATAGCCTCTGGCTTTGTTTTGTTTTTATTTTGTCTTACATTTAAGAAAGGAAAAGTGTACTCTATCACAGCCACGTTTCTGCCTTTCTAAGACACAATGACACCCTTGAAAGGAGAGCTGAGAAATGGAAGTTACGGATTTTATTGTTGATGTCGTTGTTTTCTTTTGGACCTCTAAATGCCCTTCAGCCACTTCTTCTCCCATTTCACTTTACAAAGTTGAAAAGCAATCCCAGAATTATCATAGCTGGGGACTTGGCCAACAGCCGTCATATGTGTGATGGTGAGAATCAACCTTTTGACCACTGCTTGGTGTGTTGGTTCACACACACACACTCACACTCACACACACAGTTAGAATCACAAAACATTGGAGCTTATTTTTTAAAAAACCTAGGTTAAAAAGATCACATTCTGTTATGAGTGAAGTAAACAGAGAACTAAAAAGATTTGCCACTGAACACAGCCGAGGGTAGACCCTGAATTCTGGTCTCCTGTCCGGCGACCCTGAACCATCCTGTGATAAGCAAACTGCTTCTTACTTCCTCATGGGTTCTTATATCAGGCTCCTGCATTCTGGGAAATACTATTGCAGACTGAGTTTAGTGAAATTGGGTTAAATCTAACCCTAGAAACCTCATCACGCTTTTTTGTGATCGTTCCTACAAGAAATGTCTTTCTCTTTTATGTCTCACTTTCAAATAACACAAAAGCTTTCGGAAAACCACCCATAATTTAGAGATTTAGAATCTCTAAATTAGAGATTCTTTGTGCTGAAAAATAATGAAAGCTGATTGTAGTGTCTGTTGTGTCTGATATGATGAAGAGGTTATTTTAGTTTTTAAATCATGTTTGCCAAAAATCTGTGATAGTCTCATCAATTAGTTACTGAATACTGATTCGTAAGGGATGCTGATAAAGAATATGCTTCTATTTTATTTATTCAACCTCTGTAGAACTTTGTTATAAGCAAACCACTGAATTAGATAAATTAAAAGCACAGAAGTAAATGAAAAAGTTTCTTTCCTCAAAACAATTTAAAAGCTAATGAGAGGGAGATAGAAATATGCACAAAAAATGTGCAGCCACCGACTAAGATGAAAGTGAAGGAGACAGAATGTAAAGAGAATGGAGAGTGTAGAATCTGCCAGACTCCAGACGATGCAATAAACATCTAGTCTTGGAAAATCATCATTAGGAATATCAGTGAGTGCCCAGGTGCAGATACTAAGGAGGGGATAGAATTTCATGCTGTGAACATGAGGCTTATAAAATTCCTGGGAAAAGAAAATGGAAAGGCCTGAGCTTCTTGGAATGACTCTCAGAAGTGCATTGCAGAGCTGGGCACTCCCAGGAGTGGCACTCTGTTGAAAATAAACATTTGTACAAAACACCGATGTGAAATGGAACCATGCAGTAATGGGTCAAGGTTAAAATTAAACTGCACCATTGCAATGGAGGGAATAGTGACCCTCCCCCAGTTCATATACTGAAGCCCTAACCTCAAGTACCTTAGAATGTTACTGTATTCTGAGAGAAGATCTCCAGAGACATGCTTAAGGTTAAATGAACCTGTGAATGTTCTTCCTTGGTGCAGAGACGCTAACACATTGGTGCACGCAGGAGCCTGTGTCTTCAGGTTTATTTTAGACTGCTGCCTCCTGAAGTGTGTTGGGATCATGTTAATGGCCAAAGCACCCCATAAATGAAGGGAAACAGTCAGTGTAAATAAGAGAAAGAATACCGGGACTCAACTGTAAGCACACAGGCTACGTTTTGCTAATGAAATATACCAGGTTTTAATATGTTTTATATCTCCTATTTAGTGGGAAGTTCCCATTTTCCAGGGTCCTGTCAATAACTGTGGTGGCTGCAACATAGTAATAGTAGTTAGCACTTCATCATTCTCTGAAGAAGGTCATATCATGCAGAGAAATTACTAGTATTGGCAAATTCATCAGTGAATTTCTGAAAGCCCCTTTCTTCTCCTTTGCTGGAAGTCAGTTCTGGAACAGAATGGCTGCAGAAATTCTACTCTGAACTCCTCTGGCTGCACCCCACCTTAATTCTCTAATGATGCTAGAAATGTTCTCTGTTCATTTAACAGTCTGTGTTTATTTAGCTGCACTTCTGGCCTCCTCTACAAGGCAGGGATCTTCTTAAAGGCAGGGTCTGTTTTTTATGTTTCCTGACATCCTATCAGCATCTACCAAATTGTCTGGCATCTCGTAGGTAGTCGGTGAGTGTTCTATGAGGAACAGTGTGGTCCGATGTGTGTGTTTAATGGGATATAGGCCAGTAAGGTTGTGAGGAAGTCATTTATCCTCTTTCTGTAACCATCTCAAAGATTCTTTTAATGTGCAATAAAAGCTTGAACACAATCAGAAATGGGAGTTGTTGGTTTACTGGGAAGTTGATGAAAGCTGTGAATTACATAAAATCGATAATATGTATATTTTTAAAAGCTATTTCGCCTTGAAATATGCACACTTTCATCTGCCAGTGCATGCCCACAATATTTTATTTAGGAAGGGGTGGAGCAAATGAGGTTTCATGCCAACTACCGAGCTTCATCCATATGTACAGAACATCTATGTTTAAAACCTTGAGGAAAATTGGAACGAGAATCCAGACATTGTCGCTGCAAGGACAATATACTTTGCTACTGCTTTGCATGCTGTTTTTAGAAGAAACGCAAAGCTAATGACTTGGCTGGTGGGAAGAAAAGTACATAGGAATGCCTGAGATCAGTCTGTCAGCCGCATGTTCTCTACATGGCCTGCACACACCTCAGCGTGTTTTGCAGTGACATGCAGACACAAGCTTATGCCTTAAGTCATATGAGTAGTCATAATTTTATGCTAGCTAACTAGTTTACAGTTTTCTGTTAAGCTTATTCAGACACCATTTATTTATTTTATTATACTTGAAGTATTGATTTTATTATACTTTAAGTTCTGGGGTACATGTGCAGAATGTGCAGGTTTGTTACATAGGTATACATGTGGCATGGTGGTTTGCTGCATCCATCACCCATCATCTACATTAGGTATTTCTCCTAATGTTATCCCTCCCCAATCCCCTGACTCCCTGCTATCCCTCCCTTAGCTCCCCCACAACCCTTCAACAGGGCCCAATGTGTGATGTTCCCCTCCCTGTGTCCATGTGTTCTCATTGTTCAGCACTGACTTATGAGTGAGAACATGTGGTGTTTGGTTTTCTGTTCTTGTGTTAATTTGCTGAGAATGATGGTTTCCACCTTCATCCATGTTCCTGCAAAGGATATGAACTCATCCTTTTTTATGACTGCATAGTATTCCATGGTGTATATGGGCCACATTTTCTTTATCCAGTCTATCATTGATGGGCATTTGGGTTGGTTCTGTCCCATCCTTGCTACTGTTTTTTTTTTTTCAATGCAGGAATAGATTGCATTTAGTGTTCGTATTTATATAAATCATTAACCTCTAAAACAAATTAATCGATTTACTTTTACATCCCTTCTTTCAGAATTATTGTCATTTATCTGCTGGTGTTACATGTGCATTCTACTAGATAAACTTGGGAAGCATTTAGTAAAGTGTTCCACAAACAAACAAAATGGCCTTTTATAATTTGGAATACAAGTGTGATAGTATAAAATAATCTGATATGTTTCTATAATGTTCCATTGATAATATCATCTACGTAATATTGTTTAAAAGAATCAAGATATGCAAAACACTTGCAGTAAAGACTGCAGATATCCCAGTTGGTGTTTCTTGGCAGAACAGGGTTCTATTCAGAACCACACATGGTCAGAATATGATAAAGTCTTTCTTGAGCTGCATTTTTTGAAGTGATAAATGACCCAGTGCTCACATGTCATGTCCACAGCACCCGAAACATCAATCCCACCACGGAACCCTGTCAGTATGCGCACATACATTGTATTTCAACTTTAAAAATGACCTTAACTTGTGAGCTACAAATCCTCCACACACTGTGCCATTAGAAAGTCCTAACTGAATCACCAGGAGTAGGGAATAAATTACAGACTGCAGTCTGCAGAACCCTATTTCTTCCCAGTGTCTTTTTCTTTATTTTCTAAAGGGTTTTGCTGTGAAAAGAGAATGGTTCTGTAATATTCAAGGAAAAGAAAACCAGATTTCTGACAGGGAAAAGAAGAAACATCATCAGAGGTTTTTGTTTGTTTGTTCTTGTTTTATACACTTTTGTTCCTTCCTGCCTGGGTGACTTACGTAGAATATATTTCGTTAATAGAAATCAGTCAGTTTTCTCAATTTGATGATAATGGATTGTATATGTAAAACACTGAGAATGCATGTGGACATTAAGGACAGCTCTACCTATTGGGTTAACCCAGGGGTTGGCCTTTAAACTTTCTGGACCTCAGTTTGTTTTGCATTCAGTTTATAAATTTATTTTCTTTCTTTCTTTCTTTCTTTTCTTTTCTTTCTTTTTTTTTCTTTCTTTCTTTCTTTTTTTTTTTTTTTTTTTTTTTTTTTTTTTTTTTTTTTTTTTATTGAGACAGAGTCTGGCTCTGTTGCCCAGTCACCCAGGCCGGAGGGCAGTTGTGCAATCTTGGCTCACTATATCCTCTGCCTTCTGGGTTCAAGCAAGTCTCCCACCACAGCCTCTTGAGTAGCTAGGATTTCAGGCATGTACCACCACACCCAGCTAATTTTTTTAATTTTTAGTAGAAAAGAGGTTTTGCAATGTTGGCCAGGCTGGTCTCGATCTCCTGACCTCAAATGATCCAGCCGCCTCAGTCTCCCAACGTTATCCGTTTCTTTTCAGATCATGGGGGCTAAATGATTAGCATGCTACACGCTCTGATTCTGAAAACGCAAGCCAGTTCCTTTGCATTATTTGCTGAGGGAAACATCTGGGTTTCATTCTCCGTGTACTCAGAATTAACTCTCCATCAATGGAAGTCATGTACTACATTTTTCAGTGATTTTTTAGGTGAGCTTGGAGTAGAAATGGCAAAGGAAAGAGCCTGAGAATAGACTGCTGATGGGGGAGTCTTTTCTTCCACATTCTTCTCTGTGAAAATCATTAGGACCAGCAGCTCATCTGGGAGAATTTTAAACCTCTAAGAAAAGTGAGCAAATTAGCAAATTATAAATGATGCTTATGCATGGATATTTGTGAAGATATTCTTTCATCTGTCAGTCTTTTTTTCTTTTTTCCAATTGTTCATCGTGTGTCAAAATACACTAACATAAAATTTTCCATCATAACCATTTGAAGTGCTTTGTATTAAATTCATTAAATGCAGTATTAAATACCATTTGCTGGGTGTTAAATACACTAGTCATGTGCAACTGCCCTCCGTGCACATCGGCCATGTGATACTCTTTTGAAACATTTTTCTTAGTTGTGATCAACTAGAAACTGAGATAAGAACTTGGATTTACTTTTCCAAATAAAGTAGTGAACTTGGCTAAGGAAACTAATGGGGATTACACCCACAGTGATTACCAGGCTAATGGGAACTTCAGGGACACTGGAAAGCCGTGGGTGTGACAGGCAGAGATACTGTGGTCCCTATGGGATGAGGTAGGTAAATACCTCGGACCTCCAATGACAAACTCAAGTAACAATCCTGAGTTGTTGTTGTTGTTGTTGTTGTTGTTATTCTTTCTTTCTTTCTTTTATTTTTTTTCTGAGACAATAATTGAGGGAGACTGAACTGGAATGGAGTGGCTGAGATTTGTACTTTAGAAAATCTGTCCTGACATCTTAAGTGGTCTTCCAAGGAATAAACTGGGATGTGATTGTCTGCAAACCTCCTTTTGGTCCTCACGGAACAATCAGGCCTCACAGGGAAGAGAAAAAGCAGCTACTTCAGTGTGTGAAACTATCCTCTGCAAATCTGGGAGCACAAATTCACCATTTTGAAAACAAAGAGAGCCTACCCAATGCCTAGGTGTGGTAAGGAGAGGAAGAGCTAGAAGTACTTCTGTTGAAAGAAATTCTTCACAACAAAGTTCCAGTGGGAATTCTGCTCCCGGCTTCAGACATGTAAGCATCTTTGTCCTCATCCATGTATTTCATACTCTTTAAGTAGAGGACGTGTAGCGAGGGAAGTGGGCATCTAACAATTGTTTTACCTCTCCCTTGCAGGAGCTGTGGAAATCCTGCCTCCTATCCTGGGTACAAAAGTCAGTGTTTTTAGATGCAAGTGATAGAAGCCCAATTTTTAAAAAATTGAGCTAAAATATAGGAATGTACCAGCATAAATAGGAAAGGATAAATCATGCCTAAAGATTAGCTTGTTTCTGGGACATCTAGACTCTGTCTTGATGTCTTTATTTCTTTTTTCTTCTGCTTTCTTATACCCCTATGCCTACACACACACACACACACACACACACACGCACACACACACGTATCACAACAAAACAACACACGTAGAGAGCACCGTTTTTTAGTTAATCTTCCCCATGCTGGAAAAACGCCTTGTTAAAACCAAGCATTGCTTTTCATAAATGAAGGGCAAGCTCAGATCGAAGGAAAAGGACAGACCACTCTAGGTTGGTGAGGAGTCAAAGTTTTACTTGGGAGAACTTACATACCAGGTAGTCTTATGTAGCATCAAGGCAAGGTGGATCTCTGTTACTTTTAGTTAAAAAACAAAGTCACTAACGGCATGTTAGGCCACCTGGATGCTTTGTTAGACTATTCACACTCTGCTTAAAAGGCTTGTTTATCTTCCCTATAATGCGGTCGGTGTTCCTAAGGGGTTGGGGGTAATGTCACCAGGAGCAGCCGTTATCTTGGCATCCAGGTGTGGTGTGCTTTCTCTGGCCACTGGGTCCTGTAGGTCACCTGGCGCAACCTGAAATATGCATTCACAACATGCCAGCTTCTCCAAGTGCCAGGTTCTAAGCTCACACACAGTCTTGGAGCTTTGCGGTCCAAATGAGATTATCATTCCTGATTTATCCTTCCTCCAAATTTGACTATGAAAGTTGAGAAGACTACATTGTTTTTTTGGCTTGGTTTAGGTGACAGCTCCAAATCTGTAGGCAATGGGATTGATACTGGCGTTGGTAGACTGACAAGAACCAGATACAGGTGTGGGAGAGTTGGTTTTTTTTTTTTTTTTTTTTTTTTGCAATGAAATGAAAGGGGAAAATGAAAGGGCAAAGGACGCTGGAAAAGTTAACACAACAGATGCACATTAGGCTTGGTCATCTGTTAAGTAACAATACAACTCAAGATACTTCATTTTGTCACAGATACAAATAAAACTCATATTGAAGAATAGATCCCCTATCAGCATGCAATACATTGCCCTTCGAGATGCAATGGATGCCTTATACTGCGTTGAAAACCACTGTATTCATTCTCTCTCAGCCAGAAGAAAGTTCATGTCTCATACTCCTACACACAGACAAATGCACACAGCACAACACAGCACAACAAACATGTACTTGGGTTTTTTAGTGGCTACTCTCATTAATCGGGAGACACAGAAAGGATCTGAAAATCTTCTGGTAAAAGCTGAGGTGCAGTAGATGTAGGCGCATAAGTAAAGCAGTAGCCAGTTTTTCCCATTATGTTTGTAAGATTTACTTTTATTTAAAGGTTTTTGCTACTACCAATGTTTAATTATTATTGAATTAGATGGCCTCTCATTTTTCTTTTAGATACGAATTTTTGTTCAATAATAATTCTTCAAAATAAAGCAATATGAATGTTGATGACATTTTATTTCATTATAACATTTTGGGATTCATCATATTAAAAAACTCATAGATGCCAATCAACATTAGTTAAGTTACATTTAAATGTACTTATAATAATTCATCTCCTTGCTTCCTTCGTGAATACAGAATGAAAGACGTGTGATTTGCATGTGTGAATGACTTTTGAATACAGAAAAGTTATATAACATGGAGTTTAAAATGTTGAAGATTCATAGAGAAGATAACAAATATCTACATATCTAGTTGATAGGCTGCCAGGTGCCAATGCATTTACTAGAAAAAGATTTCCATTTCCATTGGATTAAGAATGCATAGCAAGTAGACTTAAACAATTGATTGAAATCAGAAAATGTCAAAGCTGTATTTAGAAAATTGAGTTATTTCTTTTAAAGCAGTATTAAGGAAAAATCACAGACAAAATGGAGTGGTAGTATATTTCTACATCTAGTTTAAAATTTTACATATGGTAACAGCTAGTGTTAAATTATGCATAGCTAATTTGTCTTAAACTGAATTAGACAATTAAGCATGTCCTGGACTATTAACTGGTTCATATTTTAGGTGCTTGACTAATTAGACATTTCCTAAGGTATTTATTTGCATTGGTTGACTTTTTCAGAACATTTTATTGAGAATTTTTAGCTTTTTTGTATTTACTTTTTTGGAAGATATTTTTATAAGAACATTGACTTGAAGGTAAATAGTCTAATTATTGCAGTGAACTTTTATTCTAAGTCTATAAAGAAATAGATCAAACCATACAGAAATAGGATGTTCAATTTTTTGGAACATGTTGAATGTTTTGCCATGTGTTACATAATGCATATAAATATACCTGCACAGTACATATAGTCTTATATGTACACATGCATATATTACATATATTACATAGACATATATGCATACCTATATACACATAATTTTTTAAAAGGAATATTATAACTTTTGCTGTCTATGTAGAAATGTCTTACATACCATGGAATGTTTTCTAGAATGGTTTGTTTTAGATGATGTCTCTAAAATGTTATGTAAGAAGAGCTCAGGTGCCCATAGGAAGGGGCGTGGGTTCCTCATGGCCCTGTGCACACTGCAGGCCTCCTTTAAGAAGAGCTCAGGAAGAAACCCCCTTTCTCCTTCTCCTGCAGCATCCTCCCAGGGCCATGGGTTCACAACACTAACAGAGTGCGGGCTGGCAAAGAAGTCTCAGCACGAGCAACTCTGTAACCCCACAGTGGGCAACAGGAGGCGGACTGGGGACTGAGAACAATAAATGAACAGTGAGCATGGCCGCTGCAGCAGGTGCAGCTGCCTCCTGCCTTTCCTTCTCTCCTTCAGCCAGACAAAAGCAAATGTGTAGTGTGTGCTCATACCTTCTGCAGTTTTTTTCTGTCATATGGGCTCCTTGACCTTGACATTGTTTTCTAAAGTATTCTTTACAAACTCATGATTATTTTGTAACTAACTTTGTTATCTCCTCACTAAATGCATCCCATTGAACAATTGCATTTTAAATATTAACAAGTGTCTCAGGGCCTCTGTGGTCTGGACCTGCCCATCTCTTCAGCATTGTTAGCTCCTAATTCCCTCAGCACTTGCACATTTCAGTTTCGGGTTTTTCTTTTCTTTGTTTTCTTTTCCTTCCTTCCTTCCTTCCTTCCTTCCTCCCTCCCTCCCTCCCTCCCATTCTCTCTCTCTTTCTTTCTTTCTTTCCTTTTTCTTTGTGTAAGTATCAGGGTATTTCCACCTCAGAACCTTCACACCCAGGTTTCATTTCTCTAACATCCCCATTGACCTCCAGGCACTCTCCCCTTTAAATAAATAAGAAGCTGCAAGAGCAAGTTCAGTATAAGGGGAAAGGGGAAACAGATAGGGTCCTAAGACATCGTTACCCTGCACCCACCCACCAGCCCTTCTCAGCTCTAAAGCCCAGGGAGCAGGAACACACCAACCCAAGTAGATCCCAAGACCAAAGTCTGTTGGAGCAGCATGGTCCCCATCCTCTGAGAACTCAAGAAGCGACAAGAGATCCTGTGCCTTCTCAAACAATCTTGAGAGAGCCACACATTTCATCCGAGTCTCCAAGGCTTTTTGAGTTCCTTTTATCTGAGGGCATCGCAATGTCTCAGGCAACTATATATATGAAAGAAAACTTCCCAAAGAGAGAAGGAGAATGTAACAGAACCGATTGCCCAGAGTGTCAGCCCAGGAGCCCTAGATGTTTTAGAAGACTGTTTTCTGCTGACACCTCTAATGCCTTACTAACACCTGCACCTGTGGATACAATTCAAAGAGAGCCTTAAGGATTGGTGACCTTCCTGAAGCATTTGCTCTGCAGCAGAACAGAGCTTTACAAGGATTAAGTTGCCTAGCTGTTTCACTCCCTGCCCACCAGAATTTTTGTGAGTTCATTGCCTACCATGGCAGGATGTGTGTCCCCCTGGTTTTCCAAGGTGCAGTGTAAACTTCATGATACTGGTTCATCTTGTCTACCTGTGTCTTTAAAACCCAGCACAGGGCTTTGAACATAGGAAGCATTAACATTTTTTAAATGAGAAAATGGAAACAGTCTGGAGTTGTTTTGTGGTGTGTCTCATGGAGCATCCTTATTTATCCTCCAAGTGATTAGTGGGCATGGATTCTGAGTTAGGGACTCCATGAGGTTTGGGGCTAAGACAGTGAACAAGATACTCAAGAACTTTTCTTTTGTATTATGGAGCTTCCAATTCAGCAAGAATTAAAAAGACAAAATTGGAACAAAAAATATTAGTGTTGGCTGAGTGAGGTGGCTCATGCCTGTAATCCCAGCACTTTGGGAGCCAGAAGTGGGAGGATCCATCGAAGCTAGGAGTTTGACACTACCCTGGGTAACAAAGCGAGACCCTGTTGTCTCTACAAAAAATAAAATAAAATAAAAAACTGGGCATGGTGGTGTGCACCTGTGGTCTCAGCTACATGGGAGGCTGAGGTGGGAAGATTCCTTGAGCCCAGGAGGTTGAGGCTGCAGTTAGCTGTGTTCTCACCACTGCACTCCAGCCTGAGCAACAGAGCCAGACCCTGTCCCAGGAAAAAACAAAATAAAAATCTTAGTGTTATGGTGCTTACAAAGGGGAAATACAGATGACTGGGCAGTGGAGAGTCACTGAAGGATCTAGAACTCGTGGGTGACAAGCTCAGATCTGAATTATAACAAAACTTTGACAGCTTCTGTGAGTGGGGAGATATTGAAGGGATGAAAATCAGTTCAGGAGACAAGTGAGGAAACTTACAGTGGTGGAGCTAGAGGCAGTAGAAGGTCCTCAACAAGGACATAGGCCGTGGAAATGAGGAGGGGATTGGGGTAGGGATGTGGACAAGGTGGACGTCCTAGGGCAAATAACAGGGTCCTGAGGAAGCCAGCACAGTTGTGTGCAAGTGGGTCTTGGATACTCTGCTGGTCTTCAGCCTGGCTGGACAAAGTGGTGTTCATGATCACTTTGTAACCACAGCTCAAGGGTAGGCTGACTTCTTCCATCATCAGTGCTGTGGTATTAACTGGTGTGTGCCTTCAAACTTCAAATGTGGAAACCTATCCCCAAGGTGATGGCATTAGAAAGTAGAAGGTGGGAGCTCCAGGAGGCAATTAGGTTGTGAAGGTTGTGTCCTCATGAATGGGATTAACGCCCCTATAAAAGAAGCTTCAGAGAGCTGCCTCTGATTTTCATCTTCTCTGCCATGTGAGGACACTGCATGACTTTCCTCCAGAGGATGCAGCCACAGGCACCACTGTGGAAGCAGAGAGCAGCCCCCACCAGACACCAAACCTGCCAGTCCTTTGAGCTTAGACTCCTAGCCTCCAGGACTATGAGAAAGAAATGTCTATTATTTGCAAATTGCCATGTCTGTGGCATGTTTTTCAGCAGCTCAAATGGACTAAGATGACCAGGGACCTCTGATGTATAGACCAACAAGGAAGGGAATATCCACCTGTGCATTAGTATTTGCTTGTATGTCTTAGTCATTTGCCTACATTTAACCACAGAGAAAGCCACCCACAGTGACAGTTTTAAGAAACAATAATGATATGTAGTAACATTTTATTGTCCTTGCTCTAACAAGGACCCTTTCTTAAGTGAAAGAAAGACTATACCATTTGGTATGGGCCGTTTGCTAAGCTACCCAGATAATGAAATCACTTTGTCATGTTTTGCTAGAGCTGCTCCTCATGTATGCCTGGGAGCTTTTTCTTTTCACGCTGAGGTATGAGGCTGCTGGAGGGACTCCCCTGTTTCTTATTACCCCCGGCCTTTTTGTGGCCAGTGTTTGACTTTAGTGGAGATTTATGATCTGGGCAAAGGAGGTTAAGTAATCTGCCTTCTCCAGCACAGCCTTCTATTTAGGTTGTTTTATATAAAATGGGCAAGGAATCATTCTTTGCTGTAAATATCACTTTTTAGCGAAGTTGATATTTAAGTGCCTGTTGAAGATTCACCCAAATGTTCTCTTTAAGACAGAAATGAATAGAGGTTATCACTACAGCTTTTAATGCTACTTCCAAGTGGAGCATTTATCATTTCGTGTCAAGGCCAGTGGACTCAGGCCACAGAAACCTTACAGAAGGTGAGACTTTTCCAAGGACCTAACACTAATTCCAATTGTTGTCAAATCATTCCTTTTCACCTGATATTCTGCACAATTTTCATGTTTTTTAAAAAAATATAATAACTTGTATAATGATGATCAAGCTCTGTATTATAATTGAATAAGACAGAAAAACTATTTCAAGTGATTTTCTGTATCAATTAGGAATCTTCTAATTTCAAGTAACAGAAAATTACCACCCACCTTAAGTTAGCAAGACATGGTGCTGCAGCATCTCGTAGGCAGGAGTGGTCCTGCATCTGGAAATAGGGGATAGAGAACCATCCAGAACCATCAGCTCCCCTCCTCTGGGCTGATCATTCTTACACTGACTCCATCCCACCGTGATGATCAGGTGGCTGTTGAGTCTCCTAGAGATACCCCTCCAGATGCCAGTGGAGAGGAAAGAGAATATTTTGTTGTCAGACTTTATAGAAAAGGTCTGTTATTTCCTCTGTATTCATCTTAGTCACCAATTCATCCCTGAAACAATGCCTGTGGCCAAGAAGATGGGGTCCTAATGTGAATGCAGGCCTGAGTGAGAGGCTGCAATGTTAGACCTGGGATGCAGCCCACAGCCCCAAATGCATGAGCTTCCCAAATGATGGCCAGCCTCGGACATTGAGGTGCTGTTAGACCAAGGGAGAAAAAAAGGCAGGAACCCCACATCAGCAAGTGTCCAGTGTGAAGAGTAATCAACAAACATGGTTTTACTTATATGACTTGAATATTGATACCAACAGGGACTAGATAGGGTAATTGACTGGGACTGGTGGCTCACACCTGTAATCCCGGCACTTTGGGAGACCAAAGTGGGTGGATCACGAGGTCAGGAGTTTGAGACCAGCCAGACCAACATGATGAAAACCCCATGTCTACTAAAATTACAAAAATTAGCCAAGCATGGTGGCACATGCCTGTAATCCCAGCTACTCAGGAGCTTGAGGGCAGGATAATTGCTTGAACCCGGGAGGTGGAGGTTGCAGTGAGTCAAGATTGCGCCACTGCTCTCCAGCCTGGGTGACAGAGCAAGACTCTGTCTCAAAAATAAATAAATAAATAAACATAAAAAACAGGGTTGTTTTTCTCCTAAATGTCAGAGTTTACAACCTACCATGGAAAAGATTGTTTTTAATGTTGTATATAGTTAAGGTGTACAACATGATGTCCTGACATATTTACACATCGTGAAATGGTTACTATAGTCAAGCAAATTAACATACCAATCATCTCATATAATTACCTTTAATTGTGATAGGAGCACCTAAAATCTATCCATTTGACAATAACTGCTGATACTTAACATGATATAGAATGTGACTTTTTTTGTCATCTTAAATTTTTGTCTAATGTTATTTTCAAATTTTCCAAGCAGATAATAATGGATGATAAATACACCTACATCCTAGGTAAGTCTGCAAGAATTTAGTAGGAGATAGGAAAGTCACTCCCTCGAGTATCAGACCCCATTGCCTGCCTTTATATCTAAGGGAGAACCACAAATTCATAGGAAGTCCTTTGAACTGAGAGGATCAGCAGGGTGCAGGGATTAGGGCATTTCCTTTGATGAGAAAATCTAAATGTGGAAGGCTCCCACAAGAATATGGATTTTTCTGTGTGATGGATGCAGGTTTGCATGTAACCAGACATGTCACACTTGTTAATTGGGGTCTATATTTTACTTTTTAATCTTTAGAATCATTTTTTTTTAATTGACACATAGTAATTGTTCCCATTTATGGGGTACAATGTGATATTTTGATACATGTATACATTGTGTAATGATCGTATAATAATCAGCATATCCATCTCCTTAAACACTTATCATTTCTTAGTTGCAAGTACATTAAAAGTCCTCTTTTCTAGTTATTTGAAATTTGAAATGCATTGTAATTAGGTTCTTTAACCCCTTCTGCCTGCTTGAACTCTCCATTCTGAAAACTCTTCCTAAAAGCTCTCCCAGAATGTTTGGATCTTTTAGTTTCTCTTTCTTCTTTGATAGTTTTATCTTTGTGTATTAGGCTTACATAGGTTCAAAATTCTTTTGTATTTCTAGTAAATTTTGTTCCATTTGTAACAATTACGAATCATTCACAACTGTAATATAAGAAATAACCTTTCATGCTGTAGTTAAACTCTTAGAAATGGTTTCATTGCTGTTGTACAGCAGAGGAAACCCTATTTTTATCAGACATAGAGTAAGATCTGAAGTGAGTCAAGAAATACACACTGTGAGACAAAGTAGGAAACGTAACACGCCATGTTTGCTCATTTATTTGTAACATAATTTCACAAAGGCCCTGACTCTGTGGCCTGTAGCTCTCTGGAAAGATGCTTTGGGGACAAAACAGGATATAGCACATGATCACCTACACATCTTGCCTGAGTCACTATATTCTTTAAAAGATAGATAACTCTAGTCCTTGCCTCTACCCCACACAAGGTAACATCTGTCAGGATTAGCAATGGTGCTGTTGCAACCTATAAGTAGATGTGCTTTTACGCCCAAGCCTTGGCGTGATTTTCCTTCAGTACAACTTCCGAGCAAGTTTGATGTCATTTTGTATGGATTAAGCCCTCACCACCTGAATATAAGCAGCAGGCTGAGATACAGTGCCAGAGCAAATCAGATAGAACCTCTCTAAAGGGCTGCTCCCAGGCTGTAGCCCTCTGGCCTGTAGACCTCAGTAAGACTTCTGAATAAAATTAACTTTAATTCCTTCACAGTTTGATTGTTTTTTTAGTCAACAATACAGAACAGGCCATATGAGTATTTTCATATCTCATGCCAAGTAATTCACCAGAATTTGCAAATGTCTGGATCTTGACCTTTGAGTTAAGCTAGAGAGTGTATTGAATCATCTTCTGCTCACTCTTTGCCGTCAGTAGATAATATGGATTGGCTCTCTGTCCCCACCCAAATCTCACCTTGAATTGTAATAATCCCCACAGGTTGTGGGAGGGACTTGGTGGGAGGTTGTAGGGGTTAGGTCAGGATGGTAGGAGAAATTGTAAAATAGACACCTTCTTGGAATGCCAGAAGGTTTTGCAAAAGCTTCAGGGAAGAGTTATGCCTGAAGGCAGCCTAATCCTCTTTGAGCTAATAGCAAGGGTAAATAACAAAAGAATGTAAGGGAGTTTATCTAAATAACTTTTTTACTAATGTGGTCCTAAGACTTACCTTTGAACATCCCCAGGTGCATGACTGCTTTCTACTCGGGGCGCCAGCATCGTTAATTACTCTAAACCTTTGTCATTTAATTTGTACTAAATAAATGTGAGCTTGGCTGGTGGATTGGGGCATGGCTGCTAGAACTCTTTCAGTCAGCCACCTGGCCTCCTAGTCTGCTCTTAACACTTAACATCATTCATCCGTTGTGCAGCTCAGGTCTGCAGGAGAAATCCTGCAGAGGGAATTGAATCATGGGGGCAAGTTTTTCCCATGCCTTTCTCATGACAGTGAATAAGTCTCAGGAGATCTGACAGTTTTATACAGGGGAGTTTCCCTGCACAGGCTCTCCTGCCTGCTCCTCCTCCACCTTCTGCCATGATTGTGAGACCTCCTCAGTCTTCTAGAACTGTGAGTCCATTAAACCACTTTTTCTTTATAAATTACCTAGTCTCAGGTATGTGTTTCTTAGCAGTGTGAGAATGGACTAATACAGTAGTAGTTGGGCATTTGTCGACCAAACCTCTATGCAAATTATGTACTTGGAAAAGGAGTATCTATTGAAAATGTGATTTACTTTTCCTTTCAAAGACTAGATTCTGATTAACTGTATGAATTTGGTAAACAATAGAATACCTCCCAAACTTTCCTCTGCGTGCTCTGGGTAGTTCTTTCGAAATCTAGTGTTTTATTCTGTTTCCCATATTCCATCATACCTTCCAATCTCTTAAAAGATTTGGCTGCAGTGTCCTCAATCCATTTTGGATATTTACGCAACTTTGTGACATTACTTTACCAGTTTTCTAGAAGATCATTGCTTTTCTGTTATATATGTTATGTCATTTTTACCACTTTTTCTGTGGGTGTTTTAGGTATGTCTCTTTTTAACTTCATAGAGAAGAGATTGTAAATCTAATCATCTCAGCATTTTAAGAGATTCCTTATATATTTGCCCTGAATCCTATAGGTTTTGTGTGAGTGTGTTGGTCAAGCTTTTTTATTTTCTCATAAATTTTAATTTCTATTTTAAATCCAATTTTTTGCTTTTTTAGCAAATTAAGGCAAGAATTCAATTGCTTATCACTTGCTATTGAAATTAAACTGTGTTTCTTTCACCTTATATTTCTGCATAGTCATTAGTTATTGAATTATGTCAGGCAAGACAAAGAAATGTGGCATAGATAGCTTTGCATTTTAGAATTTATGCTCTAGGGTAGACAGATACCAAAACTGATATCTCTCTCTCTCTCTCTCTCTCTCTCTCTCTCTCTCTCTCTCTCCCTTTTTCCCCCAGAGATAGGGCCTCACTTTGTTGCCCAGGCTGGAATGCTGTGGTGTGATCATGGCTCACTGCAGCCTCAAACCCCTAGGCTCTAGTGAGCCTCCGACCTGACCTCTCCTGGTAGCTGAAACTATAGGTGTGTTCCACCACGCTCAACTGATTAAAAAAAAATATTTTTCTGGAAGAGACAAAGTCTCAGTATGTTGTCCATGTTGGTCTCAAACTCCTGAGTTCAAATAGTCCTCCCGTGGTGGCTTCCCAAGCTGCTGGGATTACAGGTGTGAGCCACCATACCTGACCACTTGTCTTCATAATCCGGTTATAGAAGGAGACATTCCTATATTTTGATAAAGGAACTAACAAAGGGTTAGTGGATCACCTTGGGAAGATTGTTTAGGAATTCTAGTTCATTTTTCTGGTGAAATTAATGTAGAAATTTGGTCACAGTCTGGCAAACTTGCACTGCTGCGCTTTCCGTAGTTATTTTCTTGAGAAGAGCTCTCGACAAGGATCTTTGTGCAAAGGGCTTTGCATAAAGCCTTTTATTGATTTGCAACAATACAATTGAGGATTAAACAGACAACTCATTTTAGTTCATTATCAGCAAATTCTGCCAGAATTACAGGAGATGCCATTCATTGGGTCCTCAATCCGTTTTAGATAGTTACACGATTAACAACCCACAGTGGGTAAATGTATTTTTCCCCAGCTTACTGAAGTTCATTTGACAAATAAATACTGCATATATGTAGGGTGCGCAGCGTGATGTTTTGGAAAACATGTACACTGTGCAATGACTACCAGAACCAAACTAATAAGCATAATTTACCTCACACAGTCATCTTCTCGTGTGCGGGCAGCAAAAACATGGAAGTTCCACTCTCTTAGCACATTTTAAGAATACGATATACACTTATTAACAGCAGGCACCATGAGATCCATCAAATCTTCAGGGTGTATTCATCTGGCGTAAGTAAATCCTTGAAAGTTAAGTCAGGTCTTGTCATCT
The DNA here is from genome assembly GCF_048565385.1 of Saimiri boliviensis. NCBI lineage: Eukaryota > Metazoa > Chordata > Mammalia > Primates > Cebidae > Saimiri > Saimiri boliviensis. Next base: position 111,294,696 of record NC_133461.1, on the reverse strand, counting down.
CTCTTTGTCCAGATTCATCAAAGAGCTCCCATCTTACTCAGGCCACCAGGAGTGTGGTGGCAACTGTTATTCAGAGTATGAATTGGTCATCTGATGGAAGGTCCTCCTCTATAGAAACAAACCCCAGTCAGATTAGATCAGGGCCAGCAGGGTGTGGCCCTAGGCCAGATCCTGCTCACCAAGAATTCAGTACATAAAGTCACTAGAATAGGCACACCCTGTTGATGGAGGCTTTGCCCGTGCTGTTACAGCTTTACAGTGGCTGAGTTTCATCCTTAGGACAGAGAGCTGTGGCCTGCAGAGCCTGAAGCATTTGTTTACTGTTTGGCCTCTTCAATAAAAACTTTGCCAACCATTGAATTAGATATTTGCTCTTGGATGTTACTGGAAAAATGTACCACAGATTAAACATCAATTTAATGTTTTACTTAAAACATACATTTCTGGGTTTTAGTTTCTTTTTAAAATTTTTAAGTTTTTTTTAAAATAAGTAAGTAGATACGTCAGACGTCTGTGAACCAGAGCAACTCTATCTTAAACGGGAACAGGGTAAAATGAGGCTAAAACCTGTTGGGCTGCATTCCCAGACATTTAAGGGATTCTAAGTCACAGGATGAGATAGGAGGTCACCATGAAATACAGGTCATAAAGACCTTGCTGATAAAACAGGTTACAGTGAAGGAGCTGGCCAAAACCCAGCAAGCCCAAAATGGCCATAAGAGTGACCTCTGGTCGTCCTCACTGCTACACTCCCACCATCGCCATGACAGTTTACAAATGCTGCCAGGGAAACGTCAGGAAGTTACCCTATGTGGTCTAAAAAGGGGAGACGTGAATAATCCACCCTTTGTTTAGCATATCATCATGAATAACCATAAAAAATTAGCAACCAGCAACCCTCAGTGGTGCTCTGTCTATGGAGTAGCCATTCTTTCATTCCTTTACTTTCTTGATAAATTTGCTTTCACTTTGCACTGTGTACTCACCCTGAATTCTCTCCTCTGCGAGATCCAAGAACCTTCTCTTGGAGCTAGATGTTGAGAACGCATGGACACACAGAGGGAAACAGCACACACTGGGGTCTCTCAGAAGGTGGAGGGTGGGAAGAGGGAGAGGTTCAGAAAAAATAACTAACAGGTACTAGTCTTAATACCTGGTTGATAAAATAATCTGTATAACAAGCCCCATGACACAAATTTGCCTGTGTAGCAAACCTGCGCATGTACCCCTGAACTTAAAATAAAAGTTACATTTTTTAAATAATAAATAAAATTAACTCTGAAACTATCACAGAGTAACTTCTATAATTAGAAGGAATTTAAGAATTGTGTTGTGGTAGCTATCTTTGGTTAGCTCAGAATAACCTGAAGTCTTTTGAATTAAATTCAAAATGGCCTGAAGTCTAACCTTTCTTAGCTACTGCTATGCTCTCTTACTGACTCAACCTCCTGAAGACATTTTCTGAAATCAGGTGATCAGAAACTTGAGCTCAAAGTCAGAGTTCCTGGTTCCAGGTGCCTGCTTCATCATTGACAATTAGCATAATTTTACATGTGGATGTTATTTCAGCACCATTTGTTACAAGATTGTCTTTTCTTCATTGCATTGTCTTTGCTCTACTGAGTATATTTATATGAGTTTATTTCCAAGTTCTTTATTCTGTTTCATTGATCTATTTTTTTTTTTTTTTTTTTTTTTTTTTTTTTGTCAATAGCAAACTCTTGTACTATAGCTCTATAGGAAGCCTTAAAATTGGGGTGTGTCAGTTCTCCAACTTTCTTTTTTTGTTTGTTTGTTTTGATATGGAGTCTCACTCTGTCGCCCAAGCTGGAGTGTGTGCAATCTCGGCCCAGTGCAACTTCCATCTCCTAGGTTCAAGTGATTCTCCTGCCTCAGCCTCCCGAGTAGGTGTGAGGTGCCCACCACCACACCCAGCTATTTTTTTTTTTTTTTTGTATTTGCAGTAGAGGTGGAGTTTCACTATGTTGGCCAGGCTGGTCTCCAACTCCTGACCTTGTGATCCATCCCTCTCAGCCTCCTGCTGGGATTACAGGCGTGAACTACCACACCTGGCCTGACTTTGTTCTTCTCCTTCAATACTGTGTTGGCTCTTCTGAGTCCTTTCCTCTCTGTATAAACTTTAGAATCAGTTTGTTGATATCCACATATAACTTACGGGGATTCTGATTGAAATCATATTTAGTATACATCAATTAAGATTTGCAAATGTAGATCAATTTGCATTTAATATCGATCACTGTAGATTAACTGATGTCTGCCAATAATCAGGCTGCCTCGCTGTGAATAAGGAATGCATCTCTGTTTAGTTATTCTTCAATTTCTTTCACCAGATTTTGTAGTTTAGATCTTAGAGACAATTTCTACAATTTTAGACATAATCAGTCACCTTCCTAAAACTTGACTTTCTATTCTAGAAATTAAGGTTATTAATAGTACCTAGCCCCACAGGGTTGCTGACAAAATCAAAGGAGACAATGCAGATGTGTCCCTAAAAGCCAGACGTGGAATCGCAGAGCCCTCAGGGGATGCCAGCTAATGCTCCCTTTCAAGCTCAGAAGCTGACACTCAAGAGCTTTTCTAGCCCTGGGGTCCTTGCTATCTCCCTTTGTATCAACTCTGGTTTCTAAAGAAAATGCTAAAACTGTGAGTTCTTAAACCTAGGTTCTTACCAATACAGGGAGAGATCGTCTTGGTGATTTCTATCTCAGAATTGTATTAATTCAAGACATTTTCTGGGATGACATTTTCTTTCAAGTACTCTTCTATCTTTTTTAATGCTATAAAGAAGAATAATGGGTTCCTATGAATTCTGGAAAGTTACACAAGTCCTTGACTTTCTGCCTATCAGTATTCAAAATCCACCTGAGAGGCGGATTCTAAGACTTTCATCATGTGCTTTCTGTTGTGAGATAAGACGGTCTGGAAATAAAAGCTGGTACACCAGGTGGAAACAGAACAAAAGGTGACTCTGGAGGCCATAGGTCATGGGAGCAGAGTCAATGACATCAGCCAAGGTAACCATGGAGGCCCAGGGCCCTTGCAGATGGTCACAGGGAGCACTTCATCAGGAAAATGGGAGCAGGTGCAGAACTGGCTCACCAGGTGACCATGCAGGAGCCCAGAGCCTCAGGCCAAAGGCTGCCCAGGGTGCTGGGCTGAGGGAGAGACTTGGACAGGACTGTGCGAATATGGTGGGAAAATTCTAACTTAGCGAGCGGTATTCAAGAGCAAGACTGTCTGGGTTTGAGGTCTCATGTTATGCTTCCTTCCTGTGGAATCTATCCTAATGTCTCTCTCCTGGACTCGTAGGGGTGATGTGAGAGGATTAACTGAGATAATAACCTGCAAAACACACAGTGATGCAGCACACTTACTGTCGTGCCTGGTGTCTAGGAACAGTTCAATATATGTTCACTTTTATTATCTTGTTAGTGCGTTTCCAGGAACATTCGTCTCCAAAATAGAAAGTAGAATTAAAGTTATTTCGACAAATTCTTGCTATAGAAATCTTTCAGCTCAATGTGGCTTACTGTGTTATGTAATTAGTCTAGGTATTCGTTATTTTTCCTTTGTGCCTTCAGCATGAGATTTGGTTTATATAGGAAATGCAAACCTCCTATTCTTTTCCTTATTTTCTAACTTTCAAACTTTTCAAATGTAAAAAAACCCTTAGATTTGAGGCTTCCTGAATTTACCTGCGTTACATTCACAAGTACTACTTTCTGATTTATTTTCCTGTTGGTTAGCCAGACCCTCATGGGTAAGCAAATTATTTCTAATTATACGCTGTTGCATAGAGTTTCATTTTTCTTACATCACAGAAGCCTTCTTTAGGTAGAACTTCTTGAGACTCTACCATTGACTCAGGTCCCACTTTTGTTTTTTCAATACAGGCTTTGAGTTTATTTGTATTCATGCACAATGCATCAGCCATAGGATAGAAACAAGTACAGCTTAGAGGAGAAGAAAGGGGCTGCAGTCAGATGTGTTCTTGTCAAACTACACTAAAATATGAATCATTTCCAATGATTTTTACCAGCTACTCACCAGCCAACATTATTTACAAAGGGAGCAGGCTTTGCTAATAAAACCAGATATGGATATCTTCAGTTTGCAGCTTGGGAAACTGGGATACAAGAATGGGTCCATGATCATCTGAGGTCTGATATAGGACATTGAGAAAGGAATAAAACCCTCAGTTTGGGCGTGCTGGCTTATACCTGTGATCCCAGTGCTTTGGGAAGCCAAGGAGGATAGATCACTTGAGCCCAGGAGTTCCAGACCAGCCTTGAAAGCATGGCAAGACTTCATCTCTACAAAAAACACAGAAATTAGCCTGCCGTGGTGGTGGGACTGCAGTCTCAACTCCTGGGAAGGCTGAGGTGAGAGGACAGCTTGAGCCCAGGAGGTTGAGGCTGCAGTGAACTCTGATGCTTCTGCCGCACTCCAGCCTAGGGGACAGAGTGAGATCCCGTGTCGGGGGGTGGAAAAAAAGAACAAAACAAACAAACAAGAAATACAACTTCAATGCTCATTATTTAAAAACTTAAAATATAATGTATTTCAAATATAAATTAAGGCATAGAGTATAAAAAATCAACACATGATCAGAGAAATACAAATCAAAACCACAATATGATACCACCTTACTCCTGTAAGAATGGCCATAACAAAAATAAAGTCAAAAAATAATAGATGTTGGTGTGGATGCAGTGAACAGGAAACACTTTCACACAGCTGGTAGGAATGCAAACTAGTACAACCACTATGGAAAATAATGTGGAGACTACTTAAAGAAGGAAAAGTAGAAGTACCATTTGATCTAGAAATCCCACTACTGGGTATCTACCCAGAAGAAAAGAGGTTGCTAGTTATTATACAAAAAAGATACTTGCACATGCATGTTTATAGAAGCACAATTTGAAAGTTGCAAAAATGTGGAACAAACTCTAATGCCCGTCAGTCAATGAGTGGAGAAATAAACTGTGAGATATATGTGATGGAATACTATTCAGTATAAAAAGGAATGAATTAATGGCATTTGCAGTGACCTGGTTGAGATTGGAGACTATTATTCTAAGTGGATTAACTCAGGAATGAAAAACCAAACACCATATGTTCTCCCTCATAGGTGGGAGCTAAGCTATGAGGGTGCAAAGGCATAAGAATGATGCATCGCACTTGAGGACTCAGGGGAAAGGGGTGGGAAGAGGGTGAGGGATGAAACACTACCAATAGGGTGCAGTGTACACTGCTTGGGTGATGGGTGCACCAAAATCTCACAAATCACCCCTAAAAAACTTACTTATGTGACCAAATAGCACCTGTTCCCGAATAACCTGTGGAAATTAAAAAAAAAAAAACCAACATGTAGGTACTTGTACAACTTGCAAAAAAAAAAAAAACAACATTTTTCTACTTTCTTCAGATTTAATTTGAAATAAATAAATACAGTAGATAGATAAGTTATAGATACATAAACAATAGGAGATGAAGGATGGAAAAATAGACAAATGATAGATAATAAATGGAGAGAAGATAGATGATAGAATGGTAGATGATAAGACGATAAATAGATGACAGATAAAGGGGAGAGGGAGAGAGAGAAACTGGGTAATAGAATGTGAAAACAGATATGAAATGCTTAAATGATGGCCTGCACCAGCTCATAATTTAGGCATTTCACATCTGTTTGCACATTGTTTTCCCTATAACCCTATGAGGTAGACAATATGATCCCCTCCATCTTAAACAGCTCTAAATAACTTTCCCAAGTTTTCACTTCAGACAACGCAAAAGTTCCCCATGCAGAACCATTCAAATCCACTGCTCACTCTCTCGCCTTAGGAGTCATTGCTACTCTGATTACGGTATTGTTTCATTCTGCGCATGTCTAATAATTGGATTGCATCTCTATGTGCCTCCCTTTGCAATAACGCCCATTATTAAAGTGATTTTAATCATTTTGATAAATGGATCTATACTGTCCATCTTCTTTTGCAACTCCATTTTCCTTAAGTGAAATGCAGGTTTGGGGGATTTATCCGTATGAATACATGCAGCTCCACTTTACTTGTAGATAGATTGGCCCATGGCTTTGTAGAGAATTGAGATTCACCATCTTTGCCAAAAGGTTGGTGAATCTCTGTTGACCTAGAGATGCCTGGACAGGAAAGTTGACCAGAAGTGAACCTCAGAGCCTCTCATGACAGCATCCAAAACAGATCCACACCCATGCACCAAGCTTGTAAGGCACCCTCCAACACAGCTGGGACCTGATGCAGACAGGCAGGGCTGTCCTGGGCTGCCCCAGACCTCCAGATGCAGCGTGGCATTTCAATGCTCAGAAATCACTGAACACACTAATAGTGGGCAGAAACGTCAGGTAATCACCTTGATATATGTCTTATCCTTTCCAGGTAGGTACATTTTTACATATCTATTTTAGGCAAGGTCTTCCTCTGCTGCTCAGGTTGCAGTGCAGTGACAGGATCTCAGCTCACTGCAGCCTTGACCTCCATGCTCAAGTGATCCTCCCACTTCAGCCTCCTAAAATGTTGGGAAAACAGACGCATGCAACCACAACTGTGCATGCCATCATGACTGCCTCGCAATTTGTTTTTATTTTTTGCAGAAACAGGGTCTTCCTATGTTGCCCAGGCTGGTCTTCAACTCCTGGGCTCAAGCAATCCTCCCGCCTTAGCCTCCCAAAGTGCTAGGAATACAGATATGAGCCAGCATGCCAAGCCCCAAATAAATAGTTAATTTATACACAATCCCATGGACTAAGGAATCCCCACAGCCTGAAAAAACAAAAACAAAAACAAAAACAAAAACAAACAAAAAAAAACAGGGAAGTTTGTCTGTCGTCTTGCACTTTCCTTTTAGAAAGTTTGCAAGAAACTAAATTTGCTGTAATATCCACAAAAGAATAACAACTTAAAACAAGCAAGCCAACAGGTGTTCTAAGAATTGTTTTGCCAACATTGCAAAACAATTCTTGCTATCCTTTAGCCCGAGATATTTTAGTAGTGAAAAGCAGTAAACAGTGGGTGTCTGCCATCCTTTAAAGCAAGCGTCCCCAAACTACAGCCGGCGGGCTGCATGCGGCCCCCTGAGGCCATTTATCCAGCCCCCCACTGCACTTCAGGAAGGGGTACCTCTTTCATTGGTGGTCAATGAGAGGAGCGCAGCATGTGGTGGCCCTCCAACGGTCTGAGGGACAGTGAACTGGCCCCCTATGTAAAAAGTTTGGGGACGCTTGCTCTAAAGAATACGAAGGTTGTTGAAAGCCACTGGCATCCAGGCCCTCTGCTTGGACACATGCATCTGGAAGCATTCACTCCTCTGAACGGTTTTAAGGGCAGCAAAGAAGGCTGCTAGTAACTCTCTCAGATACCTGAACAGCTGGGACTGTCATTTAGGCCTACTAATTTGTCATTATATCATTCAGAGACAGCGGAGCTGAGGAATGCTGTTTCATGCTTGCCGGGGAGTGGATTTGAAGTGTGCAGTCTCACTCCTAGGCCACATGGAGGCTTTGTGAGCCAGGGTGAATCTCAGGTTCTTTCTCAATCTAAGTGGTAATTATGGCTGTTTAGTTCCTTAACTGCAAGTAACAGTAACTAAGCCTAGATAAGTTGAAGAAAAAAAAAAGGATATTATAGAAAGATATGGAGTAGCTCCCAGAATTAAGAGAAAAGCCCGGTGGCTAGGTCATAGGAATGCAAGTGGCCCTCTGGAATGAAAGACTGATCTCCTGGCAGGGGGCGGGTTGAGGGCTTGAGGGTAAATTCAGCCAGATGTACCTCGTGTTTGTGCCCTGTGGGTCAGGCCCCGATTCCTGGGAGAGGAGCTGGCCCCAGCTCAACCACGGGGGTGTGCTTCCCCCACACCCGGCTGGGGATAGTGGAGGAATTGTGAACAATGCTCACCAAAGATGACTGTCGTCGGGAGGAGTGACTCCCAGGTGCCATTCCCACAGAAGAAGAGGACGTAACTGGGTTTCAACAGTCACAGGCTTCCGTGCTGTGGAAGGTAACACCACTGCCTTCTCTGCATCCTTTAGTACCTCGAATAATTACAGGACCCCCATAATTTTAGGAAAGCAGCCAGGGCACAGAGCAAGACAGATTTTATTTGTTATTTTAAAGAACCGTACAGTGGAACACATTGCAGGATCACTATTTTCTGGTTGCCCCAGAAAGCTTCAACTCACTGTGTTAATAACTCAGGAGGGTGTATTATGTATGAGCATTCTGTGGAATGTGAGAATTGCTAATAGAGAGTACTTATTTCTTCTTGAATTCTTAGCCTCTGGTGATTATTTACCCAATGAAGCAAAAGGAGATTCACTGGTAGGACGACAGAAAAACTCAGAAAAAAAATTAATTGCATAAGAAAGGGAATAATGGATGAATTTAATAATGTGATGGTTTCTTGAAAAAGAAGAATGTTGAAACAAGAGAAACCTGACCTGTACTATCACCTCTGCCTATCTGTGCATCGTTGGGTCAATCAATTAACTTATTTAACTTTCTACTTCTTCATCTAAATCATGAAAGTGGCAAAACACGCTTGGTTGGATTGTGGGGTTTTGCAGTGTCTGCAAGTCACAAAGCGCAGTGTCTTGCTCTCAGTATTTCCTCAATAAATGGCACCTAACTGCAGTTGCTGGCCAGCAAGACTCAGATTTCAAGTTCGACATCAAAACTTTGACACTTCGAAGCTATCGCAGGGCTATATTTTTTTTTAAAAAAATTACTGGTTGTTTTTCATTTTGCAATAACTTGACTCTCAGAGAAATTAGTGTATTATTCTGTTTAACTGCAAGACATTCAGTGTGATGAGCCACCAAGGACTTGTAAAGCATTGTGTTTTCTCTCAGCCAAGAAATGAACGGGGGACGGCTGGTTCTGAATTTTGAAAGCCATATGATTTTTTTGAGCCTTCTTTAAGTGTGATATTTGGAATGCTCTATTAAGTAGGTCTATAATTCTCTTACCTGTCATTTTCTTAGTGTTGTGAATGTTTACAAACAGAGTTGCCAAATTGAAAAGAAATTATAAAAATCGTAGGTTTTGGTTTGTAGGAAACCGAGTGCTCTTACTGTCATTAATGCAAACCATCAAGAAATCTGTCACTTTCAACGTTACTATTCTGTGTATCACAGTTCCTGCTAAGTGTGCTATTGACTAATCATGACGATGATGTGAATGTCTTGGGAGAAATATGGAGCTTCATTCTGAATACCATAAAGGCTCATTATGAAGACTCTTATTCTTTCCCTCCCCTGCGAGGGACTCAGGTGTGCATATTAAAGCGAGAATAAATTCACACACGAAAATAGAAATCTAAAATTAAATATTTAATTAGAACTCTGATTTGCTTTAAAGATTGGTGGCATTGCACAGGCTATATTACACCCTCTTTATAATTTTTTTGACAAAAAAAGATACTGTTCATTTTAACAGGCCACTTTAATATTAATACATGTGTAATAGGATTGGAACTGAAAATCAGCTAGAGATGGTACATTTTACATTATTGGGAAAATTACAGTTCTGTATTGTAAAAACATTTATTTTTTTAACAATGTACCTACATTAATCAAAAAATTACAGCATATTTAATAATTTTACAAATTCTTCATAAAAAATATATCTCTGTACAAAAAGGTCTTTCGCACCTACGTCGTGACAGCAGCGTGTGGTGGGGCGGGAGGGAGGGTCAGCGATGACAATGGGTTTTCCTGATCATAATGCCAGCGTTCTTTTTTTTTTTAAATCCCCTTTTTATAATAGCTTTTTTTGTTGTTGTTTACAAAATATTTTACAGAAGAAAAAAATTATTGCAGCTAGCCTGAAAAAAGGCAAGATGTGTGTGTAAAACAAGCAGCAGTTTTAAACAGCTCTGAAGCACATGTCCTGTGTCAGCGTGTGGTCGCGTCCCTCACGCCTGTCCCAGTTGCCTTCCAGGAAGAGTCTTCTAGACCTAACTCAGCAAGCACAGCTCCTGACTGCCCTAACATGAGATCCTCCAACACCTCTCGGAGCCTCTGTTCAACACTGCACACGGCCCTAGGAAGAAACTAGGCAGAATTCTCACAAGAGAATTTCACTGAATTTTTTTTTCATTTAAAGAACATGCTTCAAACTGGCAACCCTAGGACAGTTTGACCTTGCACACAAAGGAAAATCATATCTGATCTGATATGTGGTTTCTTGTATGTATGTATGTACGTCCTGTCATTTCAGGATTTCATAGCATCATTTACCAGGGAGCAGGTCAGGGATGTGGGAACAGAGACAGTAATTCAGACTCTGAAGTCAGCATTTTGCACCTAGTTTGAATGACTCAAACTTAGATATGTACAATATATATATATCTATATATATGTATGTTTATATATACATGTAATATATATAGTAACCCTGTTCTCCCTTGCACACGAGCCTCCTCACACTTTCCATCATCTTCTCTTTGTTTTGTTCAATGTGTGTGTTAGGAGCACAACTCCCGCTGACCTTGTCCAGTCTACTGTGAAACAGCAATATAAGGATTCCCATTGGCAAAGCAAATCTCCAAGGATGTAGGAGGTTGGCCAGGGAAAAATGATGTGCGGAGAATTCAGCATAATAATACAGAATCCAACAGCATGGGGTTCACAAAGGAGGACCTAAGAGAGGCCAGGGAGTCACCAAACAGCAGAGCCCCTTCCGGTGAGGAACACAACGCTGGGAGCTGAGCTCTACGGAAATGTCCAAATCAAAACGCGTGACTCTCAAAAGAATGCCCTATCGTCCTGACTGCTTTTCCTCTTTCACATTTGAAGTTCTACGTGGAAACATTCAGTAGACCAACAGATAAATCCATCTTAAAGCTAGGTGTGAATGTGTTCACTCCGGCAAAGTGAAGGCCACTTTGAACATTCTGACATTTCTATTCCCAATGCCAATTTGAAATGTGAAACCGAGAAAATTTGTCACAGTTGGAATGAGCACTGAAATCTCAAATAATAAAATAGGCATTATCTTTTCAAAAACACTTTTATCAAACAAGTATAAGTAAAAATAAACATGATCTTCACTTTGAATTTGTTACATAAACATCCTCACGGTCACATCTTCAACTTCACGTTTTGATTTTTATTCACCTTGGGGGATTATAATGATTTTATTTGTACCATACTTGTCATCTACCTATAATGGAATTTAAACTTGAAAAGTCACTGAAATTACCTTTCCATCTAGAGTTATAAAGCATGAAACAAATAACCAATGAATGTATAAAATATATCATCATGAGAGGAGAGTGTGTGTAATTTTTCCTTCCCTCTAAAAGAACACTTAGTATTTTGATCCTGAACAATTTTCATTGAGTTCAAGGTGCTACTGTGGTATACTGTCTTTCAATGCAATACCAAAGATTGATGGCAAAGTAAAAGAAAAAAAAAAATGAAAACACTGCAAAAGGGAAGACTGCATTGTGAGCTAAGACCCACAAGTTCATCAGCTATCTAAAATAAATTACTATTCACAGTTTTACATGGCAAATAGAAATTTCTGCAACCCCCTGCTATTAAATAGTATTGGAGAGGCAGTAATTGGAGGAGGATGGTAATAAAGGAGAAAAACATGAGAAATAAGGAGGCTTCCATTTTTTTCTCACCGGACCTCTTCAATGAATTCAACACATAAAGGGAGCTAATTGAAGCGGTAACAAAATAAATCTCTTCAATACTGTATTTCCTTTTAAAATCTGTGCCGTATCTGGGAATGGTTTTCCCTAACACTCCAAGGAAGCCGATGGTGGAATGTTTAGCTTGACAACATGAAAGAATGCTTATATACAATGGACAGTGTGTATAAACCCTGTGTACATAATTTATTTTTTTATCAGAATCTTCGTCATTCATAACACACTAGTGCAAAAAATTGTGCATCAAAAACTCTGCAATAGAACAGCTGACTGGGAAATTTGCAAACATCCCTAGACATGAACACACAGGGGAGCTGTGAGGTCCTTGAAACTTGTCAGGTCTCAGAAGGACAGAACGAAGTATTTGTAGATGTATGCTTCTATCAGAAAGGTGTCTTCTTCCAGAAAGTGTTTTATTTTATTTTATTTTTTCAGAGAATTTATGTTCATGGGGGCAAAAAAAAAAAAAAAAAAAAAAAGGAAAAACAACACAAGAGAACATTTATTGTGGTGCTACTACCATTTGGTCACTGCACCTGAAGGATGTATCCACGAGCCCAGAAGATTGCATTGAAAGGCATCCCAGCAACACAGAAACAGGGAAGTCTGAGGCATCGAGTATGACATGTCGGCGTGACGCGGTGGTCTTCCTGGAGTGTGCCTTGATTTCAGACAGATGCAGCCAGGCATTTGGAACCCACTTTCAGAATGAAAATGCACATGTCGTTAGATCTGCAGAAGACTCTGGCGCATGGGAGTGGAGATCCCCGCTGCACGTATGCCAGTAGACAATGTTGAAGGTCGCTGCAGTAAAGCCAGAGTGGAAGGGAGAGTGGTCTATGGCACCAAAGGAATCACTGCTTGTCCATCAGAGGTATGGCTATGAATCAGTCCTGTTGGGGCACTGAGGGCTATACCACTGTACAGACTGTGTTTAGAGTTGTGTCAAACCTCACAGCTTTGGCTTCTGTGGGTTTTAAGTTTGTGTCATACATGGGATTTTCAAATGATGCTTGTCCATTGCTGTTTTCATGTCCAGCATAGCCATTGTATTGAACTTTTGGTCTCGTTCTAAGGAAAACAGAAAACAAATCATTAGCATTCTGGTTTCAGTTGGAGACTTAGCAGCTGGGACGTTATGCAGGAGATAACGTGTATAGAGCAGGGAGTAGTACAGCCAGGACGTCTGCAGAGAAGCAGGCGTCCACACCTGCATACATGTCAGTTTATTTGTTTAAACTGGCGATTGGGAGTATAAAATGGGTTTTAAAAGTGAAGCAATTTTGAAAAGCAAATAATTATTTTTTTGAGATAGGGTCTCACTCTGTTGCCCAGGCTGGAGTGTGGTGGCACGAGCACCACTCACTTCAGCCTTGACCTCCTGGGCTCAGGCAATCCTCCCACCTTGGCCTCCTGGGTTGCCGGGATCAAAGAATTATTTGTGCTTCCTACAAATGCCCCAGGGAAATTGAGCAGATCGCAAAGGCTGAATTTGATAGGTTTAGTTTTGGACATCTATCTATCACTGATAAGTTATACAGCCTTGGTTAAGTCACGAAACTCTCTACTACTCTATAAAACAAGAATGTGGGCCTACACCTAGCCTTTAGGGTTGTAACATTAAACTAAATTGCAAGTTTAAGCTTTTAGTTCACTGTCATTACTAATATTCACAAAAAGTTATGTTTTATTTTGTCTCTGTTGAGTTAAAAATGAATCTGTTTATACAAAAGAAACTATACTCATCATTAAACTCTTACCACATTTTCTGGTTAAACGAAAACCCCTCCACACAATCTACGATTAGAGAATTAGGGGATTTTCAGACTGAAAAGACAGACTCATGTCTGGTCTGGCTCTGGCTCCTTTTATTCTTTCCTTACTCTGGAAGAAACCCAATAAGAAAAATGTGCCAGGTGGCAAAAACAGAATAATGGACGTAAGGATGCTCACAAAGACGTCACTTGACATAGGGTGTCGAGAAACTTCTGCCGAGTGATCGACTCATCGATTTCCTTATGTTACACATGCTCATTAAGGAAAAGAGAAGTAAACAGTGCATGACCCTGAGAAAATGGCAGAAAAGCAGTTGGTAACTGCCTCTGGAGTGGGAGAGGTCCACAGCACTGCGCTTGGAAATGCACTAGCAACGATAGTTAGCAAACAAATCCAGCCCCTCATTAACCAAGTGAAGACCTGGCTAAAAGGTTCACTCGGTCATCTGGATCACAAGTTGCCACAGTCCCCTCATTACTGGGGAAATGCAATAAAGACACAGGCACGGGAGGCTAATACACCTGTGAAGCAGCATTCTCTCTATTTTGTATTTCAAAAACAGATAAGAAAGCATGTATTTAAGGAGGCTATTTCAGGAGATACTAAAAAATAGTATCATGACAGTTTTTCTGTTTTATTTTAACCAGAATTAAGTGAAATATTTGTATTATGTACCAATATTTATTTAACACATGTAATTTTATTTTAGGGGATCATAATTTATTTCTTATTATTTGTAGTTAATCCTACCATTTCAGGTAGTATTTTAGAGTAGTCTGGCATTTACAGATTCCTCCAGATAATGTATTATCCATGTAGAGATAAAATGTCCAAGGAGTTTATAGTTCCTCAAAAATAATTCTTTCCTTCTGGCATCCGCATTAATCCCAAGGAAAGGATCTAGTTCATTAAAGTTGTTTGTCCCCAAGTTTTGACGTTTTGTAGTTAGTAGAGTTTCACCAATTAATCCATATTCAGAACACGTTTTCAAGAAATGGAACATCTATATTGCCTACTACATATGAAGAGCTAAATTTTTATTTGTTGAAGGAAAGAGTCAGTGAAACATTTATCCATCATAGATTGACAGAGTTAAAAGTGGCCATAGAGAACATTCTTTTCAACCTTTTGCTGGAAGGTTGAAATACCTTCTGAATGTTCTCATGGCTGACCATGGAGAATGAAAATAGAGACAGAATCCTTTATTTCATGTCTCAATTGAACATGAAAGATAAAAGCATATTATTTCTCAACTCAGTCGTTTATTCTCTTATTTCTTAGATGTGGCCTGCTTAAAAAGAAAGGGCAGAAAACAACAAAAAATACGCAAAAAATCTTGACGAATAAGCTTTGTCAGTGTAAGAAAGAGCATTGCTCTCACTTGTGGGAGCTGAACGATGAGAACACATGGACACATCTGTGGGGACAACTCATACTGGGGCCTGTGGAGGGGTTGGGGGGAAGGAGAGCATCAGGAAGAACAGCTGATGAGTGCTGGCCTTAATACCTGAGTGATGGGTTGATCTGTGCAGCAAATCACCAAGGGACACATTTACCTAGGTATCAAACCTGCACATCCTGCACATGTACCCCAGAACTCAAAATAAAAGTTGATTTAAAATTATAGAACATTGCACAGTAATATAAAGTACACATGCATGTGAGCACAAGAACATGCCCATGACTTAAACCCAGAGTTTACACTCACAACATTCTCAAACAAATGGTGTTTCTGCAGTACCTGTGTTTGTAGAGGTAAAATGCAAACCCTGATAAAATTAGAGCAAAGAAAGGAACAAGAATGGCAGCCGCCACAGAGCCACTGCTGGTGCCGTGGTAATGATTTGAAGAGTCTTGATCTGGGTTTAAGGGATCTAGAAGATAAAGAAAACATTTAATTTGTAGTTACTGTATTCTGATTTAACAAAGAAATATGCAGGATAGATTTTATAAATGGATGTGAACGCTACAAGAAGCAGAGTTGCCATTTCACAAGCAACCAGCTGGTATTCTTTTCTCAATATTATAGTATCCACTTAATGACCAAGAGCAAAAAACTGTTTAATACTAATGCTGGAGAATACTATGAAAGAGGCTCAACATTTGAAATGTGAGAAAGGCAAAAAGGGTCACGATACATCCTGACTTTTGTTGATAGTTGCAGACACTTTCATGAAAACTAACCGGAAGCATTTATATGCTTTTTCTATATTCAGAGATCAATAACATTTGCTGTTTTCTTATGTCCTAAGACCAGACTTGGCAAAATATGTCACTGAAATTATGTAAATATCCCAGTTATCTGTAAAAATGGCATTGCATTCTTAATATGTGAATAGGATGGTGTCATCTGCCTTTATTTTAGGTAGATTCTGAAATTCACTGCAGAGTGTAGAAATATTCAAAAGAAAAGCATAGCTCAATGTAACAATGCAAGTTTCCATGAAGACACAAAATAATGCTAAAATATTACTTCTTAAATTTTTGTGTATATACATATATGTGTGTGTGTATATATATATATATATATATATATATATACACACACACATACAAACACACATACACCCAAATACATTATATATATGTAAATACTTCAAGTATTATGAAGGTGATAGAATCATCCATTCTATAACCCGTAACTATGGAGTGTCTTATGGCATGCCACTGAGAGGAAAGCATTAACAATTCAAATTCACAAACCTTTATTAAGCAACTATTGCCAAAGAAGAAATGTAGTTCTTAAAGTGTTTATTAATAAAATAGAATTTTGAGAGGTGTTTGGCCTAATTGCATGGAGTCGCTTAATGCAGGTGTGCAATGTGTTATGATTGGCGTCATCTCAATATAGCAGAAATTGAGAAGAAGCTGACCTGGTTTTCATATTTCCAGAATTTATAAAATGTCAAATTCAAAGAGATGTTGCTTTGTGTATTGTTTTATAAACCAGAAATGCAAAAAAAAAAAACAATCAAATATTTAAAATCTTTAAACCACTATTTGTATCAAGATTCTTTAATTTTCGTATGAAAACTTTCAAATGATATTACTTGCCATTTGCTTCCATAGATGCACGATTATGACTGCCTACCATCTTAACATCTAGCAGGAACATATTTTGGAATAATGTTGACTCTTGCAACTACGTATCTTTTTGAGATTTGTCCCATTACCATGCAAAAGAAAAATGCTTGCGATGTGAGCACCTGAGTTACAGACATGCAGTGAGTGAAGCCAGCTGGGTGTTCTCACCACAGGCCCTGTGTTGGCAGTGAGGGATGAGAAACATCCTGAGATAGTTTAAAATTTGTTCCACTGGCTGAAGCGATTCTAGAGCCCTGAGAGCAACATGAAGTTGTGCGTTGGGGATGGTCCCAGCAGCGGCCGCGGTGGCAGCAATGACGTCCGGTGACCAGGGGTGGTGCTGTCCAACAGAGGGCACTGATGCCCTACTCAGATGGCACCAACTTAATGGGTTGGTTGCAAAAATAAAATGTTAGTACATCTCAAGTGCTTACAACAATGCCTGGCACAGAGGGAATGTTCACGTGGACTCACAGCCGCACAATGTAGGTTCCCTGAAGCCAGGGCTTTTGTTTTGTTTTGTTTTGGTTAGCTTTCCCCTTGAATCCTCAGAACCTGCAATAAAACCTAGAACACAGTATGTGCTCAATATATATTTGTGAAATTAAAGAAACAAAGTTATGTCTTTATAGCATTTCGGCACCCAAAGATCTTTTCGTTTCCATTACATTGCCATACATTGTTCTTCTGTAATTCTGGGAGTATCTGCCTCATTCTTACAGAGGTATATTCTGCTTACATTAACTGCAGTTAGTTTCTGTTATCTGAAAACAAAGTTACATAGTTTTGTCCATAACAGATATCAAAATTCCAAATAATAAAATACTGGTAAATCTACTTGTCACAAGACACCTCACATGAAAACAAATAACAACCCAGATGAAGGTCTTTGTGGATTATATAACCAAACTTACTGTGAGGTTATTATACTGCCAGCAGCTTCTAGTTAATTTTAGTTATTTACCCTTGTTTGAATAATTTGAAGGTTAATATACACACATGGTAGTAATTAAAATGTCATAAAGGTTATGAAAACAAATAATATAAAGGAAAATTGAAATAAAGAATCATTCTTTGCCCTATAAGGCAGTTCCTCTTTAGACAGTTGAGGGATTTAAAAATTGTCCTTTCAACAGTGTACTCCTAATATTAGTTGTTATTACTTTTTTATTTTTATAATTGGTAATATTATTTGCATTTTGTGTATGTGGCTTTTTAATCTTGGAAGTATGTTTTTGAGGCTCTTCTATTGGCATATATGAATCACATTTAATTTTTTAAGGTGTATAGTATTCTATTTATTAGATATAACATTTATTTAGCCAGTCAACTCTCCAAGGACATTTAGGGTGTTTTCAGTATCTTCTATAATGCTGCAATGAAATCTCTTGCCTATATCTACACATTAGCCAGAGTCTACACTTATATAGGACAAATCTTCAGGAGAAGAATTATTAATGAACAGAATTTGTACCTTTTAGTGTTACTATGTCCTACCTAATTGCTGTCCTAAGAGTTGCTGCAATTTCATTCAACCATTGCCCTGTGAGGGTCTTTACAATAGCACCAGGACAGCTGTGCGGGATCCCTCAGCTACCCGCCTTTCCTTCCTCCTCCTCTCAGCGCCCTCCCTCCTCATGTCGTTATTGGATCCATGACTGTTGCAACTGCAACTGCTGCTGCTACTACAATGATAAATCAAACACAGTACTTAGTTATTTTTGAATTTACGTTTCTTTAAGAGAGTGAGCATCTTTGCATGTGTGGTAAGCTAGGTCGTTCAATTTTCTAAAGAGCATTATTTAAACAAATGCACATCCAGGCCTGCAGCACTTAATGTTGGGGATACCTTCTGAGAGATGCTTCATGAGGCAATGTTGTGACCTCACAGGGTGCACCCACATACCTGGATGGTGTTGCTTACAGCACATCCAGGCTAGAGGTACAGCCAGTGGCTCCTACATGAGTAATGCCTTGCACTATGACATGACAACAGCTATGGAGTCACCCAGGAGATGGGAATTTTTCAGCTTTATTGTAATCTTATGGGGTCACTGGTGTATACCAGATCTCCATTGACCAATATGTCATTATATGGATCATGACTGTCCTATGTAATTCATCCACTTAAGCTAAACATACAATCCAAGGCTTTTACAGTGTATTCATTGGATGATACAATCATCACCAAAATCTTACTTAGAAGACTGCTGTCCCTTCCAAAGAATCTCAGTATCTCTTAGTATTATTCTTCCTCCATCTTTATTCTTCATCCCAACCTTCAGCCCCAGGCAACCACTAATTGATATTCAATCTCTATGGATTTGCCTGTTATGGACACGTCCTGTAATGGATTTATACAATATTTGGCCTTTTTTTTTTTAATCTTTCTTCACTTAGCATAATGTTTTCAAGGTTCATTCATGCTGTAGCATTCATCAGTACCTTATTCCTCTTCAGTGCTGACTAATATTCCATTGTATGGCTGTACTACATATTGTTTATCCTTTCATCCATTGATAGACCTTTTGCTTGTATCCATGTTTAGGTTATTTATAAATAATTCTGCTCTAAGCATTCATGTACGAGTTTTTGTGTGACATATATTTTCACTTCTTTTGGCTCTACATGCAGGAGTGGAATTGCTGGAGCTTACAGTAACTCTGACTATTTGATGAACTGTCAGAGTGTTTTCCAGAGAAACTGCATCATTTCATGTTTCCCCAGCAAAGTACGACAGTTCCAGTTCCTCCGCCTCCCTGCCACCCTTTGCTATTTGACTTTCAGATCATGGATATCCTTGTGGACGTGAAGTGGTATTCCCGTGTGTTTGATTTTCATTTCCCTAATGATGAGTATAACCAACGTCTTTTCATGGGATTATTGCCATTTGCATACCTTTAGAGAAATATCTATTCAAATCTTTTGTCAATTTTTTAATTAGGTTATTTGCCTCTGTATTATTGAGTCACAAGAGTTCTTTGCATATTCTGGACACAAGTCACTTATCAGGTACATAATTTTATGTGTTTTCTTTCATTCTTTGTATGTTAGGGGTGGGTCATTCCATCTCAGTGGGGAAACTAATTTATTGTTAAGTTTCTTACGCAAGTTTTTGCATTAAAGTTGTCTTTCAAGTTAATTTTGTTTTAGTATGCATTTAATGACAATCATGTTTTTTGGTTTAGCTACTGAATAGAGAAAATTAGGAGACTGTTTATTTTTATCCATAAAAATAGATGCTTGCCATCATTCTTAAATGAATGATTGTTGTTGCAGAATTACTTAAACATAAACTTTTCTTTTCTTTTTTTTTTTTTTTTTTTTTTTGAGACGGAGTTTCGCTCTTGTTACCCAGGCTGGAGTGCAATGGCGCGACCTCGGCTCACTGCAACCTCCGCCTCCTGGGCTCAGGCAATTCTCCTGCCTCAGCCTCTTAAGTAGCTGGGATTACAGGCACGCGCCACCATGCCCAGCTAGTTTTTTGTATTTTTAGTAGAGACGGGGTTTCACCATGTTGACCAGGATGGTCTCGATCTCTCGACCTCGTGATCCACCCGCCTCGGCCTCCCAAAGTGCTGAGATTAAAGGCTTGAGCCACCGCGCCCGGCCAAACATAAACTTTTCTAATTAGTTAAAGGTGGGACTTACTTGTGAGTCAAATTATTTTGTAAAGTAAATTGTTTTTCCTGACAATAAGCTCATTATCACATGAGAATACAAATTTCTTGTTAAAGCAAGCTGTTATTTTGTTAGATTAAAAAGAAATGAGGTAATGCAAAGGAAATTTGTAAAAGCAAACTGATAGTTCAGGTCAAGTTCATTGGATCAGTAAACTCAGACATCTACACAGCATCTTGCACAGCTCACTGGGGTGTCCTTAAACAAAATTACTAGAGCGTGTGCTACAGAGAGAAAGGAGGACAAATAACTCCAGGATTTGGCTTAGAGTGAGAGAAAAAACACATTACCCATCATTAGTGTTGGTCTAATGCATTTATTCTATTTCATTACCTCAAAATAATATAACCCAATTTAAAATATAATCTCAGCTATTGCCAACACTATAATGCTCTTCTATTTAACAATACTGTGGTTGGAATAGTGGAGGTATTTTATGATTAGTTATCCTTTTTAATCAAGTTCTTTTTTTCTTTTCTACAGGCCAAGCAGACTTTTTTTTTTTAATTCAGCACTTTGATAAAAGTCTTACAAAATAAGTTCATCAGTGCTAATCATCACAAAATTGTACATTCACATTCCTCTGAAAGGTGGCTCTGGATCAAAGCCTATATGGTAATATTCTACTTTAGAAAAATAATGCGTGAATAGTATTCTACAAGTAGGAGATATATGGTACCAATATTATTACAAAAATCCATTTTCTTTTATTTACGGGTTCTAACAAGTATAACGACATCTGTGCAAATAGCTTTAGCATGAACAAAGCAATGCTTATGTGGTTTCTCAATCTCATAACAACCTTAGGAACTTCTGTACTGAGCTTTCAGATGAAGAAATAGGCTCGGGAATGCTGTAACTCATTCTAGATCACAAAAATAGCAAGCAGATGAGGTAACATTCAGATCTAATGACTGTCTCCACATATGTTCCTCCCTTAATTACTAAGGCAAAAATCAAGTAGTAGAGAAAGCTATAAAAAAGGGAGGATCCATCTGTCTGCCTATCTATGTAGGATAAGTTTTTTTCTCATTTATAAGTCAAACCTCCTTCAACATCAATATATAGTCCTCATTTTTAAAGAAATATACTGAATAACAATTTTTTCATAGATAGTATAATTTGTTGCATAAAAATACTCATTGAAGCAATTCTTTTAGGACAGGTGTTCAACATGTAGAGGTTATTTCTAACTTCCACTATTAAAATATTCCTGCTTTGGGCATGCCTGAATATGCAGAAATCAATTTTCACATTTGCCTGATTAAAAAATTCTAGAGAGAGAATTATTGGATGAAAAAAGTACTGATAAACATACATTCACCAAAATTAAACATGAGGCTCTTTTTCTACTGTCAACCCAAAACCATATTTTAATCTTTGCCATTCTGATAACTAAAAATAATCATCTTTGTTACTATATATAAGAATATATATTTTTGAAGATCTTGTTATATGTTTTTTGGCCATTTTTATTTACTCTTACATTTTTCTTTTTTGTTTTTACTTTTACAACTCTTAGTTTCTTAGGGTGATATAGTTTGCTTATCCTTTGATCTTCATCTTTTTCCCCCTTATTTTTTAAATAGCTTTTGATATAGTAAAGATATTAATTTTATGTCTGGCATACTTATTGCATTATTTCTGGCTTTGTATTTGTCTATTTTGCTATTCAAAATGCTTTTTTTCATTCAGTTGTAAAATATGTTAGTTTCTCCTATTATTTTGTTTAGGTTTCTGTTAAAGTCGTCTCTTCCATTTATTCTTAGCAAAATCATTTGAAAGCGAAACTGATACTGGCTTTAAAAAACATCCTAAGTGTAATTTACCTTGTCTTTCTAGCTTAAATTTTCCAAACTCTTTTCCATGAATGTCACCTTGAAATGTAAATCCTCCTCTTTCAAGTCCAGATGATACCTGATATACAGGAAATAAAAGATATAAAAAGGCATACAAAGGGATGAATAATATCTTATTTTAATATATCTTTTAATATAACTGTTATAGCTCACAGATACTACTGGTTTAATATTTTTTTATTTTTGGCACTCTTTTTGGTGACAAATATATAGTTAAAGATCAGAAATCAACACAGAAGTGAACTTCAACTGATGTATGTAAATGCTCACAATCTCATTTTGATCTCGAAAATGGTAGTAAATTTTATAATATATGTTAACTGTACTTTCTAACAGAAGCAAACATATGAACTAGGAAATAATCTACATTATGTAAAACTTGCTTTGTGTCCCAGCTGTTGGTACATCATGTGAGGGTACATCATGTGAGCTGCCTACTCTTACATTAGATAGTGAATTAGAACACAAATGGCTACCTTGCAAAAAAGGAAATTTCATCTTAAATCTCTGTATTTATCTGACAATGATTTCTTTTAGAACCAGCAGCATGGTCATGAAGCAGTCTTGGAAAATTTCTGGTTCTACCACTCACAGTGTAATGTAGTGGTAACATCACAGATCCTGGAGTTCAGGTCTTATTCTGTCCTCTGCAGTAACAACCCCTTTATGGATGGCTAGCTTATTTCTCATTTCCTAGACCTGGTTTTTTCCGCTACAAAATGTAGGAGTAAAATGGCAACTCTGTCAAGGAGAGAGACTGCTGAGTTTTCAAGGAGCAGACACAAAGACTGCTCTACTCAGAAGCCTCCAATCCGTAGGCCTGTCGTCTGCACAGAGAGAGGATTAGAAAGCCTGCACTTTGTCACAGACCTCGCACGTGTACTTACATAACCATCCAGTCCCCAGTTGTCATTTTCAAACTTGCTTACAAAAATATCTGCTGGACCTTTAATTTGAAAAGCCTTCAGAAGTAAGTGAGCCTCCTCCTTCTTGTAAACACCTGTGAAAAGATCAGCAGGTCAGGCTTACCTTAGAGAAATTCACAAGAGTTAGTAATTCAGCCCTTTAATCCATTTGATGTGAAATGTGATACAGAGCTGATAACATCATTGATAATAGAAAACTTAAACAGAAGTTTTATTTTTACTTGTACATTTTAGCCTAGGAGCTTCTTATTTCCCTGAAAATCACTTCTTAAATCCTTATCTATCTTGAATAGGTATAATCCACTCTATGTTCAATATCCTCATTCCACAGAAAGAATAAGAAATAACATATTTGATTTTGCTAATTAAAAAAATCTCTCTCTACAAAAAGTGCACAATGAAAATAATTACATCACAGAATTAATGTAGAATGAAAAAGATATGCACACACAGTGCTTAAAATAGTGTCTGCCATATAAATCAAGGCTGTTGTATTTTATTAAGTGTATGGTGACTTTAAAAATCTCATTATGAGCGCATGACTTAAGAAAAAAGTTTTAAAAGAATAAAGTTTGGAGACATGCATTACTGGATACAAATCTCAGATTCTTGACTTAATACTTTATGTGCATACTCTTGAGCAAATCGGTTCACTTTTCTGTACCGGCTGTGTAATCTTTAAAATCAGAAAATAATACCAACCTACCATGGCTAGGGAGAGGCACCAATCAGTTATACTATGAGCAAAGCCAACGCAATATCAGTAAGTACTTAATGCTTCTTAGATCACGTCTCCGTGAAAAGATAACAGGTGTATCCCGCTCGCACCATGCATTCAGTGAATTCTTTGGGACCTACCTGTCAACTTCAGCTCCACTTGGGAGGCTTCACTGAAGGTGGCATTCACCTTACTACTTGTTGCATTGAACCAGTCAACAGTGAGCGTGGCAGGCTGTCTTTTCCCTAAATATTCATAATATCCTTTCCACACGGAATTGACGAAAAAGACATCTGAAGGAACTGGGAAGTGGGGAAACAGATGAATGTCAGTACACACACAGACAATGAATTCAGACATTACTAAACAGAGAAGGCATAATACTCCTAGTGAGAGATCACAGATGAGGGCAATGATGACAAGGGGAGCCCAGTGCACCATGGTTCATAGCATGTGCAAAACTCAAAGAAGCAGGTGTCAAGATTATTACAGTATGCAAATAGACATTTGTGTTTATAGTTTTTTTTTTTTTTTTTTTTTTTTTTTTTTTTTTTTAAATTAGAAGCCAAAGCACACCTATTTTAATAGACCTTCCAAGGTCCTGGAGTATGGTGAATTGGTACTCCTAATGTTAGTTTAGTTTTTATTGTGCTTAGTAAGGAACAGGTTTACCTGACCCATAAAATCACTACTGATATTTCAATAATATCCAAGTCTACTATTTGAAAGACTTGGAAGGCTCAGAAGAACTGATATATATCATATGACAGAAATGTGCTGCCCTGAAAAAGGTTGCGTATCCCAGTACCAAGTACCGGATATCCCAGCACCAAGCTGACTTATGAAGACAAAGGCCTTTCATTTCTGAGATCTTTATTTTGTAATTAGAATCAATCTTTCCATTCACACTCTCCTGCTCTTCTTTAATCTCTTTGTGTAAAATATTCCATTAGTAATAAAAGATGGGTTCAATAATTTCAAATATTTCTTTATATATGCCTTTTAAATTCAGTAATAAAAGGCACAAAATCTTTTTAAAGCATAGAGTTCATCGACAGAAAAACTTTCAAAGATTATTGAGGTATTTCCTCTTGTTCTCACAGCTTAAGAAAAAATATAAACTTATTTTTCATGTGTTTGTTTAAAAATGTATATAAAATCCTGCCATTTTCCCACATTAACATGAACTGTAATATATAAATCTACATGATGATTCCAATGTTTCTCTTTTTTTGCCTTATGATGTGCATGGATTATTTAATTAGATAAGATGCATGATAGGCATAATTGGTCAAAATCCGTCACTTGAGTTGCTGGGGGAAATGAAGATTCATGTCCTCCTAAACTGTTTTTTAGAAAGTCCATGTATAGTGGCAAATAATGAGGACAAAAGTGTATTGTGCCTGCACCCGTGCTTCTCTTTCCAGCCCAAATGCCCATTTTCTTGTTTTCCTAGTCAGGCTAAACCTATGATACTCAGCCTAGCAAGAGAAGGGTTAAAGAAGAACAGAAGGTAATAGCTTCCTTTGGCCTAGAGTACATCCCACTTCCTCATAATAATAGTGATAATAAGTTAAAAACTGATATATCCACACAAGTATCTAACACATTTACTTATAAGTAATTGATTTTAGACACATCGACTTAGCCATTGGCAGCACAACTGAGGCCCCATTTTAATCAGCAACTCCCAAAATGACTTTATTTTCCATTAACAAAATTAATAGTCTTTAAAGTATGTAAAGATTGTTTTCTCTAGTTAGAATTTATATGCTTTTCTGAAGATATGAATACATTTGTTCAAGCATTCACTTAAGTTAATCTTGTTGAGGTTTC
Organism: Saimiri boliviensis; assembly: GCF_048565385.1. NCBI lineage: Eukaryota > Metazoa > Chordata > Mammalia > Primates > Cebidae > Saimiri > Saimiri boliviensis. Next base: position 111,269,095 of record NC_133461.1, on the reverse strand, counting down.
ACAGGAATGGACCAGGCCTGGCTGGGTAGGGTAAGATACAACCAATGTCTTTGGCTTCTGTGTATTAAATTATGACCACCAGTCATGTGGCAGAAGTCATCGTTCTGGGTCTTTATAACATCACTTGTTGCTGGCAGCCTGCTGTATAATGACAGAACCACATAGCTGAGCTGTACTAGAATGTACCACCTTGCTGACGAATCACATTCAATTAGCACTTCCCTTCCAAGAGCATAAGAGAAGGAATATTGATGATAATGTTTGTACCTCCAAAAGGAGTGTCTAGATATTTCAATATCTTAAACACAAAATAAGCAAAGAAAAAACAAAACACGCACACAACAACAATAACAAAACGAGATTGTGTTTTCTTCCACTGAAGAAATTGTTGCCTGGTTAAAGAGCATTGACTTCTGTATGTGATTTGTAGGTAATATTTAAATAAAATAGTCTAGAAAGATTTAAAAAGTGTTTTATATTCTTCATTATGCAGATTGGAGAAATCTCTTTAGTCGTATTGGCACCTTTTGCCTTGTGTTAAGAATTAAATGTGTAACACAGCATCCTGACAATAGCATTACAAATACTCTTTCCATGTTTGATTCTAAAATAGAGCTTATGTCCAAAAATACAATGTTAAAACCTGAATAAAGAAAGTACTAGTCAAGTGATCTTATATATTTACAAAGGTTTTTTCTGCTTCTAATAAAACAACAACAACAAAATACCCAACCTAATATAATTTGGGACAAATTTTGCTATTTTTAGAATTTAAATTTAAAACACAGATACAATATGCCAGATGAATTTGTATAATGAAAACTTTCCACGGAAAATAGAACTCCATCTTTGTGATTTGCTACATAATGCATTTAGCAAGGCACCGCATACAACAAAAAACTATCATTAACATTTTAGAAGGCAAAGGATGCCTGAATGAATGGAGATACTTGGGAAAAAATTGGGCTCCACATTTTGAACTGTTCAAATGAACAACTTACACTGTAGAAAAGCCTCATTAATATGAGCTTCCTCATTTGGAGAAAAAAATTGCAACCCTCTTTATAAGGCTCTCCATTATACCACATGGCGTGATCAACGCTTTCATTTCTCCCTACCAAATGCCAAAGGCAGGTTTCAGTGAAACTGTGTGTAATAACACCAAAGGTTTTCTTTTTAAGTAAAGTCATGTTATTTCATTAACAAATTATTGTTGTGAAATAAACAGAATTCCATGTAGCCTTAGTGTTTAAATTACTGAAACATTAACTTTGTCGTGGACTAATGGATTCAGAAATTTAGAGGGTGAAAATTGTTTCACTGTGCAGAGTAGAGAACAAATTATTTGATCGAAATCTATAACTGTTCTGGTATACAAACCTGGAGTTTTAGTAACTGTTTCATTAACTTCTCTCACTCCTTTACCTACAAGTAAAAAGACAAATTATCATTTTTAAAAAAACATTTATTTTTGAGTAAGTCTGAAAAAATGTCAAATTGAAGCAATTTTCCTTTCTCCAGATTTTTATATGAACACCTTATACATATACATTTTGAACCCATGTCTTTACAGCAGAATATTCTTGGTATTTGTGGGAAAGTGGAATTTAAGGGTGAAAAATCAATATAAATCTATCTCCTTATATTTCCATTTAAAATGCTACAACAGAGAGCCTTGCAAAGGAGGGTGGCTTCTACGACTTTTCTCATATCCTATTTGGAATATCCTGCCACATACTAAAAGGTAATACCCCACATAAACATGATGTTAGAGTCCCTCTTGATTGTCCAACACCCCACCCAATCAATCAATTTATAAATTACTATTGAAAAATACAAAATTATTTTCATTGCAGAATGTTCATTTTGTTCTATCAAGTTAGATTTAATTCATATTTTCTTAGCTTTCATGTTTTGTACCAAACCACAAGTTACCATTTAAAAAGTTTTTCTTCTTCTCTTTCTAACAGGGAAGGGCAAGGGAAACAAAAGTCTCTTTAAAATCCCGAATATGAGAACTATAATAGGCCCCAGGAAATAAAACCTAAGATCAGTGACTTTATCACACTCCATCGTTTTTGGTTTATGCTGTTTATACTCCATGGATTTATAAATTACATATGAGGGGGACAGGGAACCTGAATGAAAGTGTAGCTATTATCAAATCTGACCCAGGCTGATGACTCTCACTTGGAAACACACAAATTTGTAATTAATGGATCATTTCCAGGTGAATTGCCTTTGCATTTTTAAAAAGTAGAATCACTGTCAGGAACACATAAACTTGCGTTTTACCACAAACAGCATGTGATATTAAAAATAATACAGTTTTATCTATATATTCCAGGATACTTGGTGATATTTATTCATTTTCATCTCTAAGAACTCCTGTTTTTTTTCTGAAAATATAGAGTATTGTTTTCATTTTAACTCAGAATGCTTCTCTTTAGCCAAATAACTTTTTTCTTTTGGCTTAAAATAATACAATCATTCTATGATGTACTCATTGCATACTAATTATACTATATATCCACTCAGCTCTGCCACCATTGCATAAACACGTAGGATACGCACATTCACAGACACAGCTCACACACATGAGGCACGACTGAGGCCGGTGACAATGCTGCAGCCCTCATGCTCTGACTTAAGGGTCTCACACATGGAAGCTAGCCTGATGTGCAGCCGATCCTTCCCCTTGCTCTTTAGAAAAGTATGCCACTCCTTGATCAATGACTTACTTTTACACACAGGAGACTTTCCTGTCCATTTCATATCTGCTTTACATGTTCTGTGCTCAGATCCACCTGCGAGGAAAAATCCTGGGTGGCAGGTGTACACTAAGGTGTAGCCAAAAGTAGGAAGATCGATGGCCCTCACATCCGCGTGTGCTGGGGTTTCGGGCTGTCTGCAGGCATGAGCTGAAACGACATCAGGAAACATGGAGACTTGTTTATCGTAAAGTTAGCACATGTGTCTAAAGAAACAAATAGACCAAAATAGTTTGGAAGTTGTTATGCAGTCAGTGTGTATGTGTATATATACATGTATATACATATATATGTAATTTTTTGGTAGAGATGATGTCTTGCTATATTGCCTAAGCTGTGCTAGAACTCCTGACCTCAAGCTTTTCTCCTGTTTGACCTCTCAAAGTGCCGAGATTACAAGGAATGAGCCACTATACCCATTCTACATATATTTATAGATAGGTAATTATGTGCAAAGATTTAAAGTAGAGATCACAGCTTCAAAATAAAAAACTCTTCTGCTATACTGCTAAAATAAATATGTTAAAGATCATTAAAAGCAAGCCCAGTCTTTAAAATTAAACAGTCTATTGCATACTTAGATATATGCCTTAATTTTTTTCTAGTGAAAACTAGCACATTTATTATTCAATTTAATAATTTATTTTGGTAAAAATCTGATGTGTATTTAGAAACAACTGAAATATTATAGATTCATATTTTATTTAAAATATGATTTAGGAATAAATGAGATTGTAATGTATATTCTATATCTCAAATCACTCTATTCTTTATAAAGTTTGTATTATGCCTGAAGTAAAGGATTGGCATATTACTAACAAGTTTACAGTTTTAAATTTGTGCATGCAGTTGTTTTAAGCATTGTCACTATTTCACTAATTAGTAACCATAACAAATACCTGATATTATCAAGCCCCATTATATACAGAAACACATGTATATATGTGAGTGTATGCATATACGTATATGTACATATACTATCAACATAAAATTTGAGTAGTGATTTAGAGCAGAGACGATAGTTTTAACCAACCAAAAATCATACCTCATATACTATTAAGATATTTTATAACAGTCTCCAAATGTTTTTATATTTAATATAGTAAGGATAAGACACTATTTCACTTAATTCAGAGGGAGCGAAATCAATAATTCACGTAATAATCATCCATATATATTTTCTAATTCTCATGATTAAGTCACAAAGTAAACTGTGATCCGTAAGTATTTGAATGATCAATTTCTATATACTTCATATTATAGTAAGAATAATATTTTATTCAGTTCACCCTCTCTTTAGTAATTCAATGCAAATATCCTAGAAGAATACTAGCACACACGAACAAGTTTTCTAAGACTGTTAATAATATTATTCACTTATCTTCGGTTTCAAGCAGTTTCTCAGACTTTACTGTGCCTTGGAATCTCCTGGAGTGCTTGTTAAACTAAACCATCCCCCTCTCTCCTCCCTGGATCCCTCCAGAGTCTCCGATTCAAGGTCAAGGGTGGGGCTTGAGAACTGACTTCACAGCCTAGTGTCCAGGCAATGTTTATGCTGCCAGTTCTAGGGAACCAAACTTTGAGGACATCCAAAGCTTAGGATTACGAAATTAAAAATAATTTCTCATTATTTCCCTTAGTGGTAATCACTTCTCAGACATTCACAGTAAATAGATTACTGCTGATTGTGGTGGAAGAAATCACACTTACGTATACATTCAGTCTGTATCCCACTCCATGTTAAATTTGCAAGGCAGGTGCGAGTCGTGGAACCCTGAATATGGTAGCCTTTTCTGCATCTGAAAAAAACTGTGCTTCCAACCTAGAGAGGAAATCCAATACCAGCTTCAGAGGCCAAGGGAACATGGACAATGTAAAATAGTGATACTTGAAAGCACAATTTGGGGTAAAAGGAGAGCAGCAATTTTTCAATGTAATGTCACATTATTGTCTAAATCAACATGTACATTTTAACTGCATGTTAAAGTCTTATACACAATGTAGATTGCTCAACGAATAATGTAAGATCTTTGCAAACTGAAAATTTAGAAGGCTGTTTGGGTAAAGAAGTTATACCTTTTAATTTTAGAGTTCTCTCTTTTTTGTTTGTAATAATTATTATTTACTTTTTCATTTTATTCTTGCCACTCACATTTTAAACAATTGGTATTTATTATTTTGTTAACACTCCCAGGGGACTGGTCAATTCCTGCTCATACAGAGTCCACCAAAACTCACCTGTTTTTCTAATGTTTCAAACTATGCAAACTAGTTAGTGTTATCTGAATGTCTGAGGCATCTTCCTCACCAGGGCTTCACAAAGCTACCCCCTCACTTAATTCTCTGTACTTTGCTTAAATTTCACATCCTCTGCAGATGCTTCTCTGATCTTCCAAGAACAGATCACATGCTGCTCAAATGCATTTCCCGAACATCAGATGTTATCTGCACCACTTACTACAAGGTCCTGGAACTGCCTCCATATTTATTTACCTAAGTATGTTCCTAACTTAACCAGAAGGGCCTTGAGGGGCATCTTCCTGTGATCTGTAAATACCTTTTTTAGAGAATGAGCTATGGTCATACACTGAAGGGCACCGAAGATTGTCCACGGTTCTGTGTATCTGCAGCATGAGGCCAGCATGTCCCACATACAAAGGGAGAGAAAAGCAACCCCCAGGGAAGACCGGTTTGCAATCATGACAGCCTGGCTTGGGACCAAATCATTTCCTTAAAGCTTGACTTATGAAGGCACATAAGTGTACCAACTTAGAGTCTGAAGAGCTGAATATCCCTCTTGTTTCTCACTCTGGAAATTTTAACCAGTTATTTAATTCCCTGTGTCTGCCTTCTCGAAGGAGTAAACTCATACCTCCCTTGTTGGGATTCTGGGAAGAATAACTATAAGTAAAACACAAAGAAATAGCTGGTACACTGAATAGTGAGGAAGGATTTCAGGAGAAAAAATGCTGCTTCTAGCACCTGATAAAATGGAAGCAGGAATTTATTAAGAAAAGTGCAAATGTATCTGAATTTTAAATCAATAGCTAATCTAAATTCAATGATAGGAAAGGGTTGACACATTTACTCTTGATTGATGGATGGATTTAAACTTTAGAGTCAGGGCCTCTCTCTGTTGCCCAGGGTACAGAGCACAGTGGTGCAATCACAGCTCACTGCATCCTGGACCTCCAGGGCTCAAGTCATGCTCCCGTCTCAGCCTTCTGAGTAGCTGTGACTACAGGTGCATTTTACCATGCCCAGCTGATTTTTTGTATTCTTTGTAGAGATAGGGTCTTGCTATGTTGCCCAGGCTGGTCTCAAACTTTTGACTTCAAGTGATCCTCCTGCCTGGGCCTCCCAAAGTGCTGGGATTACAGGCTCAAGCTGCTGCTCCCAGTCCCTTTCCTTTCTATCAGGAAGGCTGTCCATCAACACTCCATGCAAGCATGACAGCAATTCCAGTCAGATGTCCTGGTCAACATGCTGACATTGTCAGGAAGATCATGGACAGCCTCTATCATTTACTGGCAGAAAGAAAATACAGTCTCCTTCTCAATAAAATTTCTTTTAGTGGAATATACCAAGCCACGCTAACTTAATTATCATACACGAACCCTGGAGCTGTGGGTTTAGGGGACATGCCTGGCTGGAGAATGGGAGCTAGTCATTTAAGCTGCATGATGAACATAGGATAGCACAGGGACATTTCAAACTGAAATGGCTCACTTTGTGCAAGTAATGTTTCAGCATATGGTGCTAAAGAAAACAGACAACAATCTCATCGATTACATTTAAAACTAAAACGTTCCTAATAAAGGAAGAAAAAAAAAACATTTGGGGAGAGCTGCATCTCATGGTCTCAACCGTCTCTTTAAAAGATGGTGTCTGGGCTCTTTATCAGTAAATCTTACTGTTGGGTAAAATCTATTATTCATGTTAGTGTAGCTAATTTGCTATAAAGAGGGTGAAGGATTTATCCAAACCTATTAGTTTTGTATGATAGGTTATAGAACTATGTCGCTAAATATAATCATCACCAACTTGTAATTACTGTAAGTTGTACATAGGCAAGTTAAGAATTGCTCAAAGCAACGGTGATAAAAATCTTATTTTTCATAGTGAATCAGTGAGAGCGACACCCACATATACTATTTTCCAATATTTCTTGACAATTTGGTATTAAATATTTAAATACATGAAGTATTGAAGTTTAAGGCAATATTTGAGACATAATAGAAAATGTGCTGGAGTTAGCATATTGGGTCCCTGTAAAGATTTCCTCTGTGGGATGCAAGAGAGCTACGAGGAAATGCCCACTGCGCATCAGAACCAGTAAAATGGAAATGTTTTCATGCTCATGAGAGATGGGGAAAGTGGCTGAGGAAGACTTTTTATTCTTAATTGATGAGATCCCTAACTTGAAGATAGAATATATATTTAACTTTTGTTTTCAAAGGCATACAACCAGAGAGCAGTGAAGTTATGGGAGTATTTAAGATGGTTAAAATATTTTATTTCAAGCTTCATTACCTTCCACTTTTAGGTATTTCTCCAATATTCGCTGAAGTGTTAACGTTCATTTTATTAGAAGTCAAGTGAATGTGCTGAAGTATTATTTAGAATGCTAATAATTCATAGAACTTTAAAGATCATATGGAGAACTAATTTCACAAGTAAGCTTAGACTAAAGGGCTTATATACATTTTCTCCTGCTTTTGTCTCTAGAATTTAATATTATTTGGCCACTATATCCAGTCCCTAAATGGGGCCTTTTGTGGGTAGCTAATCAGTGACAAGTTACCCCAATTTGAGAATTGCCATGTGAGTTTAGCAGACAAATAAGAAAATGATGCACGATTTCAAATAGAAATTAACATAGCAACTGATATGTTAATTTCTATTTGAAATCGTGCATCATTCCATTATTATCTAGTAAGCAAGATACATATACTCATTTTTATAGTTATAAACACATGTAGAAATCCCCTTTGAATGAATTTTATTCAGATAAATATAACATGAATAAGGTACGATATGTAAAAGCATTTAAATATGCTTAAGTATCAAATATATTTTACATCTCCAGAAAGAAAACATAGAAAATTCATGACGGCCTACCTCATAGCCTCTGGAGCTGTTCTGTATTCCGAAGTGTGGCGTGCCAGGGTCTGGGCAGGTGTTATGGGCAGGTCCTGAAATTTGTGATTTAAAAAGAAAACAGGGCACCAGATATGGTTATTATGGGAACTCTAACAGTTTTTACTGAAAGGTCTCAAGAAATATAGAAAGTTTTGTTTTGAGAAATGTGCAAAATGTTTTTCAGGAAAGTGAAAAATTAAATTGCTACTTTTATCTTCTCTTCAAGACATCTTCAGATGTTAATTTTTAGACTTTAAGTAGCACGGTATGTTCTTTTTAGATAAGAATAAGTACATTTTCCCCATTGTCTGGCCTTTTCCTATAGAAACATATTTGTTTGGTCAATAATATGCCATCCTCAATAATGATCTATCACTATCTTTTGGTTTATTAGGATTCAATTAATGGCCATCTCATTTGGCTACTCATTACATTATTCTGAATTTCTTTAAATAATTTTCCTCAAGATCTCAAAATGAAAAATATATTTAATGCTTTAAAATTGAAGCATATGAAAAACCAAGAGTGACATTTTCAAAAAATGTAGGATGGGGCAACCCAATGGCACTTGAGCTCTTTTATCGGTGGTTCTACAGTTGCTAGTAGAAAAACAAAATAAGTAACTTCTTAAAACTTGTTATCTAGGGCAACTAACCTAGTAGGGGAAAGAAAAATATTTTTAGTGTAGAGATAGCTACTATATAGCAATAGTTTAAATCAAATGACAGCAAATATTCCTGTAATTAGAAAAAATGCTTCAATGACAATATTTCATTAATACTATATTTATTAGGTAGATATCATTCAATTTTTAAGAAAATAATCAAGACTAATTACTACTTTTTTACTAAAAGTTTTTAGAACAGCCTATTCTGCTTATTCAGTCTCAATGAAAAAAATTAACTCAACAATGAAACTCAACTCTGCAGCAATAAAAAAATAGCAAGGCTGTCTCTCTGATGAGGGCTGCTTTAGAGAGTGTTCCTAACTGCATCTTTTCCCTAAACAATGAAATTGGCAGTTGAGGTAGACAGGAGAAGGGACAGCTATGAAGGTCAGAGAACAAAGTCTAGCAGCTACTTTATTTTTTAGCAGACTTCTGACTTAAACACCAAGCTTAGTTGCATGGCTTAAGGGAGGCCGCCTATTGGTTTAGCTGGTTAGTGCTCAGTCTTCTTTAGCCCAAAGAATATTACCTTGCACAGAAAACTATCTGTGGGAGCACTATCTATGCAATCACAAATGACCCAGTTTTGGAATGAAATGTCCTCATGCCCGAATAACCCCGAATATCACCAGGGCTGTGTTATAATTGTTACCAATGCAGGTGGGTTGTATGCCGCTCCACGTGCCGTCAGCTTGGCAGATTCTTCTTGAAGATCCCACCAGTATAAACGGAGATTTGCACTGGAAGAAGACTTCAGACTTAAAGGTGAAACTTTTCCCACTAAGTCGCCCTTCTGCGGGGGTGCCAGGGTCTCCGCAGAACACAGCTATGGAAAACAACCAGGAAGAAGTCGGCCTTCAATGTTCCTGGATCAGCTTCACCAACTGAGCTCGATAACTAGTTTCGGTTAAATCTGTAGCTTTAACTATTAAACAAGGAAAAGACTAAAAGGAGGCTGGTCATGGTGGCTCATGCCCGTAATCTCATTTTGGGAGGTGGAGACAGGTGGATCGCTTGAGTTCGGGAGTTCGAGACCAGCCTGGGCAATATGGTAAAACCCCATGTCTACAAAAAATACAAAAATTGGCTGGGCATGGTGGCATATGCCTGCAGTCCCAGGTATTTGGTAGGCTGAGCTGGGAGGATGGCTTGAGCCCAAGAGAATGAGGCTGCAGTGAGCTATGACTGAACCACTGCACTCTATCCTGAGCAACAGACTGAGGATCTGTCTCAAAAAAGAGAATCTGCTCTGGGGCAACACAGCTGCTCAGGTTCGAGTTTTTGTATGTTGTAGGGCTATTACTCCCCACCAGGAAGGTCCTAAAGGTGTAACCTAAGGTGTGCCCGGATGATCTGGCACTGTTGCAGCCCTGTAATGAGTGGAACAAGTTCTGCTGTGGAACTTACGCAGGCACTGGGGGACCTCTCCTTTCCACACCCCGCGACCTTCGCAGGAGAGGATGGCAGAGTGAGAGAGCTGGTAGCCGTTCACGCAGCTGTAACTTATGCTGGAGCCCCAGTGGAAATCCGTTCCCTCCACTGTTCCATTCTGCACAGGTGGCGGCTGAGGACACAACACGGCTGTGCCCAAAGAACAAACAAGATCAACATTCCGGGGCTGCCACTGCAGCTGTGATGTTCAAACGATTCACATTTTAATTTTACCTGAATTACAAATGATATCTCCATAGGTTTTTTAAAAATACAATAAAATAAAGGAATTTCCAAGGGAGTTAGTATATCAAAACAATAAAACTTTTTAGAATATTTCTTCATTAATATAGATCAAGTATATAAAAGCAAAGTCATGTCGAAACATATATATAACACTGTAAAATAAAACAGGGCTGAACATGACATTCTCAGCATGTACAAGGCCAAGCAAGGAAGAAACATTCTTGTATAATTTTTGTCTTTTTATGGTGGTTACCAAGGACAATTCAAATGAGGAGTTGGTCAGATGACACAAATTTATAGGCACAGATGGTAAGAATTTTCCTGGCCATCTGTATTTCTTATTTAAAGACGGTACATACTTTCCAAAAGACACAGTCTGTCCATCTATTTGCTGAAATTTTTTTTTTTTTTTTTAAGAAATGCTTGTGTGATTAAAGCAGATCCTGTGAAATGCCACTTGCAAGTGTTTCATCACAGCCCTGGAGACTGATGTCTACTTTATGGGACTGAAAACAAGAACCTGGTTTCTAGGGAGGATTTCCCCGTGGGTGACGTCCCACAGTTCTACCTTCACTCTGGAAATCAGACCAAAATGCATACTGCAGGGGCAAAAATTCAAAACCCTTTGTTGAAAATCCTTCTTCTCTGGAGGTACAAAAGCGTCCCTAATTTTTGAAATTAATGGAAGTTGCCATGTGACCCTGTAGGTAACAGGAGGCAGTACAAGAGAATAATTGCCTGCCTGCCTGCATTTTGTGTGTTCAGCCTCATGCCTTCTCATGTTGGAAAGATAGGCCAACACACTCAAATCACACGAGCAACTCAGACGTTGGAAATGGGTCATTCTCTCACCACTCCATCTTCTACTGATCCATTCACTTGTTCAACAAATCCTTCCCGAACCCGCACAGTGAGGGCAGGGGAAATGCATACTCTGGCCCAAGGGAATGTCCAGGGGGAGGCCCCAGTTGGAAGATACCTGAACTACATGGGTCCCCGGGGGTTGGGGGGAAGGCGGAAATGGGAGGAGACATGTTTCAAGGAGGGGCAGAGAGAGAAAGAGGTCCCAGCTGGTAGGGCCTTGCTGGTCATGGTGTTGTTATAAACACACTGGGTACTACAAAGAGGATAAAAATTCACAAAATCATGCACAAAGTCTATTTTATTAGCAATTTCCATCATGACCGTTTGACCTGAACACGGACAACACAACTTAGTGCATTTCATTAAACGACCTAGTGTCTGTTGTATAGCAGATATAGTACTAAGAGTTACGATAGAAAGAAGAGAATGCAAAGAGGTCCTTCGACTCTCCTGGGAGAAGAAAGCAGGATGGTCCAAGGACATACCCACATCGGAGGAGAGGGAAAGCAGTGTTTTTGAAGCATCCAGGTCACAATTAAGCCTCACATCATGCTGTCGACACAAAACCATCTGTCTGGCAGACCCCACTGGAGATAACACCTTCTCCATTAAGCTCTGAGTATCCTAGCTCTCCCTCTCTCAGAATTTTATTTGTTTCTAGTCTGATAAAGAGGAGAATGCCACCTTCTTATGTTTGGCCACTGGCAACTTTGGAGCCCCGCTCTTCACCTCTTCTTCTTGTCCTTCTTCTGCAACAGCTGATAAGAAAGCCTGGATAGTTCTTCTTTGCTTCTGGTAAATAAACCATCACCATGCAAATCCCTGGCCCTTGTACAGCTTGCTCTCAGCCCCACTTCCTGGTCACTGAAAGAGCCCAGTCCACTCACTCTGCTTAGCTGAAGCCGCCTTGATGGGCTTGAGCCCGCCCTGATTCGCCCAGAGGGTCCAATCACACGAGTCGTAGACCTCTTCCTGCCTTGTCAGTAAGTGTCATCTTCAGTCTCAGCAACCAAACCCCACGAAACTTCACGGTGCTAACACGCTCTGCCAGTACTCTCCCATTACCAGGTGATTAGCTTGTCTCTCCAACCTGCCTCTAAATTGCCACAATTAGATTCACCGTTATATCTGCCATGACACCAAACACAGCCAGGGTCACAGGTTTACCCAGAACCACAAAGTGTTGGGGTTCAGACAGACTCCAGGGGTGGCGTGACCATCACGTAACCCTGACATCTCCAGTTCCTGGTGTGTGATCCTAAGCCTGTTCCTCTACCTCTCTGTGAGTTAGTTTTTCCATCTGTAAAACTGAGACGGAAGTATTCTAAAAATAAAGTGATTTAATAGTTGCAAATTGGTTTTCAAGAATTCCTAGCCCCTAGAAGGGCTACATAAATGCTTGCAAAATTAAACAAAGCATAATTCACTGAAGACTTCTACACATATCTGTAAAACCCAGAGTCATGACACCAACCTTTGCAGACAGGTTTGCTCTGATTCCACGTGCCATCTTTGGTACAGCGAATAGTGGCTGACGTGACTGGTTCCATGAGGTAGCCAGGGCTGCATTGGTAGCTCACAGTCTTGTTGAAGGTGAAGTCGGTCCCAAACTGGATGCCGTTTGCCAGTGTGCCTGGATGCCCACAACTTATAACTGACAAGCAGATAACAGGAAAGAATCAGAGAAATTCATTTATCATGAAATGAATTAGTCATTGTTTCTACTCAAGATACTCTCTCTGAGCTGTTATTCAGTGTGGTTAAGCAGTGAATTAATAAAGCAATACTACCCTCTGACATTTCACTGACTCGCTGTCAGGAGGGACACCTGTATTTTAAGAATCACTCATTTCTATCCTGTTGGCAGCTGGCTGTGCAGATGCAGGCTGCCACCCCTTGACTAGCCCCTAATTAGGCCTGGTGTGTAATCAGAAGCACAACAGGAAGCCTGCAGTCAGAGAACCAAAAACATTTCTTCTTTCTCTACAGAGTCAATGGTCTATGGACAGAGAACGTCTTGACATTTTTTGGCTTCAATTTGACAATGTCCGACCCAACTGGCCCTTTAAAGTAGCTTCAGCCATACAAATAAGAAAGTGGATAAAAATCTTAAAGTAGCTAAGAAATAGAGTCACAATATCACACACATAGTTTTCCTTTTTTTCCCTCTATGAGTTAAGAAAAAAATCAGTATAACACCTTAAAGTCAGTTTTTTTACCCGATGGAGTGAACTTCATATTCATAGTAATGTCTGATTCTACCCTATTGTCCAGTTACTAACTTGTGCAGTCGGGAGCAGTGCCTGTCCAGGTCCCATTGGCTGTGCAGTGCCTTGTCATTAGCCCAGAGGTCTTGTAGCCTTCCCAGCAGGCATAGATGACCGAGCTGGAGAACAGAATGCCATCGCTGCTGACAATCATTCCGTTGGTGGGAGTGCCAGGGTTGCCACAGGACACAGCTGTCAAGCAGACAAGAACAACAACACCACACACAGTTAGTGACCCGGGATAAAAATGGCAAACACAGGAGAGCAGTGGTTATCAATGCAGTAGGCCATGCATTTATTACAAAAACAAAGCTCATAATCCTATGGGAGTTCCTTAATATATGCCTCATTATGACTCATGTTATTTTATTGATTAGCTACAGATATAAAATAACCTTTCGATGTATCTTTTCTAAAGTGAATTACTTCCAAACAAATTAAAACACGAGTTAAAGCACCAAAAGTACAAGACCTTGCTGTTTGGGGATGCGATGTTTTCAACAGCCTTGCTATTTGAGGATTGGATGCTCTTAATACCATGACAGAATTGTGATTTTTTTCAAAAGAATACCTATGATATTAGCAACACAGAAGCATCTTCCTTTAGGCAATCACTGTGTTCTTGAAAATCTAGGCAGTTCAGGTCACATTTTACATCTCTAGGAGAATTCATTTTAGAAAATAAAGCAACCCTCAGAAATAAGAATGACTGCACTTGAACTGCTCTGTAAAACCGTGTCCTTAATATTGCCAGATCTAATGGCAGCTGTGTTCATTGGCTTTGACATGACTGAACTTTGTATTTCTCTCAAAAGGCTCTTAATGCCACATAGAGGCAGTAAGACATCAATTAATGATGGTGAGTGCAACAGGTCTACGTATTCTCTGTGTCTACGTTTTATGCTCTTTAGTCAGTAAACAAAGTTTGCTGCTGGGTACGATTCAGGGTGAATATTTCAATCTACGATTTTTTTTTTTTTGCATTTTACTTCAACCTCTTTACCAGAAAGATTGCTATATTTTCTCCTTGGCACTTTCACAGTAATATACAATAGGCAGGTAAACAAAGGATGTGGCCCTTGGCTGGTTTCAATAAGAAGAATATCTATTATGAGACTGCCTCTGAGAATGATCAAAATATTTAAAAATAATTCTGCACATTTGATTGATCCAATTTCAAATCTGGCCTGGAGAACAAACATACATTCTTCTTCAAAACATTGAGGAAAACATCCAGCAAAATTTGCGCAGCATATAAAAGTCACTGTACTGGGAGTGGAGGGGATTACCTTCCTCATTACATAGAAAAAATGTCCTTGTGCTCAGGTTGAACTGGGTGTTTTTTGAAGAAGTACTACAGAGTGCACATGCTAGTGCTTCCTGCACCCATGCTGATGGCTGATGTAAGTACTCAATCACAGTCCTCTTCTCTGATGGCTCAGCTTTAACTTCCGATCCTTTCTAACACAGATCTATTAGCAGTTTCCTGGTTGGCCTATGAGTTGGGATATATTTACCAATCCAGAAGCAGATGATATTTAAGGTTCTCTAAAACTTGAAAGTTTTGTGATGACTATAATATATATTAAAATTTTATATTTCAATAATTAAGGGTTGGACTATCCAAGACAGCTATTCATTCAACAAACATTTATTCATCACATACTGTGCAACAGGTACTGTGTAGATGTACTAACGGAAAGCCCGTCACAGAAAGGAATTGCTTTTGGTGCAAGGCACAGTTTAACAAACCAAAAGAAGACAGTGATGTTATTGTCATCTTGTGTTCTAATTATATCTGCTATTCAATTGTATGTGTAAATCTTCAAAAGCCACCTATGTAGAACTAATAGTCAAATGAATCAAATAATTGACGAAAAATATTCAATTCAGTTTGTAAGCAAACTAAAATGTTAGCTAATAGTGTTAATAAATGAGTACCATCATAATGCTATCTTATTATTAAGAAAGTCCCCTCAGATACTGTGCAGTGTAAAGTACAATCCATGATTAGTTTTCTCTTTTTTTGGCTGACAAAAACCACTTTTACTCATGTTTATAACTACAAAAATGACTAGAAGGCAATGTCAACATCTCTGCTTTTATTTTAATGCAATGATGTAAAATTATAAGAGAGGACTGACACTAAAGCAAAACAACAGGTTAAATTTAGAGAAAAAAAGAAAAATAAATTAGAAGAGGAAAAATAAATTAACCTCTAAGTTTAAACTTTGTCATATTGTCTCTTTCCTGAGTTTATTTTCTTTTGAAATATGCTAAAGTACGTTTGGTTAATGTGACTTCTTCAGCTAAAACATATTTTTCTTTAACTCAGTTTACAATAACATTATACTTATTTTAAATATATTTTATTGTTTACAAATATTAGTGCTGTTCATTTTAGACGCTACCTAAGAAAAATTGCTGTTAAATTGAGTTAAATAGATGTGACTATTTGCTCATGCAAGCTAAATAAACCTGAGCAATCAATTCAAATTCCTTAGATGTAGTGCCTTTAACTATAAAATGAGTATTACAAAAATACTTATTCCCACCTGTAACAAAATTACCCATGCTATATGTAAAATGTCTAATATGAGATGTGATGTGTTAGTGTTAGCAATGAGGTGGCTTGTAGCTTATGCTTTTGTTATTTTCAACATCATCACTTTCTTCTTGAGTAAAATGCAGCTTTATCATAATTTCATTGGAAAGAGAAATAAGAGTTCCCTGATGCAATTGAAACCGTATATTTTAGTTATATAATGCAACTTCATGAGATAGATCCATTTGAAATGTTAAGTTTGAGCCTATGATTAAAGGGCTAGATTGCTAACAAAAGCAACTATGATTTAATGTGAAGGAAATATATCTGCAATATAAATTCTTTGAGTTGAGGAATTTTACATGACTTTTAATTTAGAATTATAATTTCCTCCTCCTTTTGACAAGGTATTCAATTTACCATCAGAATCTAATTTTTTGACAGAAGATTTAGAGGAGATAATCTCATTGGCTTTGAAATAATCTTAACTAGGGCTAGTCAAGTCATAGCTAGTCATAGAAGCTACACTTCCTGGAAATGCAACCACTGGTAACATCCTTTTTCATTGACAGTAACTCACGCTTCAGTGATTGTACCTATGATAACAAATAAGAAACAGAATAAAAACCTACAGATTCTCCAAAAAGTATTTCAAATTTTTGCTGGGGACTCTGTGTGTGTGTGTGTTCACTTACTGATTTTACGATTTTTATATGTAATTTGCTGTTTTATTGGTGTAACATCTATTGCAGTTGGCTTAATCAACTTCCCATGATGTCTGTATCATATAATGCAGTTTTGGAAGTAGTCAATTTTGAGGGTCATGGCATATTTGATAACTATTTTCAACATTACAACATTTTTGTAACTTTTTAAATCTGTATACGCATCTTTTAAGGTCTAAGTTTTTAATTTTTTTCATGGAAAACTTTACATTTCAAACTCTAGAAAACCAAAATGCTATTTAAAAAAATACTTTGCATAGTCGGATTTAGGTACATTGGGAAGTGAAATGCACTCAAGTTCTGTTATTCAAATAAATCAATTTACGTGTACTTCAATAGAATAGGACTCACAATATGCCTTCATAGCCCAAACTGTGAGATTTCCAAGGAAAGACATTGTTCACTCTCAACTGTTATAATTTTGTTCATCTTTTAAGTTTTCAAAACTGAAATCCTGGAGGTAAACATGATATAAAATGTGCAGTCTCAGTGAATGGCTCTCTTTTATAGAATATTTTGTATTCAGCTTTCTGGGAGTGTCAGAGTCTCTGCTCAACATACATCAAGTTCAGGCTGCAAACCAGGGTTTAGGCTCAATTATTGCATTTCGTATTCTTGAAAACAGAAGTATTGTCCTGCTTTTTATCAGCATCAGATTCTATCTATAAGTCTGAATTATTATTCCAGAACTTATTTATGGACATGCAGGCCTATTTGTAACTACCTTAAATTTTAAATAAAATACTTCTGATGATTGATCTCTAAGCCTCTCTGTTTTTAAACAAAGGAGAATTAAGACACAGAACCAAGACTTTGTGAACTCTACCTGGAGTCACATCTAGAGTCCAAATGTCTCAACTCATGAACGATGCTGCTTTTCAAAAGTCCTGAATGATAAATGCTACAGATACATTAAGCTATTGTTAAATGTGACTTATGAGAAATGTTGAAATTTTAATATGGAAATTGTTTTAATTTATTGGCAACATTTTTTGTAAAACCACACTTTTATAATTACAGGATTACATAAATTTTGCAATAGTAATATAGGCAACCCTTATACACCCTTTAGTCAGATTCACCAACTATTTACATTTTGCTCACACTTTTTCTCTTTCTCTCTAAATATGTATATTCTGAAGTATTTGAGTATAAGTTTCAGACATGATGACTCTTTACAGTTAAATATTTCAGTATGTGTTGCCTATTAACAGACATTTTCTTATATAACCACAATAAAATTATTAAAAGCATGAAATTTAACTCTGATGTAATGTTGTCTCATACACATCCATGATCTAATTTACTTTAAGCTCTTGAACACATTTTTAATAGTTGCCTTAGTGTCCTGTGTTAGTTCACCACCCAGATCATCTCAGGGTCAGATTCTATTATCTTAGTAATGCCTTTCATAACTCTCTTTTGCTCATTGCAGGACCTAATCCAAGACCACACATTGCATGTATCAGGTCTCTTAAATCTGAAAGAATCACTCAGACTATGTCTTTTCTGAACTTGACATTTCTTCATGAGCACAGACAAGCTGATTTGTTGCATGCCCCTAGGGTTTCGGGGTGTTTATTGCTGCTGCTTCAGCATTAGATTCAGTTATGCATTTCAGTGGCAATATCATAGAAATGATAATGTCCCTTTTTCGTGTCTTCATATCAGGAAGCATAGAACATCTCCTTGTTAAAATATTGGTGGTAATGGTTTATCCTACATGAATCCGTACCTAAGGTACTGTATGATAGAGTAGAAAACACTCTGATTTTGGTGAGAAAACATTGCTCTCATGCAGATTTTAATACTGTAATCTCTACAAGATGAGAGAGAACTAAAAAATTTGCATTTGATTAAAAATTTCTATCAGTTCATAGTGTCATACTTCAATAAATAACAAAAGTATGATCCTACGATTCATGGCTGCAGGTAACCATTTCTCACTACAAAGTAGTGATATTTGACCGAAGACAATATTTTTAGGGCCTAGTCTTAAGATTTACACTACTTTGATTGTCAAGAGGCAACTCAGAGTAAAAAATTATCTTGAATTACTGTGTTTCTGTGCACATATGTGTATGCCTATATTATATGCATATATATAGCTGAAAATAGTCTTTGAGAGTAAATACAGTATGAATGTGCAAGTATAACCTAGAAATATGCAAATATATACACAAATGTTCACATATATGCATATATGTGAACACAAATAATACATATATGGTATTATTTTATATATTAAATTAATGTTACATGGGTTATATAGATAGATCATATACATATATTATTTCTATTTATCTATATAGAATGTATAATACAGTAAAGTACAATGAAGATTAAGGAAATTTGACTTAAATTTCTTGTAATGATAGTGTGTCTGTGACGTTGTTCAAGTTGGTCAAATTATATGGAAATTTTTTCATACGTACAAAAATACATAGTGAATTAATTTGCGTAACCTTTTTAAACTCAAAATTCTATTGAGAAATTTCCTTGTAAAGAATTCCTAACATTTACAGTTCTATCTGTCTGAGTTCTAAATAAGGTTTTGAACACTGAATACATGGTTACCATGCCCTCTCAGTTCACCTTTCCTCGAGGCTACATTTCTGATACACAGTGCTGTGTCTGTGGCAATTCTTACTGTCATTGCTGGAGCATACCACCACTTTCTGCTATGCCTCTCAAACATTAGAATCAAATAGACTCACTCCAAAATATTTCACAGAATATAATTCCAGATCCCTGTGAAATACAGTGCTCCAAACATGGGCCACCAATGGACTGAAAATGACATGTGAATGAAGCCTGCTTCCAGCCTGCAGAAATTCCCATCAGTGATTTGCATTGATCCTACTCATCACTGGGGAACCCCACTCACTCACTGCCAGGATCGACAAATGCTGGCAACAGCACATACAGATTATCACTGGGAGAAGACGAGAAGCTTTTGTGTTGTGAACTTCCAAACAATAAGGATCTGTGCGATGGGACCTGTGGACACTAGGAATCCTTCCATGCACCCAGTCATGATTTTTAATGATGCTTTCACAAATTTTTGGGGGAAAAGATTTTATTGTACAAATAATATGAATCTCTAGAATTTTTCTAGAATTTTTCCAGGCATTTTAGAACAAGTTGTGTGGTTTTAACTTTCAAGGTGGACCTCAAGGCTGGTGGTTACTCACCCTCGCATACCGGCTGCAGTCCTGACCATGACCCATTGAGCAAACACGTGCGCTCAGCAGAGCCCCTCAGCTGGTGCCCCATTTCACAGGAGAAGCGGAGAAGACTCTTTGTCTTAAATTCATCCCCAAGTCGTGACCCATGTGCTGGGGTCCCTGGATCACCACAGAATCCAGGATTATTTCCTATTGAAAATAAACATATATGGCCATCCACAATTGTTTTAGACGTGTTTCAAGCAGAGTTGTTAATATTTAAAGATAATGAAAAGTGGTTGAAATTTGTGTTTAACGTGAGTTACAGTGACACAACATTCTGGCAATCATGTTAGAAATAATTTCTTTGTGACAGCCCCAGAATGAAAGAATTTGGGATGTTGCTCCTGTGTTACTAAATTCACAATAGCCTATTCAAATACGGCTGTGAGAATAAATAGCATTTCCTCTGGAAGGAGGAAGATGCTGGGAATGGTAAATGCATCAAGTGTTCACTGAAAAAGTAGGTAGAGATAGCAAAAGGAAAACAGTGCTTTAGGTAAACTGGGAATGTTAAAAAAAAAAAAAAGTCAAATGAGAGGTTTAATTCTTCATGATTGTGTTCTAGAGTTGCTGGTTCATTGAATTTAAATTGTTTAAGAAACATTCTTGAGAAAAATATTTTTTTTCAAACAGGATCAATGTGGTTAATTATAATAGCGGTGGGGAAAATTAAACACATAAAAAAGAATAAAGAACAAGCAGGGACACCTGGAGCCATGGCAGGCAATAGCCTCCTCGCAAATGTGATCCAGTCACTCCCGGACCCCTGGAGGAGAATGTGTAAAGTGATGGTGTCTAACGATAATGGCGAAGATGAAGGCAATATCTATAGCAGCGGTGTGTTTGGCTAGAAATGGAATGATAATTTCAAATAGGTGCATAATTATAGGGCATTTCAAATAATTATGTCATCATTATTTGAAGTCATTGTTTGAGAAGTTATTTGACATTTGCAACTGTATGAATCCCCTGTGGGCCCCTCACCTGTGCAGTGGGGCAGTGATCCGCTCCAGCGACTGTCTTCCTGGCACACCCTAGTGCTGTTGCCTATAAGACTCTGGCTCCCTCGGCATGAGTAATGCACAACGGCACCATATGTGAACAGCTCCCCAGTGAGGACAGCATTGGCAGGGACCCCTGGGTGTCCACACGATATAGCTTAAGAAGAGAAAATAAAACAAATGAGGACATCCTTCCAGTGAAACCACTTTGTATTGGTAAATCTCCCAGACACCCATACCAACCTCATCTATTAAAGAAAAACACCTAAAAATTATGATATAGCCCCACAGTTCCCTTATGTAATTTGTGAGAAATGTGCCAATTTTCAGATGATATGTCCTCCTTGAATTTATTTACTGGAAAGGAGAGGTTCTGTTGATGAAGTTTTGTTTCGTTTTGTTTTGTTTTGCTGAGTAGCTTTGCTTACAGTGGAAATTTACATGTGAATTTTCAAGGAGACAGCCATACTGACTACATTTTTCCATCGACCCTTAACTATATTTCAAATGAACAGTATTATAGGAAATTTGAGAAAGTAACATCGATCCATTAAAACTATTTCCACTATTTTTTCAATTAATACGACATTCATATGCTTTGCTTTGGGACACGATTCTGTCAAATATGCTTCATCTTCAAGTTCACATGTGTGAGAAAATGGTTCTAACAATTTCTCTTTGAATGAGTGGCAGTCTAATATGTATAATTAAAATGATACTCAAATATTAATGTATTCCTCTAATTGTTCTACAAAATAATCTCAGCATTTCCATTCATTTCCTTGAAATTATACCAAATCAGGCCCAAAATCAATTTATAAATATCCTTCAAAAAGTCCAATTCTGCAAATTAGTATAGGACAGTGAAGGTTTACTTCTTCTTTTTTTTTTTTTTTGTACATTATCAAATGAGGGCTAGCAATGGACAAATTTTTATCTTTGTGCAAAAAGAACTAACTGAACTGAGACTACCAAAGTATTACTCAAAGGGGACTGCTCGAATATCCTAGAGTAATTCCATTTGGTAACAAGATACTCAGAAGCGTTATCAACCGCAAAGGTAGGTTTGAATGTCTGGAAGCCATGGGCATCCGATGAGTCACATCAGCCCTCACTTTCTGTCTTATATGGACATTGATTAATTGGAGAATCAGATTTTATTCACATAGAGTCCGAAAAAGAAGCCAATTAGGTCCGAAACAGAGAAATGCTAGGTAACTGACTATTTCCAGGTAAAATAAGAGATGAAAAAGAAAACCTTCCATGAAACAATTTCGCAGCAAAATCAGACCCAGAGCTCAGCTGCTCTGGAGTATGGAAAAGAAAAGTCTCCCCTGAGATCTTTGGATTCCCAAAGTCAAAGTCATGGCAATTCCAACCGTTGACACCAAGAGGAGGGATCTGGCCACCAAGGAAAAGAAGAGCCAGCTGAACCCCAGCTCCTGGAGATCTGAAGCACATCAGCATCAGTACAAAAACAAATGGAAGTCTCACATAGGCCAGGGGAGACGTAAAAGAAATGTTCTGGGAAAGACAAATCTAGACCAATTTCCGTGAAGAATTCCCATGTGGGAAGGCAAGGGCAACAAGAATGCAGATCTAATATGATGAAGATTGTAACACATCTATAGATGCATTTTTTGTTACATAAGGCTGAGAATTTTTTTTTAAGTTATCACTCTCTTTCTCAACAGAAATTAATTGTATTGTTAAAGTTAGAATTTGAGATGAGTTTCTGTATAGATTAGAGGAGTGTGAGGGAAACTCACTTGGAGGAAAAAAAAAATCTCCAGTACTAACCCATTCTCAAAATATACTTCACAATGCTATAACTGAAAAGGCAAGAGACATTATCACTCTTACTGTGTGTGTGATAAGCCTGGTTCATAATAAAATTGCTATTTCCTTTCTCATTTTTATTTTTAATTTTTTAGAAATGGGGTCTTGCTTGTTGGCTAGGCTGGAGTGCACTGGTGCAATCATTAGCTTCTGGCTTCAAGCGATCCTCCCACTTCAGCCTCCCAATGTGCTGGGACTATAGTCATGTGCCACCATGTCCCACCAGTTTTTAATTTTTAATTTTTTTATAGAGATGGAATTTGGCTAGGTTGTCCAAGTCGACCTAGAACTCCTGGCCTCCAGAGATCAACCTTCCTTGGACTCCCAAAGTGCAGGGACCACAGGTGTGAGTCCCTGCACCTGACCTTTACTTTCTTTATGGATGCATAATGCATAGGGCAAATGTAAGATTTTGCTTTTAAGGATTGCGTTGCTTCTGCCTAATTTCAAAAAGACTAAAGAGAGTAACACCTTTTCCTAAATCTTCAGAGTATGATCTTAAAAGATGATTCTCTTTAAGCTAACTGCCAATCTGATTTTTCAAGTGAAAGAAAATATGACTTTGGCTATTTGGATAAAATGATGTGTTCTTGCTAATCTTCATGGTCTAAAATACACTGATAATGAGGTTTTCAGAGGGGCTATAGGGAAAATTATCATCTATAATTTTCTCTGCCCAGAAGAGCATATCCATTTTCTGGAGCCATATCTCTTCCCCTGATTTCAAGATTCAATTCATAAGCCAATTGCTACCAGGATATGAGCTTTTTTTCCCTAAGAAAATAAAGATTTAATAACAAATTTATTCATTTATTTTGTATTTTATTTTAAGTTCTGGAATGCATGTGCAGGATGTTCAGTTTTGTTATGTAGGGAAACGTGCACCATGGGGGTGGCTGCATCTATCAACCCATCACCTAGGTATTAAGCCCAGCATGCATTAGCTATTTATCCTGATGCTCTCCCTCCCCAAGCCCCAGGGACAGGCCCCAGTGATGTTGTTCCCCTCCCTGTGTCCATGTGTTCTCTTTGTTCAGCTCCTACTTATAAGTGAGAATTTGTGGTGTTTGATTTTCTGTTCCTGTATTTGTTTGCAGAGGATAATGGCTTCCAAGCTCCATCCGTGTCCCTGCAAAAGACATAATCTCCTTCTTTATTATGGCTGCATCGTATACCATGGTGTCTATGTACCACATTTTCTTTACTCAGTGTTTCACTGATGTGTACTTGGGTTGAGTCCATGTCTTGTTCCTGTGAATAGTGCTGCAATGAACGTACACATGCATGTGTCATGGGATCTAATTAAACTAAAGAGCTTCCGCACAGCAAAAGAAACTATCATCAGAGTGAACAGACAACCAGCAGAATGGGTGAAAATTGTTGCAATCTATCCATCTGAGAAAGGTCCAATATCTAGAATCTACAAGGAACTTAAACATATTTCCCAGAAACAAACAGCCCCATAGAAAAGTGGGCAAAGGACATGAACAGACACTTCTCAAAAAAAGACATTTATGCGGCCAATAAACATATGAAAAAAAAAGCTCAGCATCACTGATCATTAGAGAAATGCAAATCAAAACTACAATGAGATACCGTCTCACGCCAGTCAGAATGGCAGTTTTTAAAATGTCTGGAAACAACAGATGCTGGTGAGGCTGTGGAGAAACTGGAACCCTTTTACACTATTGGCAGGAATGTAAATTAGTTCAACCATTGTGGAAGACAGTGTGCAAATCCTCAAAGAGTTAGAATAAGAAAAACCATTGGACCCAGCAATCCCACTACTGGGTATATACCCAAAGGATATGAGATTTTATTGTAGTCACCATGGACTGTACCAGGAATGCTCTCAAGACCCAAACGGGTCTCATAGCGCTCCCCACTTTGGCCATAGGTGCCAGGTCAACAGATGGAAGCTCCACACCACAGCCCTTTGCCCACCTGGGCTGAGTGAGAGTAAGGTTGGGAGATGCCTGGTGGGGAGGTCCTGGCTTCTACACTGTGACTGAGCTGTGTGGACCAGACCTACCTGCGAGGCTGAGGTTGAAGGCCAGCCGTGAGAAGGAGAGGTAAAGGCATCATTGTCCAAGTGGTGTCCAGTAACCTGGGTCATTTCTCCTGAGGATACCAGTATCCCCGACCCTTCTAATTTGTTTAAGTCATATTTGGTGATTTCTGGCCACTCTATCTGCAGCTATCATGAAAATGCCGACAATTGGTGATGGGAGAGCAGAGGGAATTAAAATCCAGTGCCTTTTAAATATACTTACAGAATTTTCTGCTGATGGTACCCACATAGGGCACTGTGCACAGAAATCGGGAACAACCCTGACTTACCCAAACACTTGGGCAGAGATCGGTCCCATAAGCCATTTGCCATACAGGTCAAGGCTGAAGATCCCAGCAAGTAAAATCCCTTCTTGCAATGGTAGAGGACACTCATTCCATACTCAAAACTCTCAGGGAAGTTCTGTTGCCCGTGACGAATGGCATTTTCCACAAAGCCTGGATCGGAACAGTTCACCACTAGAAAATAAAACATTTCAGACACCATTTAGAAACAGTTAGCAATAACAAACCAAACAGATCAGAAAGGAAGGCAAATTTCTCATCACTTCAGAAAGCTGAGAAGCTGACAATATGATGGCTGAGGCTCATGAAATTCCAGTCTCGAGGTCAATACTACTGACCGCTTTGGGCCACTCTTCTTCAAGAAGTGCCAAGTAAAATTGTCCATTGCTATCGACCACAATTGCAATTTTCACATGAGGCTAATTTCCTCTGGTTCCTAATAACGTTTCTTCAACGTACATTCTGAAATTAGTTTTCTTGGCTAAGTTTTTATGTTCTAAAAATGGTCAAACAGAACGGGCTGAGGTTCACTTCGTTTAAATGTTTTCACTCAAGTGTGGTGTTTTAGAACAGTAATTACCCCCCGACACATGCACACCTACATGCATTAGTGTTTTAATATGTGTGCCTAAAATAATTTTGCTCTATGTGGAAAGCAACTAAAAATGACAATTATTCCATCAACACTTAATAGAAATGCAAATCAAGCCAGCCTCTGATTCAGCCCTCTTCTCCCTTTAGAAACAGGCTCATGGTGAGGCCATCCTCTGCAGCGTGCGGGACACGCTCTGGTTCCTCTGAAAGGCATTGGTTTGAATGCCTGTTGGCGTCTGCATGGGAATTAGCGATGTGCTTTTGCAGGTGCAGAGGAAAAGAAAAAGCCCTGATTACCTCATTCTTTGACCCACCCCACCAGTGAATGAGGCAGCTGTTACAGAGGCCACACTCTCTCCAGATATTTCTGGCTCAGAAAAGCACTGTGCAAATGAATCTCAGGTGGCCTCTGCACATCATGGGTTCCAGAAGCTGAAGGCAAACCCTGTACCCAATCTGTGCATTTTATTTCTTCTCTATTCAAAAAAAGGAAGGCCGAGAGCAGAATCGAGGCTTACAGCGTTCCCTTTTAGTGCAGTACGATAACGTTTTATGCTTCTTAAAACAACTCTGAGTTTACAGAAGAAGTCTCAAGTTATTTTGAATCAAAAAAGCAAAAACAAACAAACAAAACAAAAGCGTGTAGTTGGGGCAGATATTTTTTTAAGGTCCCATAGCGCATTGCATCTGCAATAAAACTGTAACCAAATCTCTAAAATAGCAGGAATTACCTCCTGTGAGAAAATCTAATTAGCTTGAAAATGTGATTATTTGTATAACGTGGAAGATGACCACATTGTCCCATTCTTACATCAAGTATAAGAGATGGAAACAGCTCCCCATGCCACACTTTCATAAGGAGACGGATAGTCTGAGACTGGAACACTAAAGACACTGTGTTTATGTTTGTGCTTATATTGCTCTTAGGAGACTGTCCAAAAGTAATTTCAAACCATGACTGCAGTCAAACTAGAGGAAGCCACTTAGGATAAATGAGTGGAAGGCTTTGACCATCTCCCACTAGCGTGCCCGAGAGAAACCAAATGGCCCCAGGATGCCAAAGGCCAGATCGAGCTGATGCCAACATCCTCCGCCTCTCTTCCTCCTGCTTTTCTTCCTCCTCCTCTCCCTTCTTCTCCTCCTTCATCTCCTTGTCCCTCCTCCTCTTCCATCCCTCTTTTCCTTCTCTTTCTCCTCCTCCTTCTCTTTCTTCCTTTCCTTATCGTTTTCATCTTTTCTTTGTCCCTCTCTTAAAGCTTCACTGGCAGAGAGGTATTTATTGGTGCAGTAACAACAGGATCCAACTTCTTCCTTCTTCTTGCAGGCAGAGAACTAAATGTTCTCTGAGTTCTTCCATGGCTGATGAAGGAGGATTTATAATAGGTGAGTTTCATCACCTTGCTGTGAAACTATGGACTGGAATTCTCTTTAAGGGCCACTCTTGGAGATGATAAACCCCTCTTATTGGCAATCATTCTGCAATGTTAGATTGTATTAGAATTGCTTGGAAGGTGTGTGTTGAAATGCTAAACCCTGAGTTTCTACCCCTTCTTTTCCTAGTTCAACATGCTTAACACACTGAGCAGTGAAAAATGTTTGAAAGCAACAAATATTCTTTGAGCTCCATGTGGGGAAACTGAGCGGGTCTTTAAAATGGAGGAAGCATGGAGACAAATACTCTAAACAAATACTCTAAATCTGCTCTCCCATTTTTTTCAGTCCTGCATAGAGTTGCAGTTAGAAGTATTTTCTTTTATTCTTTCCTATTTAATTCTGAGGCTCCATTAAGAGATTCAGCTGCTTCTATGTGCTGGAGGAAAACTAGGGCAGGAATAATTTGTTTTATTTGTCCATGATAGAACTTCCAGATCATTGTTGCAAATGGGTGTGTTTTACCATACAGAGAATAATTTATCTGCCAGAAGAGTTTGTTAGTGACCAACCAATCCACACCAGCACCTTTCCATCTGTATTTGTTTTCCCATTTTATATATGAACAATTCCTCTCCAGGGATCTGGTGGAAAGAGTCTTGTGTGACTGACAGGTGAGCTGTTGGTTTGGAAACTATAGGGAGAAATGGCCAGTGAAGTTTATGGTGTGGAGATATGTCAGGCGCACCTGCAACCACTCCAGACCTGGTTCATGACATGGTGTTAAATACAGGGTAATGCATCAGAAAGAAATAAAGAGGTTTACTCTAGATGGTTGCACCTCATTTTAACACCTTACCCCCCAATATGTTAAGACTTGATTTCCAGGTGTGAAAACCTGACATGGAACCTAATTTTGTCAGCTGGGAGGAATGAGAACACTGATTTCTTATATACATTTAGCCCAGCATGGAGAAATTCCAAAGAACACATATGCTGTGTTCTGTGGCAAGAGCTGGGTATGTGGAAGGGTAAAAGAAGTTAATACAGTGATCAATTACAGGTCCAAAGTCACAATGACCACTGAACTAGAAATACACAAGGATCAGGACCCCTGATCCTTGTCTGAACACATCTGGTATAGCATAATAATCAAATGCATCAGCATTCTTTAGTGACACGAATCCCAGCTGCACCCCCACTCCCTTTTTCCTGGAGAGTACCAGCTGGAAATCTTATCCCTTCATAGGGTTCTACAGGTGACTCATTAAGCCATTTTGTCTGTATATGCTCCCTAATTGGAGATCTCATCTTAAAGATGCTCAAGTAGAAATAAAAATATGGCCGGGCGCGGTGGCTCACACAGGTAATCCCAGCACTTTGGGAGGCTGAGGCAGGCAGATCACTTGAGGTCAAGAGTTTGAGACCAGCCTGACCAGCATGGTGAAACCCTGTCTCCACTAAAAGTACAAAAATTAGGTGGGCATGGGGGTGATGGCCCATAGTCCCAGCTACTTGGGAGGTTAAGGCAGGAGAATCACTTGAACCTGAAAGGCAGAGGCTGCAGTGAGCCAAGTTTGTGCCAATGCACTCTAGCCTGGGTGATGGAGTGAGACTCCATCTCAAAATAAATAAATAAATAAGTAAATAAATATTTTTTTAAACCATGAAAATGTCAAAATGAATGAAATATTCATACATGTACAACATGGATGAACCTCAAAAATGCTACACTAAGTGAAAGAAGCCAGGCACAAAAGACTTTAGGTCGAATGATTTCATTTATAAGCAATATTCACACTGGGCAAACCCATGGAGCAGGAGAGTAGACATTATTGATGGGAGGTGGAGGGGTAGGGAAATGGGGACTGAGTATGGGTTTATGGTTTCTTTTTGGGGTGATGAGATATCTAGGAACTAGACAGAGCTGATGATGGCACAACATGGTCATGGGGAAGTGCTACTCAACTGCACACTTTAGAACGGTTAACTATGTCTCGTTTTATGCTATCTGATTTTTTTTTTTTGAGATGGGGTCTTGCTCTGTTGTCCAGCCTGGAGTGCAGTGCTATGTCTTGGCTCACTGTAGCCTCAACCTCTCACGCTCAAGGGATTCTCCCTCCTCAAACTCCTGAACAGCTGGAACTACAGGCATGTACCACCACACCTGGCTAATTTTTGTATATTGTTGTAGAGACTGGGTTTTACTATGCTACCCAGGCTGGTCTCAAATTCCTGGGCTGGGATTAAAAGTGTGAGTCACTGCGCCTGGCTGAATTTTATCTGAAGAACAAAATAAACACTGAAAAAAAGGATTGTGCAATATCATGTGTTGGGGCTTCATTCGGTACTCATGAATCCCAAAGCAGTGCTTTTTACTCATTCAAAACTGCTTCCCTTTATATAAACTTATGTGAACTTTGACATGTGTTTTAAAAATTTATGTGAACTTTTACGTGTGTTTTAAAACTAAGAACAATGTAGAGAGGTCACTTCTAGTTAGTGAAGTCCTTTTAAATTGGAGACACTTTTTCAAAATGTGAAGCAACAAACGGGTTGGACTGTCTGTCAGTATTTTCTAAATCATCCTTCTTGTTCAAAGTAAGATTATATTTTCCTTCTTCAATTCATTTATTATCAGTGTCCTGTTGACTGCAGCAGAGGGGGCTGCTGTCTGCATCTGCCTGGCATCAGTTTCCTGATCCTATTACAAAATAGGAGCGTCGGGGCTCTCAGATGCCAATTGGATATACTTTAAAAATATTTTTTTAGGAAGTCACCTTCTAATTATTTAAAGAGAAGGCTCTATCCTTTTTTCATCAAAAGCAAGTGTAAAGCTGAATTTTCATTAAAGTGAAGGAAGCACTCAAAGGTCTCCTGGGACACATAGCTCTAATCCTCTACAGTAAAATACAAAAGAAAGTTTTGGGTTTTGTTTTTAATGTTTTAGAAGACAAGTCTGGCTAAAATTTTAGGATGTGGACTGTGTGCCACAATGAAAACACTCCTATCTCAGCGCCTATGGCCTCACGCTGGCATGGAGTTATTTCATTGCACTGCAGAAGGCAAGCAGGGCTTGCAAAGTTATTGCCAATGGTGGTTTTGAAAATGAGAAAATAGGCTGGGTGCAGTGGCTCATACCTGTAATCCCAGCACTTTGGGAGGCCTAGGTGGGTGGATCACCTGAATCAGGAGTTCGAGACCAGCCTGACCAACATGGTGAAACCCCATCTCTGTTAATTAAAAAAAAAAAAAAAATTAGCTGCACATGGTGGCATACTCCCAGCTACTTGAGAGGCTGAGGCAGGAGAATCATATGAACCCAGGAGGCGGAAGTTGCAGCGAACTGAGGTCGTGCCATTGCATTCCACCCCCTTGGCAACAGAGTGAAACTCCATTGCAAAAAAAAAAAGAAGAAAAGAAAAGAAAAAGAAAGAAAGGGAAAAAAAGAGAAAAGAAAAGAAAGAAAGAAGAAAGAAAACAATATTCATACAACAGAAGAAGTAGGCTAAGTAGTTGACCTCATGTGTGTACTGAGAGCAGAAAAATGGTCATTTTGGGTCATTCTCTGAGGCATAAAATGTCTACAGTAGTGTCTTGTAGTCTTTCTGAATGTATAATAAAGTTTATTAAAGGGAATTGATAGATGAGAATTTTCAGAGTCTTATTTTCTTGCAATGGCTGAATTCTTTCCCCACACACAGAAGTTTGCACCTGCTGTTGTTGCTTTTGTGGCGAGGATGCAGGTGCCGATGTCATGCTGAGAACTCAGCCAGGGCAGTGGAAAGTTCCCAAATCGAGCACTAATTCCCCACACACCATTGTGCCCACTTATGTGATACCACTGCCATGTTTTACAGATGAAAACAGATGTTTTTTGACTAAAATGTTTATGAAAAATAACTGGTGTGGCAAATGTAGAAATTAAAACCATCAATATTTTATCTTTATATGGAAAGTAGGTATAATTGTAGAAGTACACAGTAAAGTTTGTATAGGGTCAATTAATTTAAAAAATATCTTATTCAGAAAATTATTTACAGATACCTTTATCATCCAAATTTTACTTTTTTAAAATTTTTGGTTAGAAATATAGAAGCCCTTGCTGATGTTTCTTCTTATTTGAACCCAATAGTTCTTGAACATCCATAAGCTAAAAAAAGAATAAAATGGTGAAACTCTATTTAAATCTCAGACTTTATACAAAAATTAACACAAAATGGATCACAGACTTCAAAATATATCAAATGCAAAGTGATAGAAAAAATATAGGAACATATCAAAATCTAGGTCTAGGCAGAGTTCTTAGACTTGACATCAATACCATGATCCACAAAAAGAAAAGATGATAAATTTAAAACTGCTGCTGCTCAAAGGACCCTGCGAAGAGAATGAAAGTCAAATGAGACTGAGAAACATTTTGCCAATCGAATACCTGACAAATGACTGTAACATAGAATGAATAACTCTTAAAACTCAATCTTAAACAAAAAATCCAAACAATTCAATAAGGACATGAGCAAAATGCCTGAACAGACATCTCACAGAAGAGCACAAATGGAAATAATCACCAGACAAGGTGCTCACATCGGCAGCCATCAGGAAGTTGCTATTGAACACCACAGAAAGCTATCACCACACATCTATCATGAAAGCTACCACAAGACAGAGTGACCAGGCGGAATGCTGGAGAGGATGTGGAGAAACGGCATCGCCCACACACAGTCGGTAGAGACGACAAACAGTATCGCCACGCTAGAAAAGTGCTTGGCAGCTTCTCAGAAAACTAAACTTGCAAATACCATATGTCCCGGCAGTTATACTCCTGGGCATTTTCCCAGGGAAAAAAAAACTTATAACCACACAAAATCCTGTTCCTAACAGCTCATAGCAGCTTTGTTTGTGATAGCAAAGTCTGGAATCAACCCAGACGTCCTTCAAGGGGTAAATGGTGAAACAAACCATTACATCTGTACCATGAAATTCTACTCTGCAGGAAAAGGGGACATAATTATTTTATTAATTGACATAATGATTTTATTAGTTTACATAACATTCTTGAAGGGAGAAGGTCAGAGAAGGGGAAATGTGGTTAGTGGATGTCAGGAATTAAGAATGAGATTGGGATGTGTGGGTGTGCTTATAAAGGGGAAAGGGGGATTCTTGCATTAATGGACATTTCCTATCTTGACCATGTCAATGTCTGTATTCTGGTTGTTCTAACGTCCTCTAATTTTGCAAGATTCTACCACTGGGTAAAAGTGGGTAGGGTATAGAAAGAACCTCCCTGTATTATATCTAGTGCTTGCCTGGGAATCTACAATTATCTCAGAATGAAACAATTTGTTATGAATGTATTTACTCATTCAACAGAGAAAAGGAGGACTTTAATGGGAAAAAAGAGAAAATTGATGACATTTTATCCAGAGAAAAATAACATACTGAACATATGACATATTTTACAGGCTTGGTCTTGGGACCAAACTCTCTGGAAGGCGCTAATTTTACTTAAAACAAGATCAAACCAGAAACCTTTTCACGTGTGAGTCCTAAAACTGTAAACTAGAACCCTTTCATATGTGATTCCTGAAGCTGTAAACCGAGACCCTTTTCATATGTCATTACTAAGCTATAAACCTGATTCTTCCACTTGTAATATCTAAAGTATACACCTATATAAAGGCAGAACCTTCCTTTGTTAGATGAGCTGAATTTGAACAGAGAATTTCCTCAGTTCCTGACTATAATAATAAACTCTTTCCTCCTGTATTTGGTGTTTAGGAGATCATTTCTTGTGGACTTCCCTGCTACAAAGCAAGCTCTCTCTTGTGCATCTGGAGCTGACCAATGACCCTGGGCTCCTTAAGGGGGGTGGGTCCCTCCTCTGGACAGGGGCCAGGGCTCTTGGCTGAGGTAGGGACACTGGCTTCACCCCCTCACCCTGGTTTTCTTTGCATTCTGTGCAGTGGTTTGTTGAGTGATTTGACCATTAGTGTGTGGTCAAATCCTAAACATTCTGATCTTGACAGTACTAGTATTTTAGGGGAAAATAGAGCTAGGGGTCTTTACTTAGCCTTTGAGCTTATGCCAAGCCCTCCAATTCAGACCTGCACCAGAACTCTATAGTTGAGTGGCCAACTTATGTGCAACTTCTAATTGTTTTCCAAATGACTTGGTTTAGCACTCTGCTATCAGCTTATTTGAAGATAGCTCCCTTGGGAGCCCTATGATATGAGAGGTTCTTGCCAGAGAAAAAGACATTGATACATTCCTGGGTTTGATTTCATCTTACCACCATAAAAAAAAGAAAAAACCCTTCCCCTTCACACTAAAGTATGATGCACCATCAATAAGAGAGATGCTGTAATGGAAAGCAATTGAAGTAAAATCTTAAACACTATGAGCTCAAACATCTAGAAATGCAAAAAAGACAGGACAGAATTTTCTCACAAACTCAGATCTAACCCAGGTCTCTGTGCCTATGTTTAAATAAATGAATCAAAAAATAAATAATTGAAATTTGAAAACACTAAACACTTCGTAAAGGCATTCATAAAATTAAAAGTATAAGGGCCCCCAAATACTAACTATACAGGGTGGAAATAAATGTGTCAGTGAATGAATAAAAAGTGAAATTGAACATGAGTTATTTTTAAAGGAGAGAATTCTAGATTTTCATGATTGTACACCTGGCCACAGGACAGGAAAAAGCCATGGAGAGATTTGTGCTTACTCTCAAAAATGCTTTCACCCCTGAATGCTGAGAGTTTGCAGAACTCTTTATTTTATTTTATTTTTTTTTAAGACAGAGTCTCACTTTGCTGCCATGCTGGAGTGCAGTAGCTTGATCTCAGCTCACTGCAACCTCTGACTCTCCGGTTCAAGCGATTCTCATGCCTCAGTCTCACGCGTAGCTGTGCTTATAGGCACGCTCCACCACGCACAGTTAATTTTTGTATTTTTAGTAGAGATGGGGTTTCACCATGTTGGCCAGGATGGTCTTCATCTCCTGACCTCATGATCTGCCCACCTCAGCCTCCCAAAGTGCTGGGATTACAGGAGTGAGCCACCGCACCCAGCCCTGCAGAACTCTTTTTACTTCACCCTTGATTCATGGAGACAGGCTCTTTGGTCTTACTGGGTAGCCTAGAACACTCTTGGAGCAAAGGGTTCATTCCTGGATGCTTTTCCTACCTCGACACGTGGGCAGCGGGCTACTCCACTGGCCATTGCTCCGACACTGGGCTCTGGACGCACCTTGCAGCAAAAAGCCTGTGTTGCAGGTAAAATTTACCACGTCATTCAGGTTGAACTCACTGCCATTGGTGAACCCGTGGGCGGGATTTCCAGGGTGACCACATGTGATGGCTGTAGAGAGATAGGTCAACATCATTGTTAAATATTGCACATGTCATCCCTTGCCTTGGGATTATTTACTAAGAAACATGCAGGTATACTAACTGCATGGGTAGGAGGTCTCCCCCTAATCAGACAGTTTATAGATGGTATTTATATTCTAAAGGGAATATTGGAAGCTAGAACCACAGGCTGACCCTACAGGCTTTTAATATAATTGTGGAAAATAACAAACACCTGCCAAACACACTTTCTTCATCATCATAATCATTATTTCTATCTTGAATCATGACAGAATACCAAGTGATTTAAAAATGAAGCAGTGAAAAACAAGAGATGCTAAAAATTCTTGTATTTATCATGAGTTTTGAGTATTTTCTCCACACACACCAGCTCAATTTGTAAAACCCTCCTTTTGAGACATTATGGGGATGTGCTTAATACTTTAAATTGTCCATGTATAAATTATTGCAATATCAATTTAAACATCATGAAATCAGCAAAATAGCCATGCACACTCAGGTCATATTTTAGCTGACAATCTCTTTTGCATGATCCTCTGAAATGCAGTGAACTGTCGTTATGTCATGACCCAGATAACAGGAAGACAGATCAGGGAGAGATATCCATCATTCGCCCTTTCAAAGGAAACACAGTACAGTCATAAAACTGGTGTTTTCTTTCTCATTTATCTTGTCAACAACTTTTTTCCTCTAAGTAAAGCTTTCACCCTTGAACTTTGTACATTTTTCAAGACACTATTACAGATAATCCTTGTCACTGTTGGATAGGTTGTCAACACTTCTTTTGCCTAATTCATAGGAAAATATAGAATATATTAATGAACAATGGGTTTAAGTGAAATTGGGCAATAAAGTCAGAGTGCATCATTCTAAAAATGCTAGTCAATATCTCTGAAGTTATATAGTTCAAGATTGATCATTACATGTAATGTTACCACTTTCTTTTCCTTTTTTTTTTTTTTTTTTTTTTTTTGAGATGGAGTCTCACTCTGTCACCCCAGCTGGAGTGCAGTGGCACAATTTCCGCTCACTGTAACCTCCATCCCCTGAGTTCAAGCAATTCTCTTGCCTCAGACCCTCCTAGTAGCTGGGATTACAGAAGCCCACGGCCATGCCCAGCTAATTTTTGTATTTTAGTAGAGCTGGGGTCTTGCCACATTGAGCAGGCTGGTCTTGAAATCCTGACCTCAGGTGGTCCACCTGCCTTGACCTCCCAAAGTGCTGGGATTACAGGCATGAGCCACCACACCCGGCCAATTTTATCTCTTTCTAGTAAAAGAAAGTGTGCTTACAAAACTCCCTATGTTCTTGATAAAACAATGACAAAAATATATGCAACATGGATGAGGAAGAGAGTACAGCTGTTTCTAGGACCGCAGAGCTGCCCGGCAGACCCAGACTCTGCACCTCCACCCACTGACAATTAGCATTTCTCTCCACCCATTTTATCCTGTGATGAAATCAGGGAGGAGGAATCCATGACAGCACCTGGTCAGGGAGCCGTTTAAAATGAATTAATGAGCAAATTAAACACGGAGTCCGGAAAAGGAGTTTGCAGGAAAGAAAAAGGGAAGGAGATGAAAAAAAAAAAAAAAAAAAAAAAAAAAAAAAAAAAAGACATTGAATGTGACAGTTCTCCTGTTCTCTTTCTTTGTACAGGCAAAATGGAAAGTTTACTGCTCTGTTTTACAGGGAAGATTACATGGGCGTGTGTCGTGACCTAATAACAAAAGACACTGTGCAGAAGGAAGCATCTGATGAATCCGTTCACAAAGAGTGCACTTACGGACGCAGACAGGCATTTGTCCAGACCACTTGTGGTCTTGCAGGCATATCCTCACGGAAGTTCCCACAAGCCGGAAACCAGGATTACACTGGTAAACCACCGTGTCCCTGTAACTGAAGCCATCTCCACTAATATGACCGTTCACGATTGGGTCTGGGGAACCGCAGTGGCCAGCTAAAAACATAAAGCCAATTTAAAAGTTAGAGCATTTGCCATTTATAAAGGTAGTGCATTCAAAACTTATTATCAAGTCAATAACAGTACTGAAGGCACAACTTACTGAAATCTTTCTTATTACATACATATGTACACTTTTAAATATGGATTTTCTTCTTTCATTATTTTTCTCACAATTGTGGGTTAAATAAGTAATATTTCTAATATGAAATGGTTTGTATTTCCTAGGTATAATTTTCCCATTTTATTCATTTGACTTATTTTGCTTAACTGTATTCTGTTATTTACCTTGTTATGTTATTTTCAAATAAAAGTGAAAAGAAAAGAAGGAATCCTTGGAATTACATGCACAGGGCTTCTTAACCTATTGGTTATGGGTAGTAAGGAGAACGGTGAGGTGGGTTTCCAGTATGAGAGACTAGATAATCAAATTACCTGTGAAATTCCAAATGGAAAGACAGGGATCAGAGAATAAGTTCAATTTTGATTATGTAAATTTGTGTTGTGGGTTAGCTGATGTCTAGGTAAATATGGCCTGGAATCAGTTGAAAAGAGAAGTCTAAAGTTCCAGGGACAGATGTACTGAAGATGGCATGGACTTGGGAAAACAGGAGTGTGCACGGTTGGCGGTTGAAACTAATGGGGGGCAGGGTTTACCCAGGGGCACAGTGAAAGGACAGTAAGAAGGGTGAGATCAGGGCAGATGTCTGTACTTCACAATGGACAAACATGGCATTGAAAGACCTTTAATAACAGAGCTCCCACATGAAGATGGACTTCTGATTATTCCATTCCTTCCCACAGTTTTTTCTTTTTAGAGACAGGGTCTTGCTTTGTCACCCAGGCTGGACTGCAGTGGCATCATCACAGCTCACTGTAACAACCTCTTGGCCACAAGCCATCCTTTGGCCTCAGCCTCCTGAGGAGCTGGAACTACAGGTGTGCATCACCATGCCCACATAAGATCAAACAAATTCAAAAGCTAGCAGAAGACAAGAAACAACTAAGATCAGAGCAGAATGTGGAGAAGTGAAAATTACGAGTAGAACTGAAGGAGGCAGAGACACAGAATACCCTTCAAAAAATTAAAAAATCCAGGAGCTGGTTTTTTGAAAAGAGCAACAAAATAAATAGACTGCTAGTCAGATTAATAAAAAAGAAAAGAGAGAAAAATCTAATAGATGCAATAAAAAATGATAAAGGGGATATCACCACCAATTCCACAGAAATACAAACTACCATCAGAGATTACTAAAAACAATTCTATGCACACAAAGCAGTAAATCTAGAAGAAATGGATAAATTCCTGGACACTTACACCCTCCCAAGACTAAACCAGGAAGAAGTTGAATCACCGAATAGACCAATAACAAGGTCTGAAGTTGAGGCAGCAATTAATAGCCTACCAACCAAAAAAAGTGCAGGACCAGATGGGTTCACAGCCAAATTCTACCAGAGGTACAAAGAGGAGCTTTGTACTGGCAGAGTCACACTAAAAAAGAAAATTTCAGGCCAATATCCATGATGAAAATCGATGCAAATATCTTCAATAAAATATTGGCAAAGCAAATGCAACAGCACATTAGAAAGCTCATCCATCACAATCAAGTAGGCTTCATACTGGTGATGCAAGGCAGGTTCAACATACATAAATCAATAAACACAATCCATCACATAGACAGAACCAAAGACAAAAACCATATGATTATCTGAATAGATGCGGAGAAGGCCTTTGACAAAATTCAACAGCCCTTTATGCTAAAAACTTTCAATAAACTAGGTATCGATAGAACATATCTCAAAATAATAAAAGCTATTTATGACAAACCCACAGCCAATATCATACTGAATGGGCAAAAACTGGAAGCATTCCCTTTGAAAATGCACTAGACAAGGGTGCCCACTCTCACCATTCCTGCTCAATATAGTATTGGAAGTTTTAGCCAGGGCAATCAGGCAAGAAAAATAAATAAAGAGTATTCAATTAGGAAAAGAAGAATTCAAACTGTCTCTATTTGCAGATGACATTATTGTATATTTAGAAGACCCCATCATCTTAGCCCAAAATCTCCGTAAGATGATAAGCAACTTCAGCAAAATCTCAGGGCACAAAGTCAATGTGGGAAAAATCACAAGCATTCCTATACACCAGGAACAGAGAGCAACCACCCATTCACAATTGCCACAAAGAGAATAAAATACCTAGGAAAATGACTAATAAGGATGCAAAGCACCTCTTCAAGGAGAACTACAAACCACTGTTCAAGGAAATAAGAGAGGACACAAACAGATGGAAAAACATTCATGTTAATGGATAGGAAGAATCAATCTCATGAAAATGGCCATACTGCCTAAAGTAATTTATAGATTCAATGCTGTCCCCATCAAGCTACCATTGACCTTCTTCACAGAACTGCAAAACACCACCTTAAACTTCATACAGAACCACAAAAGAGCCTGCATAGCCAAGACAATACTAAGCAAAAAGAACAAAGCTGGAGGCATCAGGCTACCTGACTTTAAACTATACTATAAGGATACAGTAGTCAAAAAAGCATGCTACTGGTACGAAAACAGAGATATAGATCAATGGTACAGAACAGAGGCCTCAGAATTAAAACCACACATCTACAAGCATCTGGTCTTTGACAAACCTGACAAAGACAATCAGTGGGGAAAGGATTCCCTACTTAATAAATAGTGTTGGGAAAACTGGCTAGCGATTGAAACTGGACTCCTTCCTTAAAACTTATACAAAAATTAACTCCAGATAGATTAAAGATTTAAACATAATGCTTAACACCATAAAAGCACTAGAAGAAAACCTAGGGAATAGCATTGAGGACATAGGCATAGGCAAGGACTTCACGACTAAATCAACAAACAACAAAAGCTTTTAAAATACACAAATGGGATCTAATTAAACTAAAGAGCTTCTGCATAGTAAAAGAGACTATCATTAGAGTGAACCAGCAACTAACAAAATGGGGAAAAAATTTTTACAGGCTTCCCATATGATGAAGGGCTAATATCCAGAATCTACAAAGAACTAAAGTAAATTTTCAAGAAAAAATCAAACATCCTCATCAAAAAGTGGGCAAAGTATATGAACAGACACTTTTCAAAAGAAGACATTTATGCAGCCAACAAAGATATAAAAAAATGCTCATCATCATTGGTCATCAGAGAAATGCAAATCAAAACCACATGGAGATACCATGTCACACCAGTTAGAATGGTGATTATTAAAAAATCTGGAGACAGCAGATGGTGGAGAGGATGTGGAGAAATAGAAACACTTTTACACTGTTGGTGAGAATGTAAATTAGGTCAACCATTGTGGAAAACAGTGTGGTGATTCCTCAAGGATCTAGAAATAGAAATACCATTTGACCCAGCAATCCCATTACTGGGTATATACCCAAAGGATTATAAATCATTCTATTATAAAGAGACATGCAAATGTATGTTCATTGTGGCACTGTTTACAATAGCAAAGATGTGGAACCAACCCAAATGCCCATCAATGATAGCCTGGATAAAGACAATGTGGTACATATACACCATGGAATATTATGCAGCCATAAAAAAAAGATGAGTTCATGTCCTTTGCAGGGAACATGGATGAATCTGGAAACCATTATTCTCAGCAAAGTGACACAAGAACAGAAAACCAAACATTCATAGGTGAACAGTGAGAACACATGGACACAGGGAGGGGAACATCACACACTGGGGTCTGTTGGTGGGTGGGGAGCTAGGGGAGGGTTGGTGGAGGGTGTGGAGATTGGGGAGGGGGAGAAATACCTAAAGTAGATGATGGGGAGATGGAGGCAGCAAACTCCCATGTCATGTGTATAGCTATGTAAAAATCCTGCAACAACTGCACATGTACCCCAGAACTTAAAGTATAATAAAAATAATAATAAAAATTGTTGAGAGAATCAGTAACGGAACCAAGAATGCAATGGTCTGCTCTGGTGACTCCATTTTATACACTATTCTACAAAACATATTATTTGAATAAGAATACCGTGGCCTGGAGTAGTAGCCCACATCTGTAATCCCAGCACTTTACAAGGCTCAGGTGGGTGTATCACCTGAGGTCAGGAGTTCAAGACCGGCCTGGCCAACATGGTGCAACCTCTTCTCTACTAAAAATACAAAAATTAGCCAGGTGTGGTGGCACATACGTGTAATCCCAGCTGCTTGGTAAGCTGAGGCAGGAGAATTGCTTGAACCTGGGAGGTGGAGGATGCAGTGAGCTGAGATCTCACCACTGCACTCCAGCCTGGATGACAGAGCAATACTCCACTTAAATAATAATAATAATTATATCGTGAAACCTCAGAACAATTGAGGTGTTATATGTATGGACTGTGCGGTACATTGGGTGGGTCCCAGGAATCTGGATGTCTTACCTGCCTTACAAAGTGATTCCTTTGTACCATAAGCTTTGAAAATCACTGGCTTTTAAGTCTATTCTATGTCTGATGAAAGCTCATAACTGTTTGTAATTATAAACTGCTATTTTATTTTTGTTAAAATGTCTCAAATAGAAGAGGATTTTTTTTTTAACAATCTTTCTCTAAAATAGGATTCGAAAGAAATAAAATCAACCAAACATTTGACCAAAGCACAGAGACTGCAAGCAAGATGGATGGAATATTGAGTCTATTTTCATAGCAAAGAAATAGTGTACTTTTCAAGCAAAATGTCGGGAAGAAGACTCCAGAGGGAGGAAAGGCCTAATTTCTTGATTGGTCAAGGTTTGCCTGCAAACTACATTTGTGCCAGAGCACACAGGAGGGCAGAAAGTGGCCTAATTCTGCCTGTGAGGTCAGTGTAGTCTGAGATTCATTCATGACAGACACAGGGGACACCACTCACTCCATTAACTTCGGCTTAGAGTAGGGGAGGCCGCACACCTGCACTTCATAGAATTTAACAGAGGATTTCCAGGTTCATCCATGCAATAAATAAATTAATTAATAAATTATAAAAATAAATAAATAAATAAATAAAAGAATTTAACAGAGGAGAGCAGCCCCCCTCCCGCTTCCCAAAGGCCAGCCTCTCAAAGCCTTGTTTCTAGAATTGTATCTAAATTCCAATGCACAGGTGTTTTAGTGTAAGTTAAAAAAAACCTTGCTGAGAAAACAAAAGGTTGTTTTGTGTGTTTGTTTCCAGTGGAGTGAACATTCAGAAATTGATTCCTGAAGGAATCCGGTACCCTCAGGGCCCCAGCATGCCCCCTGGGTGACCTGTGTTTTCTGGAATGTGGTTCCATGAAGCTGCTTTCAGAGGAGGAATTTTATTGGCATGCAGGATTTTGCATTGTTAGGCTATCCATGCTGTTTTTCAGTACTTGCTTTTGATACCGTACAAAAGCCATGCAGTCTGCAACCTAAAACCACCACACTGATTGTTATTGGTGACTTTCTGAGTGACTGACACAGGTGGACCCTGAAAGAGACCTGAGGTGCTCGTCAGCAGATTTACCTTAACATCACAACACATGCAAACAATGAACACCTCAAATGCAAGTAAAGCAGGTGAGAGTCTCTGACAAGTACCTAGACTTGTGTGATTTTAGAAATGGGTTCCATGATTTGGAAATGTAGCAAAGTTCCACTGTTTCACTTATCCTACAGAAACCCCCCTATACCAGTGGAAATAGTGCCACCATAGTCTCCCATGGCATAGGACAGACCTAGAGCCCTGCATTCTTAGGGCTCTCGTCAGCACGTTCCACTGGAATTGTAGGATCTCTCTTCTCTCACAGAGTCTCCCACATGCGCGTTTTCCCCCTAGAGGGGCCTGCTTGAAGGTCAGCTCTTCAACGTGCAAGTCTGTAGCAGTACAAATACTAAATATTGGTCTGGGGATTAGAACTGAATCAATTTTTAGAAAATCTATAAACCAAATATTCAACCTCAGTATTTGCTTTGTGATTATTGGTACTTATTGCTGAAAATAAAATACATCACAAATATCCTGTGCCTGTAGGGGAATACAGTATGCTTTATTCTATCCACTCTGTGCAATCACATGGTCTTTGGGCTAAAGTCAGAGTTATTTGGGCAGTAGACTCCAAAGCTAATTTGCAACCTCTTCTTGAGTATTAACGCATGGTCATAAAATGTCAGGTGGATCAGATTCACATATATGCAGGAAAAACTATTATTAGCAGTAAACATCAATGGACATATTTAATTCTCTAAATCTGCATGTACTAAAAAATCACATTTGAATACTAATAAATGAGGTTTCTTTTTTTTTTTTACTCCTCTAAGTGCAATTGCTAGGGGCAACACTGAGCAACTTTGCCTAGGCATAGATTGGTGTGGTGTCACAGAGAGTGTGTGGAATTTGTCCAAGGCATGGAGGTATTGGGCTTGTAAAGTATACAACACTCTGTGCTGTTTGTGACAGCACCAAGCATAGACCCAAGTCCTCTGTCACAAATCCATTTGGCCAAATCTCTGCTTAACACATCTTAGTGAATGACAGCTCTTTTAAACCGTATTTGGTTTGAAGAAAACCTCAAGCCAGGGCCAGTGATTTGGACTGTCTTTGGGGCTTTCAGAAATCTTCCATCTGTTCCTCGTCCTGATGTAGTTCCTGAATAAACCGCATTTTCCACCTGCTTCCCTGGGCCTATCCCGCCTCACTG
The DNA here is from genome assembly GCF_048565385.1 of Saimiri boliviensis. NCBI lineage: Eukaryota > Metazoa > Chordata > Mammalia > Primates > Cebidae > Saimiri > Saimiri boliviensis. The sequence continues at coordinate 111,226,029 of NC_133461.1, read as the reverse complement.
GGCTGAAGCTTCCTCTGCAGTCTTGCCTGCCAACGCTACATCTTCCTGTCCCTCTGCCAGGCGTCCCCAAACTTTTTACACAGGGGGCCATTTCACTGTCCCTCAGACCGTTGGAGGGCCGCCACCTACTGTGCTCCTCTCACTGACCACCAATGAAAGAGGTGCCCCTTCCTGAAGTGCGGCGGGGGGCCAGATAAATGGCCTCAGGGGGCCGCAGTTTGGGGACGCCTGCCTCAGTCCGACTCTGCCCCACGTGTGCATCCTCCACAAACCCCAAAGGAAGTGCTGCTCTTTCCTACAAGAAGCAAACTTCTCCCTTGCTTCAGGCTTTTTCCTACAACAGCAGAGTCTATCTTTGGTACTGACTATTTAAAACACCCAGCCTCCTAGTTTTCTACTGTGTTTTGTTTGGGATTCAGCAGATGGTATTAGGATTTTTCCTACTGATTCACCTCCACGATTGGACGCTGAGTTCTGACGGCAACACCATGCTCTGTGCACCAGGACTCAGCTCAAAGCCTCCGCTAGAGTGGGTGTCAGAGTGATCAGACCTTTTCCGCCATCTGGTGGCCCTATCAGTCCAGGCTCTAGTGACCATGCGGCCATTGAGAGTTCCACCCCAGCGCCTGCTTATTTCAAGCAAGTCAGGCTTCCTAGGCCGTACTCCGCATCTACGCTGTCAACGCATGTTCACAGCTCTTGCTTTCTGGAATGGCTTTACCCCATGCCCCCTTGCTGGAATTCCACCTAAAATCAGGGTGGCTTCCCCTACATCTGCTCTTCCATTAGCTTCTCAGTTGCTTCCACTCCCACCAGGATTCCTCAAGTACTTTACCTACATCTCCCTTTTGCTATTGTTCTCTTGTTCTCCACTTTTTTTTTTTTTTTTTTTTTTTTTTTTTTTTTTTTTTTTTTTTTTTTTTTTTTTTTGAGACAGAGTCTCACACTGTAGCCCAGGATGGAGTACAGTGGCACGATCTCGGCTCAGTGCAACATCTGTCTCCCAGGTTCACATGATTCTCCTGCCTTAGCCTCCTGGGATTACAGGTGCCCACCACTACGCCTGGCTAACTTTTTGTAGTTTTAGTAGATACAGGGTTTCACTATGTTGGCCAGGCTGGTCTCCAACTCCTGACCTCATAATCCACTCACCTCAGCCTCCCAAAGTGCTAGGATTACAGACATGAGCCACTGTGCCTGACCTATTCTCAACTTTTATTAATGCTACTTGGTATTTACCTTATTTATTCCTCAGAGTATAGATTTAATAAAAAGGAGAACCATATTTTATTAACCTCTGCATGCTTTACCAGAGGTCTTGAGGAATGAAAAACATCATTGAATAATATTGAGAAATACGACAGAAAAACCCACAGCTGAGAATTTTGCTATTTATTCCCTAGCCACTGACAATGCATTTGAAAAATGTGAAGACTGGCATTGGGAAATTTTCTGACTATTATACAGAACATATTTTATACTTAAGACAGAATAGCAAAGATGGGGGGCTAATCTTCCTGCTCTAATATTACCTTTGTGCTGTGATATAAGCATTATCATAATCAGTTGTTGTATTAAGTATGTTTATCTTTCCAATTGCCTTGTAAATACAAGGCAATTGAAGAATATATTTAAATATGATTCTGTAAGAACTATGAACAACTACAGTCTAAAAGCAGTATTTTCAATCATGTCATCAGCTATGTTAGCCATATAAATAGCCATGATATTGTATTTACAAAACAATTCATCTCCCCATAGGTTATAATAGTGCAATAAATGCAAACTTATTTCAAATAAGTTTGCAAAAAAAATCTAATAAAGAAGATAACGTCCTTTATGTGGGGAAATGTCTCCTTTTATCACGAATATCTTGAATACTGGAAATTAAAGAGGTAACACAATGGGGAGAGGTTGGGTTCTCTAAATGATGTAAAATGTTTTCAAAATATGAATGTGGGATTCTGTGACAGGAAACCTAGAACATAAACTACAATCTGTTTCTGGTCTGCCTGCTGTCTGTTGGTTTAAGCAAACTACCACAGGGAAGATAAACAGGAGAAAATAATTAAGGGATCATGTGGATTATAAACTTCCCGGGTGGATTAGCAGGTGCCTGAGAGAATGGATACCAGGTCAGCATTCTCAGGGCTTAATTTGCAACCTGGGGAGATGTGTCACATTACACAGTACAGTGCGTAAATTGGAGCAGGTCCTTGGCAATTTACAGATCTCTGGGAGATCCTGGTAACAGTGCAGGAGTGACTGTGTTGATGGAAGGAAGGCTACATTTTATAGCAACGTATTCTGATGCACCTCTGCATTACTTTGCTCGGAATCTATTTACATTGATATTTTCATGCACATTCCATTTTCTCCCAAAGTTTCTTCTTAGAATCCAGGTGAGGGACCTAAAACACAGCATGGGTTGAGTTCTTGAATATTAGGCATGGAAAGTCATCTTTCTTTTCCTTAAAAGCTGGTCTCCTATAGTTGACATTGTCAGTACTCAGTCTGTCAAAGTTCAACTATTCCCATGCCTAGCCAATCCAGCTGCGATGCTCAAAAAGGATTCCGGCGTATTCTCCCATGTTGGGAATCAGTGGAAACAACTAGCAGGCCAGAAGTATGATTTATGTTGCACGTGAAACTGAAGCACAATCTCAGGAAATAGTATTCTTTCTAGTAGCCCTAAAAATAAACTACAAAATATCTCAGCCACAATTTGGGGGAAAAAAAAAATGCTTTTGTCAAAAAGTCTTGCATCAGGATGGAAAACATAGTGGGCCTAGGCCATACAGCCCAGGGAAACAATCTAAAGAACCAAAGTGGACCCTGCCTTTTGCATAAAGTCTTCGTTGCCTTGTTGGGCAGATCTACCTGTTTAAAAATACACAAATGAAGGGGGGATTTGGGGATGCTTTACACTGATTCCAAAAGCTATCTTTCTCTGTACACAGTGCCTGCTTGTTATGGTTTGGCTATACTCTCACCCAAATCTCACTTTAAATTGTAATACTGCCCACTTGTGAAGGGTGGGACCAGGTGGAGATAATTGACTCATGGGGGCAGGTCTTTCTGTTCTCGTGGTAGTGAGCAAGTCTCACCGGATGTGATGGTTTTATAAAGGGCCGTTACGCGGCAGACGCCCTTCCGCCTACCAGGAGGTAGGACGTGGCTTTGCTTCTCCTCTGCTTTCTGCGGTGATTGTGAGGCCTTCCTTAGTCAGGTGGAAATGTGAGTACGTTAAACCTCTTTCCTTTATAAATTCTCCAGTCTCGGGTATATTTTTATTAGCAGCATGAGAACAGACAATACACTGCTCTTACAGACCCATGAATGGAAGCAGGCACGTGTAATGAACCTTAGGCCTTGCCCTGAAGTTTGTTTCTTTTTTCCTACTCACATATTCCTGATTAAGATGTGTAGATCTCAGCATGGTCTTCATGGTGACTCTACCCATCAATCAGGGCTAGCACCGATAGGGAAAACAATTCCCCACAACTGGTTTCTTCCGTCTTTGACCTGACAGCATTTTAAATATTTGAAAATAGCTATGAATAACTACTTTACTTTGCTCTTGGCCAAAGTAATAACAAAAAATTTTGAAACAGTCTTCAAAGGTCATAGTTAACAGATCCATCACCACAGATGCATACCAATTCCTCAAGAGCCCACTTAAACTATTTTACAGAACTGAAGTCATGATCCTGGATATGTGATACCTGGGTGAACAGAGGAAGGGATGAATCTTATTAATACGACTTTGCCTGGGCTTCTCATTGGAGCACTCGTCACACATGAGCCTGCTTTTATCCAGAACTTCTGAGTTCTTTGCCTGTATACTATGAATTCAGAATTTCTTCTCATTATATACATTTGAAATTATTTTAATTTTAGTGAGAAAAATTTTACATTAATTTCTATTAAATCTTTAATAATTACATTATTGTATTATGTTAAATAATTAAATTTAATAATATATCCTTTCTATTATTTTGTTTGGGCTATCATTAGAATTTGAGGTCCTGAAGCCATCATCCAATATTATTTTCACTCTTTAAACTAGAATCATTATACCCTAATCAAAGATAAATACCCTTTCCAAATAGTACTTAGGAATACCCATCTCATAACAATACTAAAAAAATGGATACAAATCTAGATGTCTTGTGAAGCTATATTCATGAAAATATATTTCCAAAGGAATATATTTATGAGGAATATGTTTGGGTATCTGCTCTATATATCATCAAATCAATCCATGGTTTTGACAGCTAGCTTATTTTCTTGTGTGAACAAACACTCTAGATACGAGTTTCATTCGAGTTCTTCCTTTCCATAGTTTCTCACCAAGAACACTGCCAGCGCCTCACCATTGTGATTCTTAGTCCCTTCAGCTGGTTCAAATGAAATTCTCCTGGGTAGGAGACGCCACTTCATTAAGAACGCTGAAGTTCTCTTTTTATAAGCTCCTTATCTTTTGGGGGTGTCAGTTTCTGATTTTATAAATGTCTTACCTATAATCCCAGCACTTTGGGAGCCTGAGGCTGGAGGATTGCTTGAGCCCAGGAGTTCGAGACCAGCTTGGGCAACTTAGGAAGACCCCCCCAACCCCCACCCCACCATCTCTGCAAAACAAATTGTAAATAGTTCACTGAGCATGGTGGTGTGCACCTGTGATTCAAGCTACTTAGGAAGCTGAGGTACTTAGGAGGAGGCAGGACCACTTGAGTTCAGGAGATCGAAGTAGCAGTGAGCTGTGGTTGCACCACTGCACTCCAGCCTGGGTAACATAGTGAGACCTTGTCTCAGAAAAAAAAAAAAAAAAAGTCCTAATCTCTGTATTCCATAATAAAGCTTCTTGATGATGTGCTTATAACACACCAAATGTGTGTATCAAAAATTTCATGTGCCCCACACATATATAAACACCTGATATATATTCATAAAAATTAAAATCAGAAAATGTTTTTAATGCTTCTTAATGAAAAAGAAAAACCAGAACTGAGTAATCATCCATTTTCATACCAGCTTCAAGAATGAATTTTGTTTTTGTTTGAAGCATAATTTAGGCAGTCTTCCTGGGGTCCCTAACACTTCATTCTGAATTTTTGGTGGATTTCTCCCTCAAAATGCTGTCTTTAAGAATGTATTTCATTCTCTTCAACATGCCTTGGGACAGTTGTTTTGCTTGAAAATTGAGTTTCTTGTAGAAAATCTGGTGTGGTTGTATCTGGATAATTTCCCATTTTTTCGTGATTGGGTGATTTGCTTTTTAAAGTCATAGTTGTGAGGATTTTATTTTGTCAAGGGGTCATCTTTTTTAGAGTTGAAGCCATGATTATATAGATTGTTTTCAGAATTTTTAAAAGATAAGTTCTTACCAACTGCCTGTTTTGTATAAGTAAGTTCCCCACTACAACTATCTAATGTACCCTGGTATGGTCCAGATGAGCCTGACTGTTACTGAAGGACATTTAGTGTGGTGGAAACCCACGGTGATTTTTCAAAGGGGCTGTAACCATGGAAACAGGGAAAGGGTTAATTCAAATAACAGGAGACGGAAGAAGAGCAATAGCAAGGCTGATAGGCGAGACTACATCAGCATCCTGGCAGTACAGGATGAAGGTCACAATTAGCCAGGCAGAACTAAGGCACAAAGACCTCTGCATGTGCCCCTTACATCCATCTCAGGACAGACAAATTCAGGTCCCAGAGCTCATTTCACTTCTAATTAACACAACACACTCCTTATTGGTCAGAATTAGCATGACAGTATTCTTGGTTTTATGATGTTGGGCAAATTCTTCACTTGTCTAAGCTTTCTTATCTGCAGGTTGAGGGAATAAGCACTTACTGTGTGTTCTAATCAGATAAATTTCACAAATGCCATGCGCATTTTAAGTCATTAATAAATATTTATAATCATTGTCTCCAAATACGGCAACTAGTTGATACTTGAATTCTGGAAGTATCCAATTGCTAATGTATTAAATATTTGTGCATATTTAGGATTGTAGCCTCTGTTTCCTTCATTTATCTTAGAGTCATATAGCCTTCTCAAGCAATATTATCTCTGTTCTATCTTTTTATTCACTCATCCCTATTTTCCTCTGAGTATCATATGCAACTTTATTGTTTCTTGTGGACATATGTTCTTGCCGAGTTCCACGTGCTGCCAACCCCCCAGCAAAAGATGTCTTTGGTAAGGGGATATGCTTCATTACCATGCTTCATACGTTGTGAATCTCAACCCTTCCAGTTACTACAAAATTATATTGATTAACTTTCAAAATTTTTGTGGTAAATGAATTACCCATGGTTTACTCATTAGTATGTACACATTTGTGTGTCATTTCTATTTTTTCCCCTTAAATACTGTCTTTTCCAATTCTGTTGTTTCTTAGGTGCTGTATCCAATATCTATAACACAAATGTTTTAAACATTATAATCTAGGCACCGTTTTCTTCCTTACCTTCTTCTGAGCATATGGACTCATTTCTGAGCAAATCATCTTCCAAAAGTATTGCATAGCACTAAGGCATGTTTTGGGACATCTCCAGGTAGCCAGCTATTCAACATGCATCTCATCCTTTTTACTCCAAAGCCCTGACATTCAGGCAGAAGAATAACTCAAGATAGATAAAGGCTTATTGGGGATCAATAAGCCCCAAGCTGACCTATGATTTAACAGTTATGTAAACTGAATGTGACACTTAAACTCCCAAAGAACCAATGAAAGCCTTTCTTTCATCCTGTATTGGTAATGACCAAAAGAATAAGATTAGGGGTGTTTGTAAGCAGTAGAGCCTCAATCAAATATAAGTTGCTGTTAATTTTCATTTTTGCAATTACTAACAGATGTAATACACATTGTCAGATGTGTCTTGGACCACCCAGCTCCCTCCCAGTGGAACCTGGTGCCTTTCAGAGAACCGAGTTCCAGACAGAAGACCTAATCCACACCAAAGCTGCCTAAAGAAGAGAGTGCTGTTCAGTAGTCAGGCAATGTCAGAAGAATATTTAGGAATGGATGGAAACTCCCAGACAGACTTGTGACTCTCTACATGAAGAAGCATATATAGTCCAGGGAAATTTTACCATCTACTGAAAACTGTAATGAGGACACTCAGTGATATACACATATACACAATACACACATTCATATATTTATTGTGTTCAATATATATAATGTATATATAATATTGAACACATACTGTGTTTAATATATAATGCACTGAATATATTCAACAATATACTAGAGAGCATGAGAAAGAGTGAGAGAAATCAAGCAGCATTCATGTAAGTGCTGCAGTAATTTAAAGTAAGTAGACAATGTTTTACAGACAAGTGTGGAAACATCCTTCTGGTGATTGGTTTTTCTCTAGGGTTACTACCTTACTTTCGCCCTGTATCTTCAAATAACAGATTTTGCTATTTGAAGTTTACTGGACCTGGCTTAGTTCCTTAAGTGATCCTTGCTCATGCAGATTGTTGTTCTTGAAAGTGCTTATTCAAGATTTTTAATAGATTTTTACAAAACATTTTCAATCAATTCAAACAAACTATGCATAATTTTTAACTTTTTTGAAAAAAGACCAAATTATTGTAAATACATACCATTTTCATTCTTTAATTATTTATTTTTTATTTTAAGTTCTGGAGTACATTGTGCAGAATATGCAGATCTGTTACATAGGTATACATGTGCCATCATGGTTGCCCGCATCCATCCTCTCATCGTCTACATTAGGTATTTATCCTAATGCTATTCCTCCCCTACCCTCTCACCCCACCGTCCCGGACACAGGCCCCAGTGTGTCATGTTCCCCTCCCTGTGTCCATGTGTCCTCATTGTTCAACAACCACTTATGAGTGAGAACATGCAGTGTTTGGTTTTCTATTATTGTGTTAGTTTGCTAAGAATGATGGTTTCCAGCTTCATCCATGTTCCCTGCAAAGGACATGAACTCATCTTTTTTATGGTTACATAGTATTCCATGGTGTATATGTGTCACATTATCTTTATCCATTCTGTCATTGATGGGCATTTGGGTTGCTTCCAAGTCTTTGCCTTTGTGAACAGTGCTGCAATAAACATAAGGGAGCATGTGTCTTTGTAATAGGACCATTTATAATTCTTTGGTTATATACCCAGTAATGGGATTGCTGGGTCAAATTGTATTTCTATTTCTAGATCCTTGAGGAATCACCACACTGTCTTCCACAATGGTTTAACTAATTTACACTCCCACCAACAGTGGGAAATACGAAAGAGTTTGTATTTCTCCACATCCTCTCCAGCATCTCTTGTCTCCTGGCTTTTAAATGATCATGAGAAGGTATCTCAATGTGGTTTTACTTTGCGTGTCTCTACTGAGCAGTGATGATGAGCTTTTTTCATATGTTTGTTGGCTGCATAAATGTCTTCTTTTGAGAAGTGTATGTTCGTATCCTTTGCCCAACTTTACTGGGGTTGTTTGTTGTTTTCCTGTAAATTTGTTTCAGTTTTTTGTAGATTCTGAACATTAGCCCTTTGTCAGATGGGTAGACTGAAAAAATGTACTTCCATTATGTAGGTTGCTGGTTCACTTTGATGATAGTTTCTTTTGCTCTGCAGAAGCTCTTTAGTTTAATTAGATCCCATTTGTCTATTTTGGCTTTTTTTTGCCATTGCTTTTGGTCTTTTAGGCATGAAGTCTTTGCCCATGCCTATGTCCTGAATGGTATTGCCTAGGTTTTCTTCTAGAGTTTGTATGGTTTTAGGTCTTATGTTTAAATCTTTAATCCATCTTGAGTTAATTTTTCTATAAGATAAGGAATGGATCCAGTTTCAACTTTCTGCATATGGCTAGCCAGTTTTCCCAATACCTTTTGTTAAATAGGGAATCCTTCCCTGATTGGTTGTTTCTGTCAGGTTTGTCAAAAGTAAGATGGTTGCAGGTGTGTGGTGTCATTTCTGAGGCCTCTGTTCTGTTCTATTGGTCTAAGTATGTTTCGGTACCAGCCCTATGCTGTTTTGTTTACTGTAGCCTTGTAGCATAGTTTGAAGTCAGGTAATGTGATGTATCCAGTTCTTTTTTGTTGTTGTTCTTGTTGCTTAGAATTGTCTTGGTTATGCAGGCTCTTCTTTGGTTATCTATAACATTTAAGGTGGTTTTTTTTAAATTTTTTTTGCCAATTCTGTGAAGAAAGTCAGTGGTAGCTTGATGGGGATACGACTGAATCTATAGATTACTTTGGGAAGTATGGCCATTTTCACAATATTGATTTTTCCTAACCATGAACATGAATGTTTTTCCATTTCTTTGTGTTCTGTCTCATTCCTTGAGCAGTAGTTTGTAGTTCTCCTTTAAGAGGTCTTTCACATCCCTTTAAGTTGTAGTCCTAGGTGTTTTATTCTCTTTATAGCAGTATGAATGGGAGTTCCCCATGATTTGGCTCCCTGTTTGTCTGTTACTGGTGTATAGAAATGCTTGTGATTTTTGCACATTGATTTTTGTATTCTGAGACATTGCTGAAGTTGCTTATCAGCTTAAGGAGATTTTGAGCTGAGTTGTTGGGGTATTCTAAATATACCATCATGTCATTTGCAAATACATAGAGACATTTTGACTTCCTCTTTACCTATCTTTACACTTTATTTCTTTATTTTGCCTGATTGCCCTGGCCACAACTTCTAATACTTTGTTGGATAGAAGTGATGAAAGAGGGCATCCTTGTCTAGTGCCAGTTTTCAAAGGGAATGCTTCCAGTTTTTGCCCATTTACTATGTTATTGGCTATAGGTTTGTCATAAGTAGCTCTTATTATTTTGAGATCCATTTCATCAATACGTAGTTTATTGAGAATTTTTAGCATAAAGGGCTGTTGAATTTTGTTGAGGGCCTTCTCTGCATCTATTGAGATAATCATGTCGTTTTTGTCTTTGGTCCTGTTTATGTGATTGATTACATTTATTGATTTGCCTATGTTGAACCAGCCAGCCTTGGGTCCCAGAGATGAAGCCTACTTGATCGTGATGGATAAGCTTTTTGATGTGCTGTTGGATTTGGTTTGCCAGTATTTTGTCAAGAATTTTCACATCAATGTTCATCATAGATATTGGCATGACGTTTTCTTTTTTAGTTGTATCTTTGCCAGGTTTTAGTATCAGGATAACACTGACCTCATAAAATGAGTTAGGGAGGATTCCTTCTTTTTCTATTGTTTCCAATAGTTTCAGAAGGAATGGTACCATCTCCTCTTTGTATCTTTGTTAGAATTTGGCTGTGAACCTGTCTGGTCCTGGACTTTTTTTTTTTGGGTCGTTAGGCTATTAATTGCTGCCTTCATTTCAGACCTTGTTATTGGTCTGTTCAGGCATTCGCCTTCTTCCTTGTTTAGTCTTTGGAAAGTGTAAGTGTCCAGGAACTTATCCATTTATTTTAAATTTTCTGTTTGATTTGCATAGAGGTATTTATACTATTCTGATAGTAATTTGTATTTCTATAGAATTGGTGGTGATACGACATTTATCATTTTTATTGCATCTATTTGATTCTTCTCTTTATTTGTCTGGCTAGTGGTCTATTTTGTTATCTTTTCAAAAAAACCAGTTCCTGGATTCATTAATGTTTTGAAGGGTTTTTTGTGTGTCTATCTCCTTCATTCCTGTTCTGATCTTAGTTATTTCCTGTCTTCTGCTGGCTTTTGAATTTCTTTGTTCTTCTCTAGTTCTTTTAACTGTGACGTTAGGGTGTCAATTTTAGATCTTTCAAGCTTTCTCTTGTGGGCATTTAGTGCTGTATATTTCTCTCCACACACTGCTTTAAATCTGTCCAGAGATTCTGGTATGCTGTGTCTTCATTCTCATTAGTTTCAAAGAACATCTTTATTTCTGCCTTCATTTCATTGTTTATCCAGTAGTCATTGAGGAGCATGTTGTTCAGTTTCTATATAGTTGTGCAGTTTTGAGTGAGTTTCTTAATCTTGAGTTCTAATTTGATTGCACTGTGGTCTTAGACTTTTTTATGATTTCCATTCTTTTGCATTTGCTAATGAATGTTTTATTTCCAATTACATGGTCAATTTTAGAATAGATATGATGTGATGCTGAGAAGTATGTATATTTTGTTGATTTGGTGTGGAGGTTTCTGTAGATAGATGTCTATTAGGTCTGTTTGATCCAGCGCTGCATTCAAGTCCAGTATATCCTTGTTAATTTTCTGTTTTGTTGATCTAATTTGACAGTGGGGTATCGGAGTCTCCCATTATTATTGTGTGGGAGTCTAAGTCTCTTTGTAGGTCTCTAAGAACGTGCTTTATGAATCTGGGTGCTCCTGCATTGGGTGCACTTATATTTATGATAGTTAACTCTTGTTGTTGTATTAATCCCTTTACAAGAATGTAATGTTCTTGTCTCTTTTGATGTTTGATGGTTTAAAGTCTGTTTTATCAGAGTCTAGGATTGCAACTCTTGCTTGTTTTTTCTTTCCATTTGCTTGGTAAATCTTCCTCCATCCTTTTATTTTGAGCCTATGTGTGTCTTCATAGGTGTGATGGGTCTCCTAAATACAGCACACCAATGGGTCTCAACTCTTTATCCAATTTTCCAGTCTGTGTCTTTTAACTGGGGAATTTAACTCATTTACATTTAAGGTTAATATTATTATGTGCGAATTTGATGCTACCATTATGATTCTAGCTAGTTATTTTGCCCATTAGTTGATACGGTTTCTTCGTAGCATCAGTTTGGTATGGTTTTGCAGTGGTTTGTACTGGTTGTACCTTTCCATCTTTAGTGCTTCCTTCGGGAGCTCTTATAAGGCAGTCCTGGTGGTGACAAAATCTCTCAGCAGTTGCTTGTCTGTAAACAATTTTTTCTTCTTTGCTTACGAAGCTCAGTTTAGTTGGATTTGAAATTCTGGGTTGAAAATTCTTTCCTTTAAGAATGTTAAATACTGGCCCCCACTCTCTTCTTGCTTGGAGGGTTTCTGCCAAGAGATATGATGTGAGTCTGATGAGCTTCCAGTGTGTGACCTGACCTTTCTCTCTGGCTGCCCTTAGCATTTTTTCCTTTATTTCAACCCTGGTGAATCGGACGGTTATGTGTCTTGGCGGTGGTCTTCTCAAGGAGTATCTTTGTGGTGTTCTCTCTATTTCCTGAATTTTCATGTTTGCTTGCCTCGCTAGGTTGGGAAAATTCTCCTGGATAATGTCCTGAACAGTGTTTTCCAATTTGGTTTCATTCTCCCCATCACTTTCAGGTATACCAATCAAATGGAGATTTGGTCTTTTTACATAATCCCTTATTTCTTGGAGGCTTTGTTCATTTCTTTTCACTTTTTTGTCTCTAATGTTGTCCTCTCACTTTATTTCATTGTGTTGATCTTCAATCTCTGTTATGATTTCTTCCACTTGATCAACTCAGCGATTGAAAATTGTACATGCTTTATGAAGTTCTCATGCTGTGTTTTTCAGCTCTATCATGTTGTTTATGTTCTTCTCTAAGCTGGTTATTGTAGTTAGCATTTTGTCTAACGATATTTCAAGATTCTTATTTTCCTTGTATTGGGTTAGAATGTGCTTTTTTCTTCCGTTTTTTTTTTTTTTTTTTTTTTTTTTTTTTTTTTTTTTAGCTTGGAGAGGTTTATTATTACCCACCTTCTGAATCCTGCTTCTGTCAATTTGTTAAACTCCTCCTCCATCTAGTTTTGTTCCCTTGCTGAAAAGGAGTTGTAATCCCTTAAAAGAGAAGAGATGTTCTTGTTTTTGGAGTTTTCATTCTTTTTCTGCTGATTTCTTCCCATCTTCATGGATTTATCTCCCTTTTGGTCTTTGAGGTAGATTACCTTTGGATGGGGTCTCTGAATGGAAGTCCTTTTTGTTGATGTTGAAACTACTTATTGTTTGTTAGATTTCCTTCTAACAGTCAGGCCCCTCTGCTACAGCTGTACTGGAGTTTGCTGGGGGTCCACTCCAGATCCTGTTTGCCTGGGAATCATCAGTGGAGGCTACTGAACAGCAAAGATTGCTGCCTTTTCTTTCCTATGGTAGCTTTGTCCCAGAGGGGTACCTGCAAGATGTCAGCCAGAGCTGTCCTGTATGAGGTGTCCATTGGCTCCTACTGGGAGGTTTCTCCCAGTCAGGATACACAGGGGTCAGGGAGCCACTTGAGGAGGCAGTCTATCCCTTATCAAAGTTCAAGCACCGTGTTGGAAATCTGTTGCTCTCTGAGCTGCCAGGCAGGGACGTTTAGGTCTGCTGAAGCTGTACCTACAACTGCCCCTTTCCCAGGTATTCTGTCTCAGGAAGATGGGGGTTTTATTTATAAGTCCTTGACTGGCTGGTACCTTTTTTTCAGAGATGCCCTGCACAGCAAGGACATCTAGTGAGACAGTGCCTGCAGCTGCTAAGCTGTGTAGGGCTCCTCCCAGCTCAGATTTCCCCGCAGCTTTGCTTACACTGTGGAGTTGAAACTGCCTGCTGGAGCCTCAGCAATGGCAAATTCCCCTCCCTTCACTGAGCTTGAATGTCCTAGGTGGAGCTCAGACTGCTGTGTGGACTGCCAGAATGTGAAAACAGTGGATCTTAGCTTGGTGATTTCCACGGGGTGGGACCTGCAGAGCCAGAGCACTGTGGTCCCTTGCTTCGGCCCCCTTTACAGGGGAGTGAACAGTTCTGTCTTGCTGGTGTCCAGGCACCACTGAGGTATGGAGAAAAAAAAAAAACAAAAAAAAAAAACACAGCTGCAGCTAGCTTGGTTTCTACTCGAATGGCCACCCAGTTTTGTGCTGGAAACCAAGGTCCCTGGTGGTTGTGAAGGTGCCAGAGGGAGTCTCCTGGTCTGCATGTTGTGAAGACCATGAGAAAAGTGCAGTATCTGAGCCTGAGTGCAGGAAACAGTACCTAATGGCTTCCCTTGGCTAGGGGAGGGAGTTCCTTAGCCCCTTGCACTTTGCAGGTGAGGCAATGTCCCAAATGTCCCATACTGCTTTAGGGCTCACCCTCCTTGTGCTACACCCACTGTCCAATCAGTCCCAATGAGATGAACCAGGTACCTCAGTTGGAAATGTGAAAATCACCCACCGTCCGTATCAGTCTCGCAAGGAGCTGTACACCAGAGCTGTTCCGATTTGGCCATCTTGCCCAGGGGCCAGTACATATTATTTTACATAATTCACTGTACTTACATCAGTTGGAATGAATATAACTTCAATTCACTGACTTAATTTTTAAATTTTTAAAAACTTAAAATGTACGTTTTGAAATTCATTTTTGTATTTCCTAAAATGATGATGGCATTTGAGTGTGGTTATATTCTAAGCACTCTCGTAAAATTGCCTTTATGGCACTTAGGGCAATATATGACTTTCATTCATGGCTTGGATTAAAAACAAATCTCTTTAGATACTCAAAGAAAAAATTTAAACATTACAGTAAGAAGTCATATGTGTTACACAGCTGTAATCTAAGGTTCACTTGAATTAACTAAATCCCAGAAGATAGATTAATTTACCCAGACATCGAGTTTCAGTGCCACTCCAGAGCCCATTTGCCAAGCACTCTCTGACATGAGATCCCACGAGCGTGTAGCCAGTGTTGCACGTAAATATAGCTGTGGCCCCGTAAACTGTCAACGTTCCAATCTTGTTGCCATTTGGGGGAAAGGAAAGGCTTCCACATGAGATAACTAGGAGGGGGAAAAAAGAAAAAAACAGTGAACATCAATTCAGGTATACAGATTTTTCTTGTGCTTTAAAAACACACACAAACTATTTTTAGTCTTAATTTTCACTAAGAATATGGATGAGGGATATTTTCTTAGGGTCAGATAGACCAGTGACCTAAGAAGCTTAATTTTCTATCTTTATGTCTTTGAAACAGAAACCTAAAAGCTTAAAGTGGATTCCAAAACATTCTAGATTCCTCCAGTTACCCATTAATTTTTGTTGTCAATGAGACAGAGTCTTACTCTGTCACTCAGGCTGCAGTGCCCTGGTACTATCCTGGCTCCCTGCTACATCTGCCTCCCAAGTTCAAGCCATTTTCCTGCCTGGGCCACCCGGGTAGCTGGAATTACAAGCACCTGCCACCACACCCTGCTAATTTTTCTGTTTTTAGTAGAGATGGGGTTTTGCCATGTCAGCCAGTCTGATCTCAAATTCCTGATCTCAAGTGATCTGCCCACCTCAACCTCCCAAGGTGCTGGGATTACAAGTGTGAGCCACCACAACTGGACCCATTGATGTTATTTGTATTTTCATTCTGAGAGGTATAGGTGAATCATTCTTGAAAAAATACACAGTATACAAATTATTCATGCACAGGCATGCCCACCAAATAAATTGCCTACATCTTTATGTCCATATCAATCCCAAGAATTACATAGTAGTAATTACTAGAAGCCTCATGAGCCTATGAGGAAATAAGGAATGCCAGTTTTCTTTACCAAAGCCAATCAGCTGGGACAAAGTAGTGTTGTATTAAAATCTAAGATTTCTGAATGCATAGCGTTGGTCAGTTTATTTGTTGTTTTAGATACTTGCATAATTTGTTGGGATCATGAGCTCCGTAAGAATGCTGATTACCCAGGACATTTAGAGACTTTGCAAAAATGAAAATGTGCATATAAACTAGACCTCAAGTGGGCATCGATAGGCTGAACCTATGCCCCATGTTTACACTTGCTGTCTCAGCACAGTTATTGAGCATGTCCATTTTCACCCATGAACTTACTACGGTTTGGAAAATAAATTAATGGTCACCCTCATTACGTATTCTAACTATACCACTTAAATCTCTGCTCTTCAGGTCTATAAACACTTGAACACAGGAAATCATAGCATCTCGGCGGAGGGAGGAAATAACAAGGGTATCCAGGCCAAGCTATCATCAGAGGCTTAAATATGTTTTAAACAGGTAAGACTGAAACTGTAAGAAAAGCTATTCAAAGCAAGTGTAAGAGTGCCAGATGAGCATTGATACATAAGGTGCTTGGGTGCTGCCTGCAGTGGCAAACATTATGTTCCCTGTCATTTACAGTAAACCATCCGAGACAGTAAAATACAACAAGGAAGAACCCAGATTCCGGCTGCAGGCTACCCACAGTCAGGCCTGGTTCTGCCATGCACAGCCAGGTGGCATTGGCCAATTTCCTAAGTCTCTTGTCCCTGTTAGGAGTTGATAATAGCTCCTAATGCACAGGCTTCTACATTAAATTCAAACAGAAGCCATCACTTGCACAATAAGCAGGCTCAAACAGGGTTAGCTAAAGGTAAAATAATAAATCAGGACCTACTGAGTCAATTGAATCAAAGGTAGAAAAACCGTTAAGATAATTTAAGTGAGGAAAATAAAATTACGCATGTACCACTGAATCCAGCGTTGTTGTTGTTGTTGCTTATGGAGTCAGAGTCTTGCTCTGCTGCTCAGGTTACTGTGCAGTGGTGCATCTGTAGCTTCCAGCAGCAGCCCTGACCTCCTGAGTTCAAGTGATCCTTCTGCCTCAGCCTCCCAAGTAGCTTGGGACGTGGGTACCACCATGCTCAGCTATTTGTTTTTAATTTAACTTTTGTAGAGATGGGGGTCTCACTATGTTGTTCAGGCTGGTCTGGAACTACTGGACTCGAGCAATTCTCCCACCTTGGCATCCCCAAATCCCCAGACCTTTTAATTAAGCTGTCTTTGCTCCATGATATGATAGGACAATCTAGGCTGTATTTCAAATGTTCAGACAGACACAGCCAGACTCACTGTTTTCTATTGGAGGCTCTACCAGATATTGGGAAGTTCAACTCAAGAGTCCATCATGACCAGCACATTATTGTTATTGAGAGAGCCTCCATGGTTCATTAGTTTCGGGGATTGCTAAACTATTACAGTGTCATAGCATATGCATTTAGTAATATGCCAATATGTTTACCAAATGTCAATGTATTCATGTTGGATTTAGATTTTTAAAATTTGTTACGAACTTTTCATTAAGCCTTTTCCAAAGCATAGTGTGAACTTCTTGAACTATGATATTTAAAGATCCATTTGTAGTGATTTAAGATAATTGGATCTTGTCTTGAACTTCCATGCTTGTCAGAGAAACCGTTATATAACAATGAGGTCTGAGTTGAATTCCACATGGAGGTTTCAGCGCACCTTCGCCTTCAGTGGTAGAGCAGCAAGAACACCTCCCTCTGCTCATACATCTGTTTCTATTCTTGAAGTCTCTGTTAAAAATATTATGGTGACAAAACTATTTTAAGTTTGTCCTCTAACAAGATTTACTCAATTGTAAAGAAGAAGTAATGGAGCAAACTTTTAGCTTTTCAGTAGCTGAATAATAGAATTTCAGACCCAGAGTTTCCTTGTATGGTAGTAAACTCAATGCATTAATAAAGATAGCAAGAACAACTTGGAAATCTTGCCTGATTGAAAGTGGGGAGCTCCTCACTACTAAAAATAGGCTTTGTCAAATGTCAAAGGGAAAGCCTTATTTTCATGTTCTTTCTCCTCTCAAGTTTCTAAAAATGAATTTCTTATTTCCTTTTTTTTTTTCACTTCATTAAAAATGGGTCCACAGCACCCACAATGCTACTGCAATCCCACATCCAGTGTGTTTTCTCACCGTCCCTGGGGATACCAAGCCACCGCCCTCCCTTCCCACAGTAACATGTCTTTTTTTCTCTTTCCTTCAATTCTATGATTATATTCATTTTGAAATATGCCTACTTAAGAAAACTTGTATTGTGACAGATCTTGTAATTGTGATAGTACTTGTAAGGACAGTACTCCTATCAGAAATATGGATATCACTTGTGAGTGTAATAAACAAAATCCAAGAGTAGGTCTTCTCAAATACATTGTAGCTGAAAAAAAGTGAAATGAACATGCAGACTTCCATGAACAACGAACAGCTGGCAAGGAAATGTGTGAGCAAGGAGGCTTTCTTTACCTTGAATAAAAGGCTCAGAGGACTCACAACAATTGTTTGCAAATACACGAAGGTACTCTGTGTAGACCAGAGTCAGGAATTGTTTTATTAGGCCTAAAGGAATAGAGCCACCATCAATCACTGGATATAAGTCATTAGGAAGACTCCTTCAAAGTGAAAATGTTCAAACATGAAATCAGCTGTCTCTGGGGCAGTGGGCTGTCACTAGAGTTATTTGATGTGAGCTGGGCATTTGCTTCTGAGAATATTATCAAGAAAATTCAATGGTAGGTAGTTCTTAGTGATGTCTGATGTCCACTCTGACAATGGAATGGAATGACAATGGCTACTCTGGTTTCCTCGGATATAAATGAAATACATCTGCTGATAAACACAGGCTCCTGTAAGTTTAAGGATCAATCCAGGCCTGCCTCTAGTAACAAACAGGAGATCTTTCAGCACTAGCCCGCCCATTTCACAGTTTGACTGATGTCAGATTAAAAATAACTTTTTAAAAAATTATTATACTTTAAGTTCTGGAGTACCTGTTCAGAATGCAGCTTTGTTATATAAGTACACACGTGCCATGGTGGTTTGCTGCATGCATCAGCCCATCATCGACATTAGGTATTTATCCTAATGCTATCCCTCCCCTGGCCCCCCGACCCCACTGCTATCCATCCCCTAGCCCCATATATCCACCCCCAACAGGTCCCTGTGTGTGATGCTCCCATTCCTGTGTCCATGTGTCCTCATTGTTCCATACTCAATTACGAGTGAGAATATATGGTGTTTGGTTTTCTGTTCTTGTATCAGTTTGCTAAGAATGATGGTTTCCAGCTTCAGTCATGTGCTGCAAAGGACATGAACTCATCCTTTTTTAGGGCTGTATAGTATTCCATGGTATATATATGTGCCACATTTTCGTTATCCAGTACATCATTGACGAGCTTTTGAGTTGGTTTCAAGTCTCTACTCTTACGAATAGTGCCACACACACAGAAACACACACACACACACACACACTCACACACTCTACATGTGCATATGTCTTTATAATAGAATGATTTATACTCATTTGGGTATACACCTAGTTATGGGATTGCTGGGTCAAATAGTATTTCTAGTTCTAGATCCTTGAGGAATCACCACATTGTCTTCCACAATGGTTAAACCAACTTATACTCCCACCAACAGTGTAAAAGCGTTTCTGTTTCTCCAGCATCTCCTGATTTTTTTTATTTTTTATTTTTTTATTTTATTTTATTTTATTTTAATTGCATTTTAGGTTTTGGGGTACATGTGAAGAACATGCAAGATTGTTGCATAGGTACACACAGGGCAGTGTGGTTTTCTGCCTTCTGTCCCCTCACCTGTATCTGTCATTTCTCCCCATGCTATCTCTTTCCACCTTCCTACCGCCCCGTCCCTCCCCCATTTCCCCCCAACGGACCCCAGTGTGTAGTGCTCCCCTCCCCGTGTCCATGTGTTCTCATTGTTCAACACCCGCCTATGAGCGAGAATATACGGTGTTTGATTTTCTGCTCTGTGTCAGTTTGCTGAGAATGATGGTTTCCAGGTTCGTCCATGTCTCTACAAAGGACACGAACTCATCATTTTTGATGGCTGCGTAATATTCCATGGTGTATATGTACCACATTTTCTCTATCCAGTCTATCATCGTTGGGTATCTGGGTTGGTTCCAGGTCTTTGCTATTGTAAACAGTGCTGCAATGAACAATCGTGTGCACGTGTCCTTATAGTAGAATGATTTATAATCCTTTGGATATATACCCAGTAATGGGATTGCTGGGTCAAATGGGATTTCTATTTTTAGGTCATTGAGGAATCACCACACTGTCTTCCACAGTGGTTGAATTAATTTACATTCCCACCAACAGTTTAAAAGTGTTCCTATTTCTCCACATCCTCTCCAGCATCTGTTGTTTCCAGATTTTTTAATGATCGCCATTCTAACTGGTGTGAGATAGTATCTCAATGTGGTTTTGATTTGCATATCTCTAATGACCAGTGTTGATGAGGGTTTTTTTCCATATGTTTGTTGGCTGCATACATGTCTCCTTTTGAGAAATCTCTGTTCGTATTCTTCACCCACTTTTTGTAACTTTGTTAAATTCTTTGTAGATTCTGGTTATTAGCCCTTTGTCAGATGAGCAGATTACAAAAATACTTTCTCATCGTTGGTTGTTGGTTCACTCTAATGATAGCTGCTTAGGCTGTGCACAAGATCTTTAGTTCGATTAGATCCCATTTGTCTATTTTGGCTTTTGTTGCCACTCCTTTTGGTGTTTTAGTAATGAAGTCTTTGCCCATGCCTATGTTCTGAATGATCTTGCCTAGGTTTTCCTCTAGGGTTTTTATGGTGTCTTAGGTTTAAATTTTTTGGTTTTTATGGTCTTAGGTTTAAATTTTTAATTGATCTTGAGTTAACTTTTGTATAAGGCGTAAGGAAGGGATCCAGTTTCAGCTTTCTGCATATGGCTAGCCAGTTTTCCCAGCATCATTTATTAAACAGGGAATCTTTTCCTCATTGCTTGTCTTTGTCAGGTTTGTCAAAATCAGATGGTTGTAGTTGGTGGGGGTGTGGGGTTGTTTCATTGGCCTCTGTTCTATTCCATTGGTCTATATCTGTTTTGGTACCAGTATGATGCTGTTTTTATTACTGTAGTTTGAAGTCAGGTAGCATGATGCCTCCAGTTTTTTTGTTTTTTGTTTTTTTTAATTTTTAATTAAATATTTGTGCTTAGGATTGTCTTGGCTATTTGGGCTGTTTTTTGGTATGAAATTTAAGGGTTTTTTTTGTTTGTTTGTTTTTACAATTTTTTGAAGACAGTTAATGGTAGCTTGATGGGGATAGCACTGAATCTATAGATTACTTTGAGCAGTATAGCCATGTTCATGATACTGATTCTTCCTATCCATTAGCATGGAATGTTTTTACATCTGTTTGTGCCCTCTCTTATTTCCTTGAGTAGTGGTTTATAGTTCTCAAAAGGGTCCTTCACATCCCTTGTTAGTTGTATTCCTAGGTATTTTATTCTTTGTAGCAATTGTGAATGGGAGTTCACTCATGATTTGGCTTTGTCTGTCTGTTACTGGTTTATAGGAATGCTGGTGATCTTTGCACACTGATTTTTGTATCCTGAGACTTTGCTTAAGTTGCTATCAGCTTAAGGAGATTTTGGGCTGAGATGATGGAGTCTTCTAAATATACAACCATGTCATCTGCAAATAGAGACAATCTGACTTCCTCTTTACCTATATGAATACCATTTATTTTTCTTGCCTGATTGCCCTCGCCAGAACTTCCAATACTATGTTGAATAGAAATGGTGAGAGAGGGCATCTTTGTTCTGTGCTAGTTTTGAAAGAGAATGCTCCCACTGTTTGCCCATTCAGCATTAATTGGTTGTGGGCTTGTCATAAATAGCTCTTATTATTTGAAGATGCATACCATCAACGCCTAGTTTATTGAGAGTTTTTAGCATGAAAGGTTGTTGAGTTTTGTCAAAGGCCTTCTCTGCAACTATTGAGGTATACATGTGGTTCTTGTTTTTGGTTCTGTTTATGTGATAAATTACATTTATTCATTTGTGTATGTTGAACCAGCCTTGCATCCCAGGGATAAAGCCAACTTCATGGTGATGGACAAGCTTTGTGATCTGCTGTTGGATTTGGTTTGCCAGTATCTTTTTTTTTTTTTTTGTATCTTTTTTTTTTTTTTTTTTTTTTGTTATTTTATTTTATTTTATTGCATTTTAGGTTTCGGGGTACATGTGATGAACATGCAAGATTGTTGCATAGGTACACACATGGCAGTGTGGTTTGCTGCCTTCCGTCCCCTCACCTGTATCTGTCATTTCTCCCCATGCTATCTCTTCCCACTTCCCCACCCCCCGCCCCTCCCCCATTTCCCCCCAACGGACCCCAGTGTGTAGTGCTCCCCTCCCTGTGTCCTTGTGTTCTCATTGTTCAGCACCCACCTATGAGTGAGAATATACGGTGTTTGATTTTCTGCTCTTGTGTCAGTTTGCTGAGAATGATGGTTTCCAGGTTCATCCATGTCCCTACAAAGGACGTGAACTCATCGTTTTTGATGGCTGCGTAATATTCCATGGTGTATATGTACCACATTTTCCCTATCCAGTCTATCATCGTTGGGCATTTGGGTTGGTTCCAGGTCTTTGCTATTGTAAAGAGTGCTGCAATGAACATTCGTGTGCACGTGTCCTTGTAGTAGAATGATTTATAATCCTTTGGATATATACCCAGTAATGGGATTGCTGGGTCAAATGGGATTTCTATTTTTAGGTCCTTGAGGAATCGCCACACTGTCTTCCACAATGGTTGAACTAATTTACATTCCCACCAACAGTGTAGAAGTGTTCCTATTTCTCCACATCCTCTCCAGCATCTGTTGTTTCCCGATTTTTTAATGATCGCCATTCTAGATTTTGACACTAATGTTCACCATGGATATTGGCCTAAAATTTTCTTTTTTAGTTGTGTCTCTGCCAGGTTTTGGTATCAGGATGATGTTGGACTGATAAAATGAGTTAAAGAGGATTCCCACATTTTCTTTTTTCTTTTTTTAATTGCATTTTAGGTTTCATTTTCTATTGTTTGGAGTAGTTTTAGAAGAAATGGTACCAGCTTCTCTTTGTACCGCTGGTAGAATTCAGCTGTGAACCTCTCTGGTCCTTGACTTTTCTTGGTTGGTAGGCTATTAATTGCTATCTCAATTTCAGACCTTGTTATTGGTCTATTCCGGGATTTTGACTTCTTCCTGATTTAGTCTTGAGACAGTGTAAATGTCCAGAAATTTATCCATTTTTCTATATTTACCAGTTTATTTGCATAGAGGTGTTTGTAATATACTCTGGTGGTAGTTTGTATTTCTGTGGGATTGGTGTTGATATTCCCTTTATAATTATTTATCGCATCTATTTGATTCTTCTCTCTTTTCTTCTTTATTGTTCTTGCTAATGGTCTACCTATTTGGTTGATTTTTTTTTTTTTTTTTTTTAACAGCTCCTGGATTCACTGATTTTTTTTTTTTTGCTTTTTTTTTTTTTTTTTTTTTGTCTCCATCTCCTTCAGTTCTCCTCTGATCTTAGTTATTTCTTGTCTTCTGCTAGCTTTTGAATTCATTCTTGCTCCTTAGTTGTTTTGATTGTGATGTTAGGGTGTCAATTTTAGATCTTTCCTCATTTTTCTTGTGGACATTAAGTGATATAAATTTCCCTCTACTCACTGCTTTAAATGTGTCCCAGAGATTCTGGTACATTGTGTCTTCATTCTCATTGGGTTCAAGAACATCTTTATTTCTGCCTTCATTTAATTATTTATCCAGTAGTCATTTAGGAGCAGATTGTTCAGTTTCCATGTAGTTGTGTGGTTTTGAGTGAGTTTCTTAATCCTGAGTTCTAATTTGTTAGCACTGTGGTCTGAGAGACTGTTTTTTATGATTTCTGTTCATTTGCATTTACCCAGAAGTGTTTTTCTTCTAATTATGTAGTCAGGTTTTTAGAATAAGTGCAATGTGGTGCTGAGGAAGAATGCCTATTCTGTAAATTTGGGGTGGATTGTTCTGTAGATGTCTATTTGGGTCTGCTTGGTCCAGGTTTGAGTT
Source organism: Saimiri boliviensis (assembly GCF_048565385.1). NCBI lineage: Eukaryota > Metazoa > Chordata > Mammalia > Primates > Cebidae > Saimiri > Saimiri boliviensis. Next base: position 111,202,465 of record NC_133461.1, on the reverse strand, counting down.
AGAGTCCTGGATGTGCTTGTCAATTTTCTTTCTCATTGATCTGTCTAAGTGGGGTGTTAAAGTCTCCCACTATTATTGGGTGAGAGTCTGTCTCTTTGCAGGTTGTTAAGAACTAGCTTTATGTATCTGGGTGCTCCTGTATTGGGTGCATATATATTTAGGATAATTAGCTCCTCTTGTTGCATGGATCCCTTTACCATTATATAATGCCCTTCTTTGTCACTTCTAATATGTGTTGATTTAAATTCTGTTTTATCAGATAATAGGAATGCAACCCCTGCTTTTTAAAAATTTTTTATTTTATTTTTTTGCTTTCCATTTGCTTGGTAAATCTTTCTCTATCCCTGTATTTTGAGCCTATGTGTGTCTTTAGAGGTGCAATGGGTCTCCTGAATACAGCACACCAATGGGTCTCTATTCTTTATCCAATTTGCCAGTCTGTGTCTTTTAATTGGGGCATTTAGTCCTTTTACATTTAAATTAATATTGTTATGTGTAAATTTGATCCTATGTGTAAATTTGATCCTGCCATTATAATGCTAGCTGGTTGTTTTGCCCGTTAGTTGATGCGGTTTCTTCATAGTGTTGATGGACTTTACAATTTGGTATGTTTTTGCAGTGGCTGGTACTGGTTGTTCCTTTCCGTGTTGAGCACTTCCTTCAGGAGCTCTTGTAAGGCAGGCTTGGTGGTAACCAAATCTCTCAGCAATTGCTTGTCTGTAAAGGATAATAAGGGTGTTGAATATTGGCCCCCACTCTTTTCTGAATTATAGGGTTTCTGCTGACAGATATGCTGTGAGTCTGACAGGCTTCCCTTTGTGGGTAACCTGACCTTTCTCTCTGGCTGCCCTTAGCATTTTTTCCTTCATTTCAGCCCTGGTGAATCTGACAATTGCGTGCCTTGGGGTTGCTCTTCTTGAGGAATATCTTTGTGATGTTCTCAGTATTTCCTGAATTTGAATTTTGGATGGACTTGGTAGGTTGGGGAAGTTCTCCTGGATAATGTCCTAAAGAGTGTTATCCCACTTGGTTTCATTCTCCCCTTCACTTTCAGATACACCAATAAAATGTAGATTTGGTCTTTTCACATAATCCCATATTTCTTGGAGGCTTTGTTCATTTCTTTTCACTCTTTTTTCTCTAATCTGTCTTCTTGCTTTATTTCATTGAGTTGATCTTCAATCTCTGATATCCTTTCTTCTTCTTGATTGATTTGGCTATTGAAACCTGTGTATGCTTCCTTAAGTTCTCATGCTGTGCTTTTCAGCTCCCTCAGGGTTGTGTATGTTATTCTCTAAATTGGTTATTCTAGTTAACATTTTGTCTAACCTTTTTTTCAAATCTCTTAGTTTCTTTGCATTGGGTTAGAAAATGCTCCTTTAGCTCAGAGAATTTTACTACCCACCTTCTGAAGCCTGTTTCTGTCAGTTTGTCAAACTCATTTTTTGTTCAGTTTTGTTTCCTTGCTGGTGACGAGTTGTGATCCCTTGAAGGAGAAGAGGGATTTGCTTTGTAAAAACATTTCAGCCTTTTTGGGCTGGTTTCTTCACTTCATGAATTTTTCTACCTTTGGTCTTTGAAATTGGTGACTTTTGGGTGGGGTCTCTGACTGGACATCCTGTTGATGTTGAAACTGTTTCCTTCTGTTTGTTAGTTTTCCTTCTAACAGTCAGGCCCCTCTGCTGTAGCTCTCCTGGAGTTTGCTGAAGGTCCACTCCAGATTCTGCTTGCCTGAGAATCACCAGTGGAGGCTGCAGAACAGCAAAGATTGATGCTTGTTTATTCCTCTGATGGCTTCATCCCAGAAAGGTACCCACTAGATGCTAGCCAGAGCTGTCCTATATGACGTATTTGTTGGCTTCTGCAGGGAGGTGTCTCCCAGTCAGGATACATGGGGGTCAAAGAGCAACTTGATGAGGCAGTCTGTTTCTTATCAGAGTTCAAAAGCTATGCTGGAAAATCTGCTGCTGTCTTTAGAGGTGCCAGGGAAGGACGCTGAAGTCTGCTGAAGCTGTACCCATAACCAACCCTTTTCTCAGATGCTCTGTCCCAGAAAGTTGGGAACTTTATTTATAAGTTCCTGATGGGCTGCTGCCTTTTTTCAGACATTCCTTGCCCAGCAAGGAGGGAGTCTAGTGACACAGTCTGCCTGCAGAGGCCTTGCTGATTTGTGTTGAGTTCCATCCTGTTGGAACTTCCTGGTGACTTTGTTTACACAGGTGAGGTTAAAACCACCTACTTGAGCTTCAGCAGTGGTGGATACCCCTCCCCCGACTGGGCTCAAAAGTCCCAGGTCAATCTCAGACTGCTGTGGTTGCTGCGAGAATTTCCAGCCAGTGGATCTTAGCTTGCTTGTCTTGGTGTGTGTGTGGGTGTGGGTGTGGGTGATTCGCCAAGCCAGATCTCTTGTCTTTGTGGGGGTGGGACCCATCAAGCCAGGCTCCCTGGCTTCAGCCCCCTTTTTCAGGGGAGTGAATGGTTCTGTCTCACTGGTGTTCTAGGCACCACTTGGGTATGGGGAAAAAAACTGCTGTGGCTAGCTCAGAGTCTTTCCAAACAACAGCTGTCCAGTTTGGTTCTGGAAACCTGGGGCACTGGTATTTTAGGAACCGGAGGGAATCTCCTGGTCTGTGGGTTGTGAAGACTGTGGGAGAAGCACAGTATCTGGGCTGGAGGGCAAGGGACAGTCCATAATGGCTTCCCTTGGCAAGGAGGGGGAGTTCTCCAGCCTCTTAGATTTCCCAGGTGAGATGATGCCCCACCCTGCTTCAGCTTGCTTTTTTTGGGCTGCAGACACTGTCCAACCAGTCCCAGTGAGATGAACCAGGTACCTCAGCTGGAAATGCAGAGATCACCCACCTTCTGTGTTGATCTTGCTGGGAGCTGTGCACTGGAGCTGTTCCTATTTGGCCATCTTGCCAGCAAACTCCCAAGACAACTCTTAAATAAGCACTTAGAAAAAATGGTCCATCCAGAATTTATGCCATGTTCATTGAATATCTATAATACTACAAAATTCCAGTGTAGCTCACTGAGTCAGTGTGGGTGTATAAAATGTAAAATGCAAAGGTAATTTTTTTTGTGTGATTCATGGATTTCTGTGACAAATGTTTTTAAATACAGACAATAACTCAAACAACAAAAGCAATAAGAATATAATGGCCTTCTACTTGTATAACAACTTTGTGCTAGGAAGGTGTTCAGGCATCCCTAGATACTAAATTTAAATTTTCTATTATTATGTCTTGAAGGACAAGACTGCAGAACTTATTGTTTAAGGTGAGACTATGGTCTCCTGTCTGTTTGCTCGTGGAGACCTGGGTTTTTCTCTAGGGACATATTAGAATAGCCTGGAGTTAGAATAGCACAAACCCTTCCAAAATTGGTGAATTTCTCAGCTGATTTCACAGTTATTATTAGTGTGATTACTATGTGATCAAGGCTCACCTCTTTATCTGGAGCTAACTAGACAAGGAGAAAAGGAAAGCCTAACATTTCCAGCTCCTAAGAAAATAAGTAACTGAAAACAATTAAGTTCTGGGAGATTTTATGAGCAGGGCCACTCTAACATGAACCGTGGGCAGTCAAAAAAAGAAAAAGAAAATGCCTGCTCCTCAGCTGGATCATGATTTGGGTGATGCTACCGTTGAAGATTCTGTTGGTCCTGATCTAAAACAATGTGGACAGTGACACTGTTTCTTCTGTGAAGAAGCTACCACAGTGTGGAAAATTACCCTTCAAAAAATGTGTCATTTTCATTACTTTAAGAAGTTAAATTATGTTTTTGTTTCCTGGGGTTTATTGCACACTTACTTAATGGTAAACTATACTATTACCAGGATTCATGGTGTGTTTTGTTTGTGTGTGTGTGTGTGTGTGTGTGTGTGTTGGCAAAGCAGGAAACATGAGAGATAAATGTAATTTAAGCATAACATGAAATTACATTGTGTTACAGCAAAAATAAATTAATGTATTCATTGATTTTCTTGTGGATCCAAGAAATTGTTTACATTTTATTTGTTTATTTTTTGGTTGAGAGGAGAGTCACTCTTGCTCAGACTGTATTGCAGTGGTGTGATCTCAGCTGGCTAAACCCCCCACCTCCTGGGTTCAAGTGATTCTCCTGCCTCAGCCTCCCAAGTAGCTGGGGTTATAGGTGCATGCCACCAAGCCGGGGTAATTTTTGTATTTTTCAGTAGAGACAGTGTTTTACCGTATTGGTCAGGCTGGTCTCAAACTTGTGACCCCAGGTGATCCACTCGCCTTGGCCTCCCAAAGTGCTGAACCACTGTGCCTGGCCTACATCTTAAGTTTATAAAAATTGTGTTTTTCATTTTCTTTTAGGGGAGCAAAGTTTTAAAGGTGGTGTAATTCCCAACATTATATTGCCTATGTTTTTTCTGATATTATTAAGTGACTTTCAAGAGAGTAGATGGTTACCATTTTGAGGAACTCAATATTTGTCCCAAGTAAATAAAAAGAATAATATTGAATATTGCATTAAACCTGGTTGTGAACAATACATAGATGACACTAGTACTCACAAAAATCCATGTTGGAGGGAAACGTGAGACCACTGCTGTTCGTATTATTTCCTCCACTGCTTTGTCTACCACCTGCCCGTGCCTCAGATACATGTGCCCTAAAACTGTGTGTATTTCATGGTGTTATTCTCAAACAGCTCTTCTAAGAATGGAATCCAGGAACTCCTGGGCATCTCTGATATTCTTTTAGGGGTCAACAAGCATCTCCCTTTCCAATGACTACACTAGCAACCATCAGTATATTTTTATATTTCATATCTCAACCAAAACGACAAACTTTGACAAAGTTAGTGCAAAAGATGCTATGAGAATCCAGCCATCCTCTATTGAGCCACACATTAAGGGGCTTTGAAAAACTTTTAAATAATAGTACCCTCTTCACATTAATTTTTGCTTTGTTTGAAAATGAATCCTTATTCATAAAAATGTGTTATGTAAGCATGTAATTGACATTTTAAATTAATACACCTGTAAAATCGTATCAGTTTTAATGTAAATGAATTAAATGAATATTTATAAATGATAATTGTTTTTAATGTATGACATAGTTATGAAAAGTTCTTTGGGGTCTAGTGGTAGGCAGTATTTGACAGTGGTCCCTAAGTGTCCCAACCCTGGGTCAATACATCTCCTTAAATCCTCTCCCCTTGAGTGAGGACAGAAGTATTTTAGGAGTCAGATGACTTTGAGTTAATAAAAAATGAGATTATCTGGATGGAAACAGTCTGGGGAGGGGAGTCCTTACCAGGAACTGAGTCCTTCCTGAAGTCAGAGACATGGGACTTGGGAGAGGGCCCGGTGGGGCAGGGGACGCAGGGCCAGGAGCTTACTGTTTCCTCATCATCAGCAATAACATAAAGGGCTCAGCCACACAGCCACAAGGACATAAACTCTGCCCATGAGCCATGCTTGGGAAGTTTATGGGAACCTCACTGGACCTCACTGGGCCTCCAGCCCTGTCAACACCATGAACTCAGCCCTGTGAGATTGTGAGCAGAGGATCCAGCCAAAATGTGCCAGTATCTGAACCTGGAAGCTGGGCTGTAGCAAATCTGTATTATAAGGTCCTAAGCATGTGGTCAATGGTTTCGCAGCAATCAATAACTAGCACATATCCTCAAATTTTAAAAACAAAAATTTTATGCAAATCCCAGTTAACAGTTGCTTTCAAAGAGGCTGGGGTATCCCTTCCATAGAGGGTCTACTGAATGACCTTAGTAAAGGGGTTTCTGGTACTCTGATGCCATTTCCAAAACATTTAGGCAAGAGAGGAGGAGAAAGGGGCCATTAAGGCTTTTAAACTCTTAGAGAACATCCAATTTAAACAAAAAATCAAGCACTACTACATCCAAGATGGCACATCTATGCTCTGGAAAGAGAAAAAGATTGACAAGCTCTGTATTGGTACAGTTTATTTAAACAAACCAGTGGATACAAGAATAAATTGGTAATATCAATATCGCTTTTTGGGGAAAAAAGACCAGCAGAAAACTTTAGCTTGGTCGCAAACTAACAGTAAACTCCATGGCAACTTTACCTACCTCACCGACCCTGTGCAAAATATACGGCATTACCCTGGCATAGATTTGGTTTTCTGATACCACTTTCTACTAAAAGATGCCAGGGATCTTTGGAGAATAATGTGTTTGGTTAAGAAAAATTCCAGATAACCATAGAACTTCCTGTTTTTATGATAAAACAAGGACTACTTCAGAGACGTTAGAGGGACCAATTAAGAAAGTGATGTGAAAGGGACTCCTCCTGGCCAGTTGTCACAACCTGAGCTACAAACATTAATAAAAAGACTTTTTTTTTGAAGCCAACAATAATTTCAGTGGGAATCCAGTGACTCTGGAAAATGCCACGTGTCCATGAAGACATTCAAGAGACAAACAGCAAAGTATGACAAAATAGCTTATGCCCAGCCTGTAAGTCAACAAACAGCTGACAATTTATGAAATAAGTGTGTGGCCTGAGACAATTGGATGTGTGAAGATAAATTATGTGTAGTGGTTGTGTCTTTACTGCACTCCATGTTAGAAACAGCAGAATACAGTATACAAAACTAGAGGCAGGGAAACAGACTTTACAGAATTTCAGAGACTGGAGGCAGAAACACTGTTCGAAAAAGCAGAATTCTAACTTTGCTTTTGTCCCCAAAATGAGATTAATGCCTTGCTACTAACCAGTTTAGTTCAAGAATGAGGATTTTGCTAACATTCCCTTAAATAGAAGGCTCTCCATTGCACATGAAAATTCTTCTGGAACGATGTTTTAGCTGTAAGCATGGAAGATTGTCACACAGCAAATAACAGTTAGCATGACCCTGTTCTGGAAAGACAAGGACACCGTAGCTGGGCATCCCTGGGAAATTAGAAAGACAAGAAAAAGCTGTACTGGGCTGTGGCAGCTGCAGAAGCCCCTTGTAAAACCCCACCCCTGAGGAGTTAATGGGTGTCTGTTTTTTAAGATCCTATTTCTGGTTTGAAATAGATAAAACGTTGGCTGGAAGAGTCTAAAATAGGTCAACGGTTCGTGTTCCTTTTTCTCCTAATCTCTCCTTGCTGGAAATAATGGTGGAATCTTCAGGTGACAAACTGACTTGCAAGGATGAATACATCTGTGCATGACTGGCAAGGATGTGGGGAAGTGGGGCATTTACTAAATGGCAAAGGTGTGATAGAGAGGAATGCCATTGCAAACTCAATGACTATGTCATTAACCGCCCAAACTGGGACACTGTTCAGAGCAACAAGAAATCATGAATAAGCACCCTGGAAAACAGGCTTCAGGCAGGGCTATCCTGGAGAAACAGGGACCATGTTTATTATGATTATGAAAACTTTAAGCTCCTTGAGGTCAGCAGTACTTCCTGATTTAACTTTGTGTTCCTGGTGAAGAGTTTGTGGGATGTGTTTCATTAACATTTGTTCTGTTAAAAGTTGAATTAAAATTGTCAGAGATAGGGACACATTCATGCTTTTGTCTTTTTCATTTCTTACGCTGATGTATTCTTACTAATCTGTGTTTTATAAAATGTATACTGTTCTAACTAGTTTTTATGCATAATTTTCTGTGTACAATCAAGTAAAGATTGTATATTAGATACATCTGAATCGGAGGGCTCTGAACAATACTAGCATTTTAAAATTTTTCTATTTATTCATATTTAATGTGAAACTCAAAGCTTTAACTGCTTTTATCTTGTACCTAAAAGAATAATCATCTCCTTTTTGAAGATAGTCATTATTTGAGAACACAGTATCTTCAGCATTAATACTATTTCCCAAGATCCTAATTAGAACTCTTGAATAGCCTGTCTATGGAGTAAGAGTAACCGTTTTACACATAGGCTTGTATTTGTCTTTGAGCTGATTTGAAATATTTGAAATAATGTTTGAAAAATAGATCATTAACAAGTGAAAGACAACATCAAATGCCTAATCCAGCAGCAATGACGTTTAAGTATGTCACATGACAGTACGGTTCACCATTGTAATAAGAAGACATGCCATTGGTTGTACTTTTGATCTACAGGACTGTGATAGATGATTGCTCCCCTAGAGGAGCTCACCATTGACAGCAGGCATCTAGAATAACCTAGGATATCGTGTCATTTGAGGGTGCATCCCTCGTTGCTCACCTCGACAGCTTGGCCTCTCTTCTATGTTCCACGTCCCATTGGCCTGGCACTGCACGAGCCTCCGGCCCTCTAAGTAGTAACCGGGACTGCAGCTCAGCAATACTTGAGCACCGAACTCATTCAAGGATCCTGAAACCAGCCTCCAGATGACATGTTCTGAGAGCTGAGCTTCAATACTGGGGCAAGGGACCGCTAGAAGAGAAACATACATCACATCATCATTTTTCTTTTTTTGGAAAAAATCAGACCATGCTTGCTGTGAATGGCAAAGTCTTGCTATAGGAAACTGATCTTGTTGGGCAAAATAGATGCCATCACATATTATCTAAGCATTTCTTTACCATCCACGTAGTCATATGGGAATGATCCACTATGTAAAATGCATTCAACTGCCTCATTACAGATGTGTTGGGAAGCTTGCAGTCAGACTGAACTGTAAAAGGGGTAAATCACTGCCACAAATGTATATGGCTCGCTGGAGTTGATGAAAATTTTCATGATGGTAATGAGTACATGTAAATAAAAATCTTACATATAATTTCCCTCAGTATCCTTGGAGGAACTCAGAATAGTAATTGTGTAATTACAAACCAGCTGGGAAAATAATTTTCAGAAAATCAGATGCCTTCATTTCTTTCTCCTTATGAAACATACGTATATACCTATATATCATTGAACGGAGAAACACACAGAAATACATAGGCACACTGCACTAATACTGTTGAGTAAAATGTTTAACAGGTCTTAAATGAGACCATCTACTTGTATCCTTAGAAAAGGGCCTAGAAGATAGTAGTTACTTAAGAACCAGTAGTAACAATTGTAATAATAATAGCAATAGTTGTAACAACCACACTGCTAGTAGTAGTAGTATACTATTACCAGGGTGGACTTCAAGGACTTTGTAAATATACAGAAAATACATGCAAAGTCTTAGTTGCGTGTTGATGTATATTTTTTAAAAAGTAAAAGATGATTTAAAATTATACAAAATTAGAAACCACAACCAGTTCTCTAATTATGAAGCATCAGTAACTGTCATCCGTCACAATTTACCACCAAGAAAATTGATCAAATTGCTTAATGCATTGAGCTAGGAAGAATTAGCTGGAGAGACTATAGCTTTTTTCAGGATCATAGTAGTACACTTTGCATTTAAATCTACATTTTTTAAAGACAGAGTCTTGTTCTCTCTCTCAGGCTGCAGGGCTGGATGGCAGTGGTATGAACTCAGCTCACTGCAATCTCTGCCTCCCAGGTTCAAGCAGTTCTCTTGCCTCAGCCTCCCAAGTAGCTGGGACTATGGGATTACAGAGGCCTACCACCATGCCCAGCTAATTTTTGTATTTTTAGGAGAAGTGGGGTTTCGACATGGGGGCCAGTCTGGTCTTGAACTCCTGACCTCAAGTGATCCACCCACCTTAGCCTCCCAAAGTGCTGGAATTACCGGTGTGAGCACTGCACTCAGCCTACATTCAAATTCTATACAAGTTTCTTATAATTGAGTCAGACATAACCAAAATGTTTACAAAAATCTTACTCAGTTTTTTCTTAGTAATTTACAAGAGCTACATGAAAATATGCTGAAAAACATAGGCTTTTTGATATCACAATAACAATGAAGTTTAAAATGTGAAGAAAAATGCTAATTTAAGAGTAATCCTCAGGTTTATTTCTCTCGAATTTTTTTAGTTGAAGCCATTATTCTAAATTTATATGAATACTCAAATGTTTAATCCAATGAGAAAAATATTTTTCTCCAACCAAAATACTCTTAGAATTTCTTTCAAAACTGTCATTTCTCAAAAGTCCTTAAATGCTTTAGCCTTATAAATCCATAACTCAACTTGAATCTCATTGCATATTTCAAATGAAATGCATTTAATTTCATCAAAAAAGCATGCTTCTAGAATTGTTTTTAATAACATAAACTACCTCTTAAAAGTCTATTTGTGGCAAGAACAATTCAACTTTGTTCTTTAGTTTTGGCTTGTGTATTTGTTTTTCTTGTTGTTTTTATATAGATGAGGTCTTGTTATATGGCCCAGGCTGGTCCTGAAAATGGCATTTGGTTTGGTTTGTAATTATCTTAGGCTTGTTTAATTGTTTGCTTACATCTCTTTTTTTGGCTATACTATAGGCTCATTTACTGTAAACAGTATGTCTTTTCACAATTTTTTTAGTACAGTATCTGACAAATTAGATACTGTATATGTATATATAATATGTATATTACATGTATATATCTATATGTGTGTATGCTTTGAAAAAATAACCTGCTAAAAAATGTTGGCACAAAAAGAGGAAATAATCCTGTATGAGTGGAAATTAAGAGTAAAAAGAAAAGTGAGGACTGGAATAAATACTAAAGTTCATCTCGTCCTTTTTCAACTGGAAGATGAGAGTTGAAGACTGGAGATTTCCAGAAGTTGATGCAGATTATTTTATGCAATATTTCCAAAAAATGATGGGTAGAGGACATACAAAACAATGGAATTTGAATACTCTATGATGATGTAATTTGGGAGGAGAAATTCCAAATACAAACCAAGAGAATGTGAGACCATTTTCCTAAGGCTTGGTAAAAAAATGTCCAGTCTGTCAGTTGTGACTCCAAGCTCACCTGCATTCATACAAAAACAATGCCAACAGCCTCCATGGAATAATGGGCCCTGATTTGCTGCTGTTGTCAATAAGGCTGTCACAAAGAATACTCTTTATCTTGACCCAATACAATAATGTGGCAAAATCTGACAACAGAACTGTGTGAGGGAATATTGAATTCAAATAAAAACGGAGCATTTTGCAATCTCCAAATACCTACCCTAGTGTACAGATTCACGTATCTGTAAGTAGTGTCTAGTCATTCACATCAGGAGCCTGAAAACCGTGTCTTCCTGCACTCCCTTTCACACACCCTTCTCCAATGGTGTCTATGCTCAATCTCCCCTAACTCGCTAGGTTTTCTCCACTTCTGTACATCCTCTACCTCTACCTTACTTCAGAGTCAAATTCTTAGTTTTGATGCAAAATTTCACTTGCATACCCTTAAGAGAATATTTTTAAAAATTTCTTTACATATCCTTCTTTAAAAATCTAATTTTTTCCCTCCAGTTTAAATCATTGACATTACCAGTATTGTTGCAGAATTATAGAGACTGGAGAGACCATTGAGGTTGCAGGAGGAGTTTATTTTTGATGTACACCTAAATAAACTCAGATTTGGTTCCAAATGGCTGAGCCCTTAACAAAGACAGGGCTTGAATTTTTATACAGGAAGTACACAGTGGTGCTAAAACCGGTTTGCGGGTGTAGAACAAAGACAATTTGACAAACAATGACAGGCACCTAACTTAGGCTTACATGTGACTGTGGCTATGTAACCCAGATGTCTGCTATATTAGAGCTCAAGGAAGCGAGCACAAGCCTTATCTGTGCCTTCTGCCACAGTGCCTAGAAGGTAAGATTTTTATCCTGCTTGGGGATTTCTTATGACCTTCTCTGTGTTACAGAAATTTACAGTTATCCGCTATAGAGAACAAGAATACAAGAAGTTATAAACTTAAAAAGCTTGCAAATCAGGATGCAATTCCACAGGAGGGGGAAGGACTCAGGGAAGTTTGCTTATGAAAGAAGAATTTAATTTCTGCCTCTCTTTCCTGCATTAATTTTATTTTTATATTACGTTTTATCAATTTTACCAGTTTTTCTTTTCCTTCTTCATCCCCTCCCTTTGATATGTTTTATGTAAGTAAACTTTTAATAGAATGTGCCACTATAATGTCCTCCTCTTTCAAGATGGTACTGAATTACACATAGGAGAGAGTGTTTGGGTAGGATAGATGTATTTAATTTCATTTTATAGAAGTTGCACCTTGATTCTTGAGGCCAAAGTTTGAGTTTCTTTTACTTTGGGATGGCTGATAGAGGGTAGGCAGGCTTAGCGGGTGCTTTCATACATCCAGTCAGGCATAGTGCCGGCCCTTTTTCTTGCCTCGGCCTTTATTCCCATGTGCGACTGTGTCTGTTCTAGGTTGTCCCTTCCTTGAGGAATCTGACCTGTCTTTGTCTAGCCAGCCATCTTCTGGGGCTACATAGGATGCTGAAAGACGATGTAGCCTTTTGTGTTTGAGGTGCTGTTGAGTTAATCTGTTTCACCCAGTCACACTGGTTCCTGTTTTGGTTTACTTAAGGTATGTTTTCTGTAAGTTTGATAAGCCCATTGCCTCCAGGCAGCTTAAGGGGAGCAGGGGGTGTTGATAGGTTTTCTTCCTGAGACATAGTTAATGCTTAGTTAAGGCGATTATTGGGGAGGTGGCATGCCTCATTACTATGGCTTTTATGATCGACTGTATGCTCTAAAGCAAGAGAGGCAAGAGACATGGGAGGATTAAGCAACTACCAAGAATAAGCCCAAATCACCTGTTAGTGTTTCAAATCCTCCAAAAGATAAGAACCAGCCTCCAAAGAGGGAGTCTGGTGACCGACCATCCAGATTTCCAGGTTTGAACTGGGACATGCACCAACTTTTGTACTTTTGCAGTTATTTTCATGACAGCTTTTTCATTATCAATTTCTAAGCAACAATTAGGTTAAACTTTCCATATACACTTCCTTCCCGGGCCAGAAGATAATCTAAAGCTAGTCTGTTTTGGTAAATAGCATTTTTCATTTTTGTGGATCGTGCAGCCAACAGATCTAAAGCTTGTGCAGCTTCACTGGTAATGATTTCAAGCACTACCTGTACTCTTACAATGTGATGAAGCATATAAAAGCGTATGGTATCCCCATGACCTGTCTTGTGCCCAAGTAGCTGTCCCTTAATATTGAATAATTCTTTCAGGTGGCCAGTGTCTTTCCAGTCTCCTATTTTTATACCTCCTCAGATAAATATATATACTTCTTTTACTTATGTTTTTCACTTCATCATGAACAGGGTATCCTAGAATTTCTCCTAGATGTAAAGGGAGTAAGAAGAAGGACGATCCGATTGTCCCTAGTACATAGGCTCCTGTCCAGGTAGCTGGTAATTGCCGATATGTTCACTGCCCACAAATCCAGTAAAGGCCAGGGGGTAGCTGCCAGTATTGGGTGTTTCAGGTTGATACCAGGAGTGGTTTAAAGCTGGGAAGAGAGAAAATGGGTTGTGGAGTGGCAACCTGGAGGTCGTTTCACCTTGTTTATTTTTGCCCCATCACAAAGTTTTTTCCACTGTTTGGTTATAATATTGTTGCCCTAAACAAGCAAATTTTCCTACTGGGTTAGCAAAGATGTTCCCCCAGTGGGCAATACAGCACCTCCCGACTATGGAATTTTTTAAGAGCCAGATGCTTGAGCACTTGGGGGCTGGTTTGGGGAAGGTAGGCGTCAAAGGAACGTTTTCTTGAGACATTACTTCTCTTGCTTCCCATGCCCACTGACCTCTCATGTTGGTACCCCCCCCCCCAGACATAACAGAGGAAACACCTAGATTGTTAGCTATACTTTCAGCTGGTTGAGCAGACAGCTTACTGGCTACTGGAAGGAGTTCAAGAGCCTCCTGGTTAGTTTTTTAGTCATTTTCATAAAATGACTTGAAAACTCAGAAATGCTGTTGAGCTGGATGGTTCCGAGGCTTTTTAGGAATACATAAGGTGACTGTTTTCTTATTACGTAAATGCATTGTGATACAGCAGCCTGTGGGCCACTTGGGCATGTCTGGCTTGAGGATTGTTAAGGTTAAAGGATGGCAGCTGTTAGCCTTAAACTTCTGTTTTGTTAGTATTTTCATCAACATGATTTCATTGGGTGGTGGTTTGTTGACAGTTGGGATATGTGTCCCTGTGTGGCAATACCAGTAGTATGTTTCTAAGCGAGTAGGATGCCAGCAATTGGGATTGGGTCTATAACAGTAAATGCCACATCCTGTGTTATCATATACCTTATTAGGCCAGGTTGTCCATGTGAATGCTGTTTAACCAAAATTAAAGTAGAGATTTATGTTTTTCTCGTCGGAAAGGGAGACTTTGGTTTGATTTAATCAGTACCCCTCTATTGACTTATCTCAGACGTCAAACCAAGTTCGAGGCTCTAACTTGGGGTCATAACACACATACAGTTGATCATTGCCTGGGTCACAAACTGAATAAATGGTCTGATTATAAGTACAAGCCCCTAACTGAATCCCTGTACACTTATAATATGTTTGATACAGTGAGATTTTAACTACCGTATTCCCAAAAAGTAGTTTGCAGGCAGTAAGTACATTTTTCTACTGGTTGCCCTTCCTTTTGTACAGATATTGATGTTGAGAATAATAAAGTAAAAATTAACATTTCCATACTGCTACACAGGGACAGGACAAATCTTTTCGTGAACATAAGGGTTGCTAAATATGACACCATAGTAAATAGAATAGTTAACAATACTAAGATAGCAATTAGCCTTAAGAATTTTATTCACATTTACTTTGGATGACTCCTCAAGCTTCAGCCATGCATGGTCTAGTCAGCCTCCGGTTGTGTGACTAGAGTAGGGCTGTTGGTCCTGCTGGTAGCTTGGTCTTGTAGCAGGATGAGTCAGGTTGGGTGCTCTGGATCATGTTTACTGGCCCGCTTTTCCTGGGCTGCTACTGGCTTTAGCCTGCTGTGGTGGATTGACGGTCCAATGCCTGCAACTTTAACAGCAGCCCAGGTGGACAACATTACATTACGGGGCCCATCCCATGGGAGCCCCAGTGAGGCTGGGTTTCATTTCTTGACCCAGACTGAATCCCTGGATTTAAAGGGATGCACAGAAGCTGTAAGACTGATAGGTAATTTTTCTCAAACCCAACCCTGTATTTCTTGCATAGTTATGCCTAAAGCCTGTATTTGCTTTCTCGGTGAAGTCTCGTAGCTCTGTGATGTCCCCTTTAATTTGGGTTATGACTGGGAGTGGCCAGCTGAGCAGAATTTTATAGGGTGAATACCCAGTTGGTGTGGTGTGGGTACACCTGACTTAAAGGAGGATCATGGACAAGACCTGATTGCACCACAGATGGATTTCCTGGAAGAATTTCTTTAATAGTTGAGTGTTCGATTTATACGTTCAACCTTTCCTGGGCTCTGTGAGCAATAGGCAGTATGCAATTTCCAATTTATTTTTAACAACTATGTTAGGTCTTTGACAATTTCAGCTACAAATGCTGGGCCATTGTCTCATCCTATAGTGGAAGGTAGCCCAAATCTGGGGATAATGTCTTTTAGTAATATTCTAATTACTTCTTGTGCCTTTTCTGTCCTGGAGAGGAAAGCCGCTACCCAACCTGAGTAGGTACAGACCAACACTAACACATAGCAATAGCCTTCTGCCAAGGGCAGCTCTGTAAAATCTACAGGAAAATTTTCACAAGGTGTTGCCCTTACTTGTTGAATTCCTTGAAGCTGGGTTGGCCCCTGCCATGGGTTGTTCTGGGTGCAGGCTAAGCATTGTTTACAATGGCTTGGGAGATGACAGTGAGCTATGGCACACAGAAGTGGCATCCTAAAAAGGCTTCCAATGCCATCTTTTCCATATGAGTTCCTTGGTGGAACTGTTTTACAAGTCTAGGGGCTAATACTTCAGAAATGACTAACTTCCCATCTGCAAACTTTCACCATCCTCCTTTAGGATAGTTCCCAGTTTGCTAAGCAAACCAGGCCTTTTCATTTGGAGAGTCATTTGGAGTCTGAACACAGTGCCTCCGGGAGGAGGGTCATGCACAGGCAGCCTTTCTAGCCTCCACGTGGGATGGGAGGACACAACCCAGGACTGCCTACATAGCCTCCTTGTCTGCTTTTCCATTTCCTTCGGTTTCCATTGTTGATGCACATTCTGGTGGCCTTTACAGTGTTTAACGGCTACTTCTTTTGGTGCTCACACTGCATCTAAAAGCTGCAAAATTTCTTCTGGATACTTTGTCCCTTGGGCTGTGAAGAGCCCTCTGTATTTATAGATACTCCCATGCACATGCAGGTGGCAAATGCATATTTATAGTCAGTGTATATGTTGGTCTTTTGCCCTTTGCCAGTAATAATGCTCTGGTTAAAGCTATTCTGCCTTCTTGGCTGATGTTCCTGTTAGCAAGCACTGGGCCTCTATGACTGAGTCCAAAGTTACTGCTGCATATCCAGTCCTGCAATTTCCTGCCTCTATGAATCTGCTCCCAACAGTGAAGTATTCTACATCTGGGTCCTGGAGAGGATGATCTGTAAGATGCTTCTAGCTACAGAATACTTCATTTATTGTTTCTGTGCAGTCATGGAGTGGGCCCCCCGGTTCCATGGGAAGCAGGGTGGCTGGGTCAGGGGTTTCTACAGTCCCTAGAGTTACGCAGGAGTCCTTGCATAAGAGCCCTTGATATTGAATCATCCTTGGATTTAACAACCAGTGGCATCCTGTTTGATCCATTAAGGTTAAAACTGAGTGCAGCACTTGCACAGGTAAATGCTACCCCAGGGTTAGTTTATCTGTGTCCTTTACCAGCATGACTGTGGTGGCTAATGCCTTAAGACAGTGAGGGTGGGCATCCTCATGCCACTACATCAAGTTGCTTGGATAAGTAGGCTACCAGGTGGTGCTAAGATCCTAGGACTTGGGTTAGGACTCTGATGGCCATTCCTTTCTGCTCATGTGCATACAGGAAGAAAAGCTTGGCCATGTCCAGTAGTCCCAAAGCAGGGGCCTCAGTTAAGGCCTGCTTAACTTGTTTGAATGCCTTCTTCTGTTCAGTTCCCCAAAGGAGGGCTTTGCTATGAGTGATGAGTTTGGAATCCAGACAGAGCAGAACTCTGCTGCCCCTAAAAATATTCTTATGTGTCACCTTTCGGTTGGGGTTGGAAGGCTACAGACAGCCTTTATTCGAGGTAATCCTAATTTTTGCTTTTCTTCGCTTAGGTGAAACCCCAGGTAGCTAACTCTCTTTAAACAGACTTGGACCTTTTTCCTTGACACTTTATATTCTGCCTTCCATAATAGGTGGAGTAATCTTTCTGTTCCTAGGTGGCAATCTTCTAGGGTAGGGGCTGCTAGCAAAAAATCATTCACACACTGAAATAGGATGCACTCCTTGTTGAGAGGAATGTAAGCTTTGAGGTCTGTTGCTAATGCTTCCCCAAAGATTGCAGGAGAGTTCTTAAACCATTGTGGAAGTCTGGTCCAAGTGAGCTGAAAATTGCCCTACTGGAAAGCAAATAATAGTTGACTTGTTGGTGCCAGAGCAAGGCAGAAAAAGGCATCTTTTAGATCTAGGACTGTAAAGTAGGCTGTGTTTGCTGCAATTAGACTTGTTAATGTATAGGGGTTTGGCACTACTGGGCAAATAGTGACTGTAGACCCATTTACAGCTCTCAAGTCTTGCACTGGTCTACAGTCATATATTCCTCCAATCAATGCTGGCATCACCACCAATAGGAGTGGAAAATTCCAGAGTGATTGACATGCTACTAGTATACCATGATTTTGTGCTTTCATGCACCCCCCAACGGCTTCTTGAGGCAAAGAGTATTGATGAAGCTGGACAGGGGTGGCACCTGGTTTTAGCTTTACTACCACTGGGGCATGGTTTATAGTCAGCCAGGCAGGTTTTCAGCCCAGACTTCGAAAAGTTTATCTGTTAGCCTGACGAATATGGTTTCTTCTTCTGGAGTTAAGGGATGGTCTGGCCCTTGTGCCCCCCTAGTGTGCAGCCTCTACTCCTCAGCCTGTGGCATAGAGTCAGCCCCATTGTTGCTGGCTGGGTGAGATCTAAAGTCACATTGCCTTTTGGTCTTAAAGAAACTTGAGCCGGCAGCTTTTGGAGCAAGACCCTCCCTAGCAGGGGAACTGGACAACTTGGGAGGTGTAAGAACTCATGCTGGATTTCTCATCCTCCTAACATATCCATCTTTGACTGGCAAAAGGGCCTTCTTTCTTCCACTCCTGTGGCTCCAATTACAGCAGCATACATTTTAGTTAATGGTCCAATTGGTTGAGTTACTACTGAGTGTTCAGCACCTGTGTCTACCATGAAATTTATTTCTTGGCCCCCTACTTTTGTCCTGACCATAGGCTCCCAGGGGCCTAGAGAAATGGAGCCCAGTCTGTCTCAGTCCTTATAGCATTCAGCTCCCACCAGGCTAATTAGGTCAGCTTCTTGAGCCCTTCTCTGGCTTTCATTACTGTCAACCGCGTCCTTTTCTGGGCACTCATACTGTACCCTAGTCTCTCTCTAGTTCAGGTCGTTTTTCATAGTTCTCTCAGGTTAAACCTCTCCCTTGCCCAAGACCTCGGCCATGTCCTCTTGCTGCATTTGCCCCCCTTTCTGTGAGAGCTGTTGCCAGGAGATCTGCTTTCCTCTTAAGCCTTCAATCCACTTCCCTTTTGGCCACCTCCTCATGGTTAATGAACACTTTGTGGGCCACCTGTATGAGCTGAATGGCAGTCATGCCTTCAAACACTTGTAGCTTTTGGAGTTTCCTTCTGTTACCACTCTGCACCTGACTAACAAGGGCTATGTTCACCATACATTGATTTCCTGCTGCCTCTGGGTCAGACGGGGTGTAGAGTCAATATGCTTCACAGAGCCTCTCATAAAACTCACTTGGGCTCTCATCTGCCTTCTGATGAACCTCTGAAATTTTTCCCATATTCTTCCCTCCTGCCTTGATTCCATTTAGAAATGCCTCCCGAAATGCCTGCAGGTATTGTAACCCCTCTGCCTCATTGGATTTCCACTGGGGATCTGTCAGTGAGTAATGTTCCTCAGCATATCTGCAGGCATCAACTGTGCCTGCCAGGGCATTTCTCTCCAGGTGTTGGAGACTTGTCTGGGTTACTCTATGCTGCTTCTCTGTACTAAGCAGTGTTAACAGGAACTCCTGGAAATCTGCCCACATGGGGTTGTGGGTAAAATGTATTGCATTAAATCTGTGATGGCTTGGGGTTACTTCATGTAGGACTGAGTATGCTGCTTCCAATTTAGGAGGTCAGTGGTGGAGAAGGACTGGTGGGTAAACAGCCTTTCTCTGCCTCTGACTTGGCCCTCAGCATCTTGGTAAATTTGGGACCTAGTTTCCTGGAGAAGCATTTGTAAGGCTCGGGTGTGGCCAGACCAGAGTCGGCTAGGGGAATTGCCTCTTTCCTTTTCTCTGAATGCCATGGATATACCTTTTTGTTTCTCACTAAGGGATGACACTAAAGTGTCACTTCTGTCTGAACCTGATTCTCCAGCTGCTTGTCCTTCACCTTGCCTTAGATTAGCCAAGGATGGATATATTGGCACATAAAGGGTTGGCCATTCTCTCTTCTCTGGAGGGGCCTGTAGGACCAGTTGTTGTTTTTCCAGTTCTTCCTCCCCTACTTTCTGGTTGAGGGGCACTGTGGTTTCCTTTACAAACTTTGGCTCTGCTCAAGCCACTGAAGTTTTACAGTATACTATGTGGTAGGGCTGCAGTCACTTGGGATTTTTTTTTTTAATTTAAATTTAATTTAATTTTATTTTTTTATTGCATTTTATGTTTTGGGGTACATGTGAAGAACATGCAAGACTGTTGCATAGGTACATACATGGCAGTGTGATTTGCTGCCTTCCTCCCCTTCATCTTGGGATTTAATTGGACCACATTTAGCCAGGAGTTAATGTATGGTATTGATCATGGTGTCCACTGACCCTAGTTAATACTCTCTATATGCGGCCAACCACCTCACGATCTACTGTCCCTTCAGCAGGCTGCCTGATATTGAAAGAAGGCCAGTCTAGTTCACACAGAGTTCTTAATCTCTGAGGAGTCAGTTTGACATCGTAATCTCCCCCAAAGTCCTTCTTAAAGTTCCTTAACATGCATTCCAATGTGCAGGTTGTGACAACTTCCCTCCCATCTCCTCCCTTGCGATGCACAATCATTCTCACTTTCACTTCGGCTGGTTAAGCTGATCCAGGTAGGGGTGGGGGGGTTTCAGACACCGCTCTAGCTAGGAGAGTTCCTTATTCCCCTACAACTGCTGCAGTTGTGGGGCAACTCCTGTTAGCTGTATGTGGGATGGCCCCTGGCTACAGCCAGCACCACACTTTGCTCTGAGCCTACAGTCCACGATAAAGGACTCGCAGCTCCCACATGTCACTCCCAGCTTGGGCTCCTCCCACAGCCATCTCTTTCATGCACTTTCACACACCTCTCCTTCCCAGTTTTCCACTCCTGCCCCTAGGCTTCCTTACTAAGTTAGCCTAGCAAGCTGCTCGCTTCCAGTGTTGATGGGTATGTGAGTTTTATCCGAATCACTGAGTCACCCTCGCTTCTGCCAGCCCTACAGTGTTGGATTAATCATCACTGCCCTGGAGTTTATCAGATTCCAGGTAGCTGAGTTTCACTTGAAAAGGTCAGCTGCAGTTCCTTCTCCTAGCCCTGCTAGGTCAGGTCACTAGTCACTTCCCCAGAAGGTGACTGAAGCTCTGCACCTCTTTTCCCTTTTTCCTTCCCTTTCGTCTATCCTCAGTTGTCCTACTACTATTCCTAAGATGTGCTGATCCTTGAGTCATTCTGCAGCCTCATCCTGGTTCTGTTGTGCTGTCCAGAAAGAACACTGGGGCTTGGGAGAGCCAATCCCCTTCTTGAGAGGAGCCTCCTAGTGGCACCTGAGGTCTCGGGCCTCCCTTGGCCTGGGGCCTTGGCCTCCAGAGGTAAAGGAAACAGCAAGCCTGTCATCTCCAATCCTGGACCAGCCCCCAAAAGGGTTGCAGAATTTTTGAGACTGGAGAGATCGTTGAGGTTGCAGAAGGAGTTTATGTTAGGTGCACACCAGCCCAGCTTAGATTTGGATCCAAAATGGCTGAGCACTTAACAAAGACAGGGCTTGTCTTCCTATACATGAAGTACACAGTGGTGCTAAAACAGGTTTGCAGGTGTAAAACAAAGGCAATTTGACAGACAATGACAGGCAACTAACTTAGGCTTACAAATGACTGCGGCTGTGTAACCCAGATGTCTGCTGTATGTAGAGCTCAAGGTTTCTAGCACAGGCCTTACCTATCGCCCTCTGCTACAGTGCCTAGAGGGTGGGATTTTAGCTTGCTTGGAGATTTCTTACAACCTTCTCTGTGTTACAGAAACTTAGAGTTATCAGCTATAGAGAACAAGCATATAAAAATTTATAAACATAAATTTATAAGCTTATGAATTTATAAACATAATTTATAAACTTAATTTATAAACATAAATTTATAAACTTATGAATTTATAAACAAATTTATAAACTTATAAATTTATAAACAAAGCAGGATACAATTTCACAGGAGGGGGAAGGACTCGGGGAAGTTTGCTTATTTTAAAAAATAGTTTCAGCTTCTCTTTCCTGAATTATGTTGTTTTACTGATTTTTCTTTTCACTCTTCAGTACATCACATGCAAATTATGGTCAAGAGCTCTTAAGTAAAATACCATTTTTAGTCAGGTCCAAGAGAATAATACCACAGCAACTTGATACTTCCGAATGTTTATTTAAAAGAAACTCAACAAATTCATTTTATTCCTTGTTTTCTTTGAACTATTACTTGTAAGCTACAATTTCTACAAAAAAAAATCTTAATATATTTTTAGTTTGAAAGTTCTTTATGAATAACATATAACACTTATCTGTAACCAACTTTGATTTTTAAACTTCCTGTGACCACAAGGCTCCACAGGTGAAAATACTCTCTCTGCTTTAGTTGTGAGTTTCCTATTAATATACGGTTGATTAAATAAACAATGATAAAATTGTTGATAATCTATGTTCAACAGAAAAAGAATGTATTACTGGTATTTCACCAATTAATGCTATAAATAAGCCATTTTCATTGTTGATGCATTACTGATTGTTAGAAAGAGACAAGATTTAGTATCACTTTTCTTGCCATTGTGGGCATCAGATCTCAAGAAAATAGTACGTTAAAATAAATTTGGCTTGTCGAGAATAATGGTTAACACAGGAACAGAAAACCAAACACTGCATGCTCTCACTCACAAGTGAGAACACCTGGACACAGGGAGGGGGAGAAAAATCACTCACCAGGCCCTATCTGGGGGTAAGGGACAAAGGGAGGTAGAGCATTAGGGCAAATACCTAATGCACGTGGGGTTTAAAACCTGGATGATGGGTTGACAGGTGCAACAAACCACAATGGCACATGTATACCTATGTAACAAACCTGAGTGTTCTGAATATGTATCTCAGAACTTAAAAACAGATAATAAATTTGGCTTTGAGTTGCCTCTCTACTTTGAACTCCTACACAGTGAACTGCGACCTCATTCAGTACATTAAAAACTGCAACTCGACTAAAGAGGCTGTTGTTAAACAACAGCTTAGTCTCAGCTGATGACGGCAGCCAGTCACCGGCCCTGGACTGGTCAGACCATGTCCCAGTCAGGCAGGTGCCCAGTGGTGGCTCCTTCGGCTGCCTCCCATGCCCCTTCCCTTTTCTGTCAGTGCTGCTGCCCACATTCTTGGCTGGAGCTTTCTGGACCTTTCCTGTATTAGAAAGCTGCCTAATTCGATACATCTCTTTGCTCAGATACACTCTGCTAAATTTCAGTTATCAAAAGTTTTAAGAGGTAAAAGAAAAATAGAATGCAGAAAAAGATTTGATGTGGCTTCTGGCTGATGAAATTGCCCATGCTTTTTTTTTTTTTTTTTTTTTTTGCTGCTAACTGTTTTCTGTAGTTTCCAGGTTTTCTAGGTATTGTTAATGGTCAGAGAAAAAGCCAACCAAGAGATCAAAAGGACTTGGGAGTAGTGGCCTGATAATCACAGACATCATTTTACAGTTAGGCTGAAAAAACTGAAAGCTGAGAGGACTTTGTTTACAAGAAAAACTGGAAATAGTTAAACTAAGTCCCAGTGAAAAAATCTACTGTCTTATGGTACAAATAAATATATGTATAATTTATATGTATATATAAATGTTTATTCTTACCACACATAAATACAAAATGTTATAAAAGATCAAGGCATAACAGTTTAACAAGAGATTATTTAGGAAAACTAGGATGCTTCTGTTATATTCTTAGTATGTTGTTTCTTCCCACACTATTATACTTAGGAAAAAGGGAAAAGAGAGTAAAAATATAGTCTATATGAACATTTTTTTTCCATAGCAATAAACATTGTAGATTAAAGGAATGAGATAAAACTGAGAAATATGGAGGGCAGTAGAATACATAAGATGAAGTTAAGAACTGGAGCAAAAATGTGAGTCAAGCATCACAGAAAAAGAAGGCAAAGCATGAGCCAGGGGCACTGGGGAGAAAGGGAAGGAGGGCCTCGAACATGACTTTCTTCTGAGCTCTCAATTCTGCCCAGGGATGCTCCTAACACTTATAGGCAGCTGCAGTGAACCTGTACGTCTCCCGTAAGACTTAAAACAAAGTGGAGTTACAGTCAGGAGGCAACATGGAACAGCCTGAGCATCTCTGTGCTGACATTTTTAAAGAAAACAGGTTGTTCTTTCTAACAAAAATGCCATAGCTAGCACTCTCCTAGGCTGTTCCCTGTACCTGCCAGCACTTCCCAGTCACCCACCATCATAGGCAGATACTGTGGAGTGTGGCTGCTCCCAGGGACACACATCTATTGAAAGAGTTCTTTCACATTGGATACATAATCGTAAAAGTAATTTTAGTCTAAGTGTGTCCTTCCTTACAACACTGAGATGGGAAAGGAGGGTATCACTATTATGTGTATTTATTTGCATGTTACAGAGGAGCAAGAAAGCCCAGGCTCCCACCAACCAAGCCAGAGTTTCCATTTGTGTGTCTCACTTAAAGTTGTGTTTCTGAATTGTCACTTTCTCTCACCACTAGAAACAATACAGGAAAATTTGATTTTTTTCTACAAATGACTAAAATAAGTAAATCTAGAGATAGTTTCAAGAATTGAATCAGTAAGAGCTCCAAACACAGTAACATACAGATAACAAATGAATAACAACTTTTTAAAAAAGAATGTTATAAAATTTGATCAACCTGGAAAATGTAGCAAAAGAAAGGGTTTTGCTAACATAAATTGTATAAATCAATATTTTTAAACAATTATAGGGGAATATATTGCCAGATCAAGTTTTGTAAAATTAAATGTTTTCAGAAACATGAAAACATGTTAAGTTGGCATGCCAGAAAGTGTTCAACTTGCCAGTTTACCTTATATTACTTCTTTTTTATTTTTAAGAAAATACAGACTGCCTTCTGTTACCTTAAAACAATGGTAAAGAAATAATTTTTCTTCAGTTTTCACAAATTCAAGAGCACATTTACTGGATACCATTTCAAAATATTTGACATGGTTAATATCATTAAGTATGTTGATGTGGTTGACACGTTTTTGTACTAAAAACCTTAAATTATGCTTTCCGAATCAGATCAGTGGAAAACATAAACAATATATAGTAATGTGCACAAAAGACACATTTCCCTGACTTGTGAGTGTTACAGTAACCAAAATACTTTGCATTTTTCCCTAAGAAATATCGGCTTCTAATTTTGCCATAATTCTGATTTAGTATAGACTCAGCCAGTGACAGGACAGGAAAAATAGCCATTCCTTTAAGATACTCAGACAAGGGCAGTGGGATTACCATAAATAAAGCCCTTTACCTCTCCCTCAAAAATTACAGAAACTTACCACAAATCTGTGATATTCTAACCAGCCCCTAGATTCTGGATGCAATCATTTTGTTCCTTAACAAAGAAGCTTCCCTTTTCATACTCAGTGCAGGTAAGTGCTTCTTATAACCAAGTTTAGTTCATGCACATTTAATGGGATTTATAAAATGATGTCATTGGAATAAACTGATTTAATCAGCCTCATAACTGTTCATCATACACACAACTAAAGCAGAGTGCACAGTCTATCATTAACAATCTGTGCTTAATGGGCATACGAGGGAAAAACTGGTTTTAGTTCTAGTACCTTAGAAGCCTAAATAACAAGAGAACTTTGCTTTTGCTAAAAAATTAATATAAAGTTTTAGGGGAAAGCTAGAATACAAAAACTTTTTAAATTGTGGCCCATATCATCTAATTTTAACAATGCTCTCTCTAAAAAAAAAAAAAAAAAAAAAAAAAAAAAAAAAAAAAAAAACCCATCCATGAAGACAAAATCCAGAACACAGGATTCTTTTCCTTTTGGCTCTTAAAAAACTATTTCAATAGTTTTGGGGGACACATGTGTTTTTGGTTACATGGATGGGCTCCTTAGTGGTGATGTCTGGAATTGTAATGCACCTGTAGTCCAAGTGGCATACACTGTATCCAGTATGTAGTCTTTTATCTCTCATCCATCTTCCAATCTTCCCCCTTGAGTCCTCAGAGTCCACTGTATCATTCTTAGTATTGTTAATATTATTATACTTTAAGTTCTGGGGTAGATGTGCAGAATGTGCAAGTTTGTTACATAGTTATACATTTGCCTGGGTGGTTTGCTGTATCCATCACCCCATCATCTACATTAGGTATTTCTCCTAATGCTATCCCACTCCTAAACCCCCAGCCTGACCACCCCATGACAGGCCCCAGTGTGTAATGTTGCCTTCCCTGTGCCCATGTGTTCTAATTGTTCAACTTATGAGTGAGAACATGCAGTTTTGTTTTCTGTTCTTGTGTTAGTTTGCTGAGAATGATAGTTTCCAGATTGATCCATGTCCCTGCAAAGGACATGAAATCATTCACTTTATGGCTGCATAGTATTCCATGGAGTATATGTGCCACATTGTCTTTATCCAGTTTAACATTGATGGGCATTCGGGTTGGTTACAAGTCTTTGCTATTGGGAACAGTGCCACAGTAAACATAGATGTGCATGATTCTTTATAATACAATGATTTATAATTTGTGGGGCATATACCCAGTAATGGGATTGCTGGGTCAAATGGTATTTCTCGTTCTAGATTCTTGAGGAATCGCCAGACTGTCTTCCACGATGGTTGAACTAATTTACACTTCCACCAACAGTGTGAAAGTGTTTGTATTTCTCCACATCCTCTCCAGCATCTGTGGTCTCCTCACTTTTTAATGATCGCCATTCTAATTGGTGTGAGATGGTATCTCATTGTGGTTTTGATATGCATTTCTCTAATGACCAGTGATGATGTGGTTATTTTGATATGTTTGATGGCTGCACAAATGTCTCCTTTTGAGAACAGTCAGTTCATATCCTTCTTTAACTTTTTGATGGGTTTGTTTTTTTCTTGTAGATCTGTTTAAGTTCTTTGTAGATTCTAGATATTCACCCTTGGTTAGATGGGCAGATTGCAAATATTTTCTCCCATTCTGTAGGTTGCCTGTTCACTCTAATGATAGTTTCTTTTGCTGCTCAGAAGCTCTTAAGTTTAATTAGATCCCATTTGTCTATTCTAGCTTTCATTGCCATCGCTTTTGGTGTTTTAGTCATAAAGTCCTTGTCCATGCCTACGATCTGAATGGTATTGCCTAGGTTTTCTTCTAGGGATATTTGTGGTGTTAGGTTTTATGTTTAAATCTTAAATACATATTTATTTTTTAAGGGGCAAGGAAGTAATACAGTTTCAGCTTTCTGCAAATGGCTAATGCCATTTATTAAATAAGGAATCCTTTCCACATTGATTGCTTTTGTCAGGTTTGTCCAGGATCAGATGGTGGTAGATGTGAAGCCTTATTTCTGAGGCCTCTGTTCTGTTCCATTGGTCTATATATCAGGTTTAATACCACTACCATGTTATTTTGATTACTGCAGGCTTGCAGTGTAAAGTCAAGTCACATGATGCCTAAAGCTTTGTTCGTTTTGTTTAGGATTGTCTTGGGTATGCAGGCTCTTTCTTGGTTCCATAAGAAGTTTAAGGTGATTTTTTTCTAATTCTGTGAAGAAAGTTAATGGTAGCTTGATGGGGAAAGCATTGAATCTATGAATTACATTGAGCAGTATGACCATTTTCACAATATTGATTCTTCCAAACCATGAGCATGGAATATTCGTCCATCTGTTTGTGTCCGCTCTTATTTCCTTGAGCAGTGGTTTGTACTTTCCCTTGAAGAGGTCCTTTACGTCCCTTGTTAATTATATCCCTAGGTATTTTATTCTCTTTCTAGCAGTTGTGAAAGGGAGTTCACTTACGATTTGGCTCTCCATTGGTCTGTTATTGGTTTAGAGAAATGCTTGTGATTTTTGCAATTGATTTTGTATCCTGAGATTTTACTGAAGTTCCTTATCAGCTTAAGGAGATTTTGGCCTGAGACCATGGGGTCTTCTAAATATACAATCATGTCAACTGCATATTGAGACAACTTGATTTCCTCTTTTCCAAATTGAATACACTTTATTTTTTTTTTTTTCCCTTGGCTGATTGCCCTGGCCAGAAGTTCTAATACTGTGTTGAACAGAAGTTAGGAGATAGGGCATCCTTGTCTTGTGCCAGTTTTCAAAGGAAATGGTTCCAGTTCTTGCCCATTCAATATTATCTTGGCTGTGGTTTTGTCATAAATAGCCTTGTTATTTTGAGATACATTCCTTCAGTACTTAGTTTGAGAGTTTTTAGCACAAAGGTCTATTGAATTTTGTCAAAGGCCTTCTCTGCCTCTCTTGAGATAATCACGTGGTATTTGTCTTTGGTTCTGTTTATAATGGATTACGTTTATTGATTTGCGTATGTTGAACCAGCCTTGTATCCCAGGGATAAAGACAACTTAATCGTGATGGATAAGCTTTTTGATGTTCTGTTGGTTTGGCTTGCCAGTATTTTATTGAGGATTTTGCATTGATGTTTATCAAGGATATTGGCCTGAAATTTTCTTTTGTAGTTGTGTCTCTGCCAGGTTTTGGTATCAGGATGATGATGGACTGATAAAATGAGTAAAGGATAATTCCCTCATTTTCTACTGTTTGGAGTAGTTTCAGAAGGAATGGTACCAGCTTCTCTTTGTACTTCTGGTAGAATTCAACTGTGAATCTATCTAGTCCTGGACTTTTTTTGGTGGGTAGGATATTAATTTTGCCTCAATTACAGATCTTATTAATGGTCTTTTCAGAGATTTGTTTTCTTCCTGGTTTAGTCTTAGGAGGGTGTATGTGTTCAGGAATTTATCCATTTCTTTTGATTTTCTGGTTTCTTTGCATAGAGATGTTTATAGTATTCTCTGACGATAGTTTGTATTTCTGTGGGATCGGTGGTGATAACCCCTTTATCTTTTTTTATTGCATCTATTTGATTCTTCTCTATTTTCTTCTTTATTAGTCTGGCTAGCAGTCTGTTTTGTTGATCTTTTAAAAAAACCAACTCCTGGATTCATTGATATCTTGAAGGGTTTTTATTGTGTCTCCATCTCCTTCAGTTCTGCTCTGATCTTAGTTATTTCTTGTCTTCTGTTAGCGTTTGAATTTGTTTGTTCTTGCTCCACTAGTTCTTTTAATTGTGACATTAGAGTGTTGATTTTAGATCTTTCCTCCTTTTTCTTGTGGGCATTTAGTGGTATAAATTTCCCTCTACACACTGTTTTAAATGTGTCCCAGAAATTCTGACACATCATGTCTTAATTCTCATTGGTTTCAAAGGACATCTTTGTTTCTGCCTTCATTTCATCATTTATCCAGTAGTCATTCAGAAACATGTTGTTCAGAGTTCTAATTTGACTGCACTGTGGACTGAGTAACTGCTAGATTTTCCATTCCTTTTCATTTGCTGAGGAATGCTTCACTTCCAATTATGTGCTCAATTTTACAATAAGTGTGATGTGTGTTGAGAAGAATGTATATTTTGTAGATTTTGGGTGGAGAGTTCTTTAGATGTCCATAAGGTCTGCTTGGTCCAGATATGAATTTAAATCCTAGATATCCTTGTTAATTTTCTGTCTCATTGATCTGTCTAATATTGACAGTGGGATGTTAAAGTCTCCCACTGTTTTTGTGTGGGAGTCAAAGTCTTTTTTAGGTCTCTAAGAACTTGCCTTATGAATCTTGGTGCTTCTGTCATTGGTTGCATATATATTTAGAATCATTAGCTCTTTTGTTGTATTGTTCCCTTTATCGTTATGTAATGCCCTTCTTTGTCTCTCTTGATTTTGTTGGTTTAAAATCTGTTTTATCAGAGACAAGGATTGCAACCCCAGCATTTTTTGCTTTTCATTTGCTTGGTAAATATTTCTCCATCCCTTTATTTTAAGCCTATGTGTGTGTGTCTTTGTATGTGAGATGGGTCTCCTAAATACAGCACACTGATAGGTCTTGACTCTTTATCCAGTTAGCCAGTCTGTCTTTTAATTGGGGCATTCAGCCCAATGACAGTTAAGGTTAATATTGCGTGTGTGCGTGCGTACGTGTGTGTGTGTGTGTGTGTGTGTGTGTGTGTGTGTGTATTATTGCATTTGGGATTGTTGCATAGGTACATATGTGGCAATATGATTGGCTGCCTCCATCCCTATCACCGATACCTGGCATTTCTCCCCATGTTATCCCTCCCCAACTCCTCCCCCAACTGTCCTTTCCCTAGTCCTCTCCCACACACCTCAGTGTGTGACGCTCCTGTCCCTGTGTCCATGTGTTCTCATTGTTGAGCACCCGTCTATGAGTGAGAACATGCGGTGTTTGATTTTCTGTTCTTACGTCAGTTTGCTGAGAATGATGGTTTCCAGGTTCATTCATGTCCCTACAAAAGACATGAACTCACCTTTTTTTATGGCTATAGTATTCCATGGTGTATATGTGCCACATTTTCCCTGTCCCATCTATCATTCATGGGCATTTGGGTTGCTTCTAAGACTTTATTATTGTAAACAGTGCTGCAATGAACACATGTGTGCATGTGTCCTCATAATAGAATGATTTATAATCCTTTGGATATATACCTAGTAATGAGATTGCTGGGTCAAATGGAGTTTCTATTTCTAGGTCCTTGAGGAATCACCACACTTTCTTCCACAATGGTTGAACTAATTTACACTCCTACCAACAGTGTAAAAGTGTTCCTATTTTTCCACATCCTCTCCGGCATCTGTTGTCTGCAGATTTTTTAATGATTGCCATTCTAACTGGCATAAGATGGTATCTCAATGTGGTTTTGATTTGCATTTCTCTAACAACCAGTGATGATGAGCATTTTTTCATATGTTTGTTGGCCTCATATATGTCTTCTTTTGTAAAGTGTCTGTTCATATCCTTTGCCCACTTTTGAATGGGTTTGTTTGTTTTTTTCTTGTAAATCTGTTTTAGTTCTTTGTACATTTTGTATATAAGTCCTTTGTCAGATGGGCAGATTGCAAAAATGTATTCCTATTCTGTTTGGTTGCTAGTTCACTCCAATGATTGTTTCTTTTGCTGTGCAGAAGCTGTGGAATTTAATTAGATCTCATTTGTCTATTTTGGCTTCTGTTGCCAATGCCTTTAGTGTTTTAGTCATGAAGTTCTTGCCTATGCCTATGTCCTCAATGGTTTTGCCTAGGTTTTCTTCTAAGGTTTTTATGATGTTAGGTCTTACGTTTAAGCCTTTAATCCATCTGGAGTTAATTTTAGTGTAAAGTGTCAGGAAGGGGTCCAGTTTCTGCTCTCTGCACATGGCTAGCCAATTTTCCCAACACCATTTATTAAACAGGGAATCCTTTCCACATTGCTTGTTTTTGTCAGGTTTGTAAAAGATCAGATGGTTGTAGATGTGTGGCATTGCCTCTGAGGCCTCTGTTGTGTTCCGTTGGTCTATATCTCTGTTTTTGTACCAGTACCATGCTGTTTTGATTATTATAGCCTTGTACTGTAGTTTGAAGTCAGGTAGTGTGATGCCTCTGGCTTTGTTCTTTTTGCTTAGAATTGACTTGGCTATGCGGGCTCTCTTTTGGTTCCATATGAAGTTTAAGGTGTTTTTTTCCAGTTCTGTGGAGAAAGTCATTGGTAGCTTGACGGGGATAGCGTTAAATCTATGAATTACTTTGGGCAGTATGGCTATTTTCACAATATTGATTCTTCCTAACCATAAGCATGGAATGTTTCTCAATCTGTTTGTGTTCTCTCTTATTTCATTGAGCAGTGGTTTGTAGTTCTCCTTGAGGAGGTCCTTTACATCCTTTGCTAGTTGTTATTCCCAGGTATTTTATTCTGTTTGTAGCAATTGTGACTGGCAGTTTGTTCTTGATTTGGCTCTGTTTGAGTCTGTTATTGGTGTATAGGAATGCTTGTGATTTCTACACATTGACTTTGTATCCTGAGACTTTGCTGAAGTTGCATATCAGTTTCAGGAGATTTTGGGCTGAGATGATAGGGTCTTCTAAATATACAATCATGTCATCTGCAAATAGAGACAATTTGACTTCCTCCTTTCCTAATTGAATACCCTTTATTTCTTTTTCTTGTCTGATTGCTCTGGCTAGAACTTCCAATACTTTACTGAATAGGTGGGGTGAGACAGCATCCTTGTCTGGTGCCAGATTTCAAATGGAATGCTTCCAGTTTTTGACCATTCAGTATATTGGCTGTTGGTTTGTCATAAATAGCTTTTATTATTTTGAGACATATTCCATCACGAACTAGTTTATTGAGAGGTTTTAGCATAAAGGGCTGTTGAATTTTGTCAAAGGTCTCTGCGTTTATTGAGATAATCATGTGGTTTTTGTCTTTGGTTCTGTTTATATGGTGAGTTACGTTTATAGACTTGCATATGTTGAACCAGCCTTGCATCCCTGGGATGAAACCTATGTGATTGTGATGGATAAGCTTTTTGATGTCCTGTTGCAATTGGTTTGCCAGGATTTTATTGAAGATTTTTGCAGCTATGTTCATCATAGATATTGGCCTGAAGTTTTCTTTTCTTGTTGAGTCTCTGCCAGGTTATGGTATCGGGATGATGTTGGTCCCATAAAATGATTTGGTAAGGATTCTCTCTTTTTGGATTGTTTGGAATAGTTTCAGAAGGAGTGGTACCAGCTCCTCTTTTTTTGTTTGGCTGTGAACCCATCCAGACCTGGGCTTGTTTTGGTTGGTAAGCTATTACTTGCTGCCTCAACTTCAGCCCTTGTTATCCGTCTATTCAGGGTTTTGACTTCTTCCTGGTTTAGGCTTGGGAGGGTGCAAGTGTCCAGGAATTTATCCATTTCTTCCAGATTTGCTGGTTTATGTGCATAGAGTTGTTTGTAGTAATCTCTGATGTTAGTTTGTATTTCTGTGGAATCAGTAGTGATATCCCCTTTATCGTTTTTTACTGCATCTATTTGATTATTCTCTCTTTTCTTTTTTATTAACCTGGCTAGTGGTCTAATTTGTTGATCTTTTCAAAAACCCAGCTCCTGGATTTATTGATTTTTTGAAGGGCTTTTTGTGTCTCTATCTCCTTCAGTTCTACTCTGATCTTAGTTATTTCTTGTCTTCTGCTAGCTTTGGAGTTTTTTTTGAGCTTGCTACTCTGGCTTTTCAATTTCCTGATAGGGTGTTGATTTTAGATCTTTCCTTCTCATGTGGGCATTTATTGCTATAACTTTTCCTCCAGACCCTGCTTTAAATGTGTCCCAGAGATTCTGGTACATTGTGTCTTTGTTCTCATTGGTTTCAAAGAACATCTTTATTTCTGCCTTCATTTCATTGTTTATCCAGTCAACATTCAAGAGTCAGTTGTTCAGTTTCCATGAGAGTGTGCAGTTCTGAGTTGGTTTTGAATTCTGAGTTCTAATTTGATTGCACTGTGGTCTGAGAGACTGTTTATTGTTTACATTCTTTTGCATTTGCTGAGGAGTGATTTACTTCCAATTATAGGGTCAATTTTAGAGTAGGTGTGATGTGGTGCTGAGAAGAATGTATATTCTGTGGATTTGGGGTGGAGAGTTCTGTAAATGTCTTTTAGGATTGCTTGGTCCAGGTCTGAGTTCAAGTCCAGTTTATCCTTGTTAATTTTCTGTCTCGTTGATCTGTCTAATACTGACAGTGGAGTGTTAAAGTCTTCCACTATTACTGTGTGAGAGTCTAAGTCTCTTTGTATGTCATTAAGAATTTGCTTTATGTATTTGAGTGCTCCTGTATTGGGTGCATATATATTTAGGATTGTTAGCTCTTCTTGATGCATTGATCCTTTTAGCATATGTAATGCCCTTCTTTGTTTTGTGTGCTCTTTGTTGGTTTAAAGTCGATTTTATC
Source organism: Saimiri boliviensis (assembly GCF_048565385.1). Taxonomy (NCBI): domain Eukaryota; kingdom Metazoa; phylum Chordata; class Mammalia; order Primates; family Cebidae; genus Saimiri; species Saimiri boliviensis. The sequence goes on along the minus strand of NC_133461.1, from coordinate 111,169,192 downwards.
AGAGATTAGAATTGCAACTCCTGCTTTTTTTTGCTCTCCATTTGCTTGGTAGATCTTCCTCCATCCCTTTATTTTGAGCCTGTGTATCCTAGCATGTGAGATGGGTTTCCTGGACACAGCACACCAATGGTTTTTGACTTTGTGTCCAATTTACCAGTCTATGTCTTTTGATTGGGGCATTTAGCCCATTTGCATTTAAGGTTAATATTGTTATGTGTGAATTTGATCCTGCTATTTTGAAGCTAGCTCGTTGTTTTGCCCATTAGTTGACACAGTTTCTTCTTTATGTCAATGCTCTTTATTATTTGGTATGTTTCTGGAGTGGCTGGTACTGGTTGTTCCTTTCTATGTTTAGTGCTTCTTTCAGGAGCTCTTGTAAATCAGGCCTGGCAGTGATGAAATCTTTGAGTAATTGCTTGTTCATAAAGGATTTTATTTCTCCTTTGCTTATGAAACTTAGTTTGGCTAGATATAAAATTCTAGGTTAAAATTTATTTTCTTTAAGGATGTTGAATATTGGGTACCACTCTTTTCTGACTTGTAGAGTTTCTGCTGAAAGATCCACTGTGAGTCTCATGGGCTTCCCTTTGTGGGCAACCCAACCTTTCTCTCTGGCTGCCCTTAGCATTTTTTCCTTCATTTCAACTCTGGTGAATCTGATGATTATGTGCCTTGGGGTTGCTCTTCTTGAGTAATATCTTTGTGGTGTTCTCTGTATTTCCTGGACTTGAATATTGGTCTGCCTTGCTACGTTGGGGAGGTTCTCCTGGATAATATACTGAAGAGCATTTTCCAGGCTTGGATTCATTCTCTCTGTCACATGCAGGCACACCTATCAAACGTAGATTAGGTCTTTTCACATAATCCAATATTTCAGGAAGGCTTTGTTCATTTATTTTTACACTTTTTTCTCTAATCTTGTCTTCTTGTTTTATGTCATCGAGTTGATCTTCAATCTCTGATATCCTTTCTTCTGCTTAGTCAATTCGCTATTTAAACTTTGGTATGCTTTGCAAAGTTCTAGTGTTGTGCTTTTCAGCTCCATCAATTTTTATGTTCCTCTCTAAGCTGTTTTTTCTCATTAGCATTTCGTCAAACCTTTTTTCAACATTCTTAGTTTCTTTGCATTGGGTTAGAACATGATCTTTTAGCTCAGAGAACTTTGTTATCACCCACCTTCTGAAGCCTGTTTCTGTCAATTTATCAGACTCATTCTCCATCCAGCCTTGTTCCCTTGCTGGTGAGGAGTTGTGATCCCTTGGAAGAGGAGAGGCATTCTGGTTTTGGGTATTTTAATCATTTTTGCACTGGTTTCTTCCCATCTTTGTGGGTTTATCTACCTGTGGTCTTTGTGGGTGGTGACTTTCAGATAAGGTCTCTGAGTGGATGTCCTTTTTGTTGTGGATGAAGTTATTTCTTTTTCTTAGTTTTCCTTCTAACAGTCAGGTCCCCCTGCTGTAGGGCTGCTGGAGATCCACTCCAGACCCATTGTGCCTTGGGATCACTTGCAGCGGCTGCAGAACAGTAAGGCTTGCTGCCAGTTTCTTCTTCTGTTATCTTTGTCCCAGAAGGATACCCACCAGATGTCAGCCTGAGCTCTCCTTTATGAGGTGTCTTTTTGGTTATACGGGGGTAGGGGACCTGCTTGAGGAGACAGTCTGTCACTTATAGGAGTCAAGTGTTGAGCTGTGAGCTCTGTTATTCTGTTCAGAGCTGTAAGAAGGTACTTTTAAGTCTGCTGCAGGGGAACTCATAACCGCCTCCCCGCCCCCCCACCACCAGGTGCTCTGTCCTGGGAAGGTAGGGCTTTATTTATAAGTTCCTGTCATTCCCTCTTTTTTCAGAGATGCCCTGCCCAGTGAGGAGGTAGCCTAGTTACAGTCTGCCAGTAGAGGTGTTGCTGAGCTGCCACGGGCTCTGCCCAGCTGCTGTGTGAACTTCCTTGCAGTTTTGTTTATTGGGGTATAGTTTGAACTGCTTCGGTAATGGTGGCCTGCCTTGGTAGTGGTGGACCGTGTTGGTAATGGTGGATGCCCTTCCCTGACAGAGCTGGATCATCCCGGGTCCAGCTGTGCTTGCTGTGAAACTCAATCCAGAGAGTTTCAGATTGCTGGTCATTGTTGGGGTGCGACCAGCTGCGTGAGATCACCTGGCTCCCTGTTTCAGCCTAGTTTTTTTTCAGTTGAACGGGCGACTCTGTCCCCCAGGCATTCCAGTCGCCAGTTGAAATGGCATCCAGATTTGTTTGAGTTTTTGTGAGGAGACCCACTGCACCAGCTGAAACAGCTGCGTTGGAGACTCATGGCACTTTTCTGCCTAGGAATCTCCTGGTCTGTGGGCAGTAAAAATGCATTTGGAAATGTGGTGATGACTCAGCCTCTGTGTTTTTGCTGGGAACTGCAATCCAGAGCTATTCCTATTCAGCCATCTTGGATCTGATCTAAGGTTAATATTGTTATGTGTCAATTTGATCCTGCCATTATGATGCTAGCTTTTTATTTGGCGCATTAGTTGATGCAGTTTGTTTCAAAGCATTGACGGTCTTTACGATTTAGTATGTTTTTGCAGTGGCTGGTACTGGTTTACCTTTTCATGTTTAGTGCTTCCTTCAGGAAATTTTATAAGGCAGGCCTGGTGGTGACAGAATCTCTCAGCTTTTGCTTGTCTGTAAAGGATCTTATTTCTCCTTTGCTTATAAAGCTTAGTTTGGTTGGATATGAAATTCTGGATTGAAAATTCTTTTCTTTAAGAATGTTAAATATTGTCCCCCACTCTCTTCTGGTTTGTAGGGTTTCTGCTGATAGATACTCTGTGAGTCTCATGGGCTTCCCTTTGTGGGTGACCTCACCTTTCTCATTGGCTGCCCTTGTATTTTTTTCTTCATTTCAACCCTGGCGAATCTGATGATTATGAGTCTTGGGGTTTGCTCTACTCGAGGATTATCTTTTGTTATTCTCTGTATTTCCTGAATATTCTCTGAATTTGTATTTCCTGTATATTTTTTAAATTTGAATGTTGGCCTGCTTTCTAGGTTGGGAAAGTTCTGCTGGATAATATCCTGAAGAGAGTTTTCCAACTTGTTTTCATTCTACCCTTCACTTTCAGGTATGCTGACCAACTATAGATTTTGTCTTTTCATGTAATCCCATATTTTTTGGAGGTTTTGTTCATTTCTTTTTGCTTTGTCTCTAATCTTGTCTTCTTGCTTTATTTTATTAAGTTGATCTTCAGTCTCTGATAGGCTTTCTTTCACTTGATCAGTTTGGCTATTGAAACTTGTGTATATTTCTTGAAGTTCTCATGCTGTGTTTTTCAGCTCCATCAGGTCATTCGTGTTCTTCTCAAAATCGCTTATTATAGTTAGCATTTCATCTAACTTTAAAGCTTCTTAATTTCTTTGCATTGGTTTAGAACATGCTCATTTAGCCTGGAGAAGTTTGTTATTACCCATCTTCTACAGCCTGCTTCTGTTAATTTGTGAAACTCATTCTCAATTCAGTTTTGTTTCCTTGCTGGTGATCCCTTGGAGGAGAAGAGGCATTCTAGTTTTTGGAATTTTTAGCCTTTTTGCACTGGTTTCTTCCCATCTTTGTAGATGATTTATCTACCTGTGGTCTTTGAAGTTGGTTACCCTTGGAATGGGCCTCTCAGTGGACACCCTTTCTGTTGATGTTGAGACTGGTTCTTTCTGCTTGTTTTCCTTCTAACAGTCAGGTCCCTCTGCTGGAGGTCTGCTCATGTTTGCTGGAGGTCCACTCCAGACCCTGTTTGCCTGGGAATCACCAATGGGGGCTGCAGAATAGCAAAGACTGCTGCCTGTTCCTTCCTCTAGTGGCTTGGTCCCAGAAGGTACCTGCTAGATATCAGCCAGAGCTCTCTTGAATGAAGTGTCTCCCAGATAGGATACCCAGGGGTCAGAAAGCCACTTGAGGAGACAGTCTGTCCCTTATCAGAGCTAGAACACTGTGCTTGGAGATGTGCTGCTCTATTCAGAGTTGCTAGGCAGACACGTTTAGGTCTGCAGAAGCTGTACCCACAACCAGCCCCTATTTCCAGGCGCTTTTTCCCCAGGAAATTGAGGCTTTATTTTTAAGTCCCTGATGGGCTTCTGCCTTTTTTCAGTATTGCCCTACCCAGCACAGAGATAGTCTAGTGACACAGTCTGCCTGTAGAGGTCTTGCTGAGCTGCCGTGGGCTCTGCCCAGTTCAAATGTACCAGCTACTTTGTTTACAGTGATGTTAAAACTACCTACTGGAGCCTTAGCAATGGTCCCTCCCACTACCGAGCTCAACAGTCCTAGGTCGAGTTTGGACTGCTGTACTGGCTACAAGAATTTCAAACCAGTGAATCTTAGATTGCTGGTTTTTGTGAGTGTGGGACCCGCCAAGCCAGTTGACTTGGCTCCCTGTCTTCAGCCCATTTTCGAGTAGAGTGAACAGTTCTGTCCTGCTGGCATTCCAGGCACCACTTGTGTATGAAAAGAAAAATTGCTATGCCTAACTTGGTGTCCTCCCAAAAGGCCAGGCACTTTTGTGGTGGTAACCTGTAGGCACCAGAGGGAATCTCCTGGACTGCAGGTTGTGAAGACTGTGGGACAAGTCAGTATTTGGGCCCTGGCATAGGAGACAGTCCCTAATGGCTTCCCTTGGCTAGAAGGAATTCTCAGCCCCTTGCACTTCCCGGGTGAGGTGACATGCCACTCTGCTTCAGTTCACCTTCCTTGGGATGCACCAACTGTCTAACTAGTTCCACTGATATGAACCAGGTACCATAGTTGGAAATGTAGATACCACCCATTTTCTGTGTCAATCTCGCTGGGAGCTGCACACCAGAGCTGTTCCTATTGGGCCAACTTGTCCCACTGTATCATTCTTTTGGCTTTGCCTCCTTATAGATTAGCTCCCACTTAAAAGTGAGAATATAACGATGTTTTGTTTCCCATTCCAGAGTTACTTCACTTTGAAGAATGACCTCCAGCCCCATCCAAGCTGCTGCACAAGACATTATTTCGTTCCTTTTTTTGGGTGAGTAGTATTCCATTATGTATATATTCCACACTTTATCCACTCCTTGGCTGACAGGCATGTGCATGGGTTTCATGTTTTTGCCATTGCAAAGTGTGCTGCTATAAACGTGTGTACATGTGTCTTTTTCATAGAATGAATTCTGTTCCTTTGGGTATAAGGCCAGTAGAAGGACTACTGAACTGAATGCTAAGAGGACATGGGATTCTTAATGAAAAAAGTTGTTTTCAAATTTGTTTTAAACTTAGAGATTAATGAAATGATTACTAAGTGAGCTATTTATAATAAGAGTAGATGGCCAATTAATAGAGTTTTAATCTTAACTTCTAGGAAGTAATCTATCAGCACACCTGAGAGTGACTAGCTTTTTAGACACATTAGACAAAAAGGTCTCGAGATTTGAAGTTCTAACTTCTACTTCACCAAGATTTCTAATTGAATCTAGATCTTCATGACACTGTCATATTCTTAGGGTTTCGAATCACCAGATTTTTTCTTATTCTTCTGATTGCTGTCTTTTCCATTTGAGAAGTTTCTAAAATCTTCAGAAAATCAGCCATCTGTCTTTCTCTGGCCCAGCTTTCTTATTTTTTATTACTATGGTTATGTGAAAAATAATTCAGCAGACTTAGATCTTGGAATATTTAAATAACTATAGCCATGTTAAATAAAGTGTTCCAACTCTGTCGGTAGCCTAAAGGCAAACCACCCACGGAGTCTGATCTCAAGACAAGACACATACTAAATTCACCTCATCCAGTTAGTGATGACAGCAAATAGACCTCCGAAGTTTTTGCAATTTTGTAACTTAAGTTCAATATCAAAGCTACTTTTTAAATTATATGAAATGCCTATTTTAATTACATAAAATGAGTCTAACCCAACCCCTGGAAATGATTTTGAAAGAAGTATGACAAATCTAAATAGAGATTTAAACTAAAAAAAAAAAAAAAATAGTCTTAGTGTTTAATTATTTTACTTATTTGGCTTAATTGTAAAAGCAGTCCTTTGCATTTTTTTTTTAAATTGTATTTGTGCTCTGGGGTACATGTGCACATCCTGCATCCTGTAGGATTGTTCCATAGGTACATACATGCCATGGTGGTTTGCTGTCTCCATCCCCCTCCACCCACCCATTGCCTACATCAGGCGTTTCTCCAGGTATCATACCTCCCCCTTCTCACTGCCCACCCCCCCCATTGTCCCTCCCCTCCACCCCTAACCTAGCCCTGTGTTAGTCCCTTCCCTGTGCTCAAGTGTTCTTATTGTTCATCACCTGCCTATGAGTGAAAACATGTGTTGTTTGGGTTTCTGTTCTTGTGTCAGTTTGCTGAGAATGATGGTTTCTAGATTCATCCATGTCTCTACAAAGGACACAAACTTACCATTTTTATGGCTGCATAGTATTCCACTTATATATGTGTCACATTTTTTTTGGTCCAGTCTATCTTCAGTGGGTATTTGGGTTGGTTCCAGGTCTTTGCTATCATAAACACTGCCACAGTGAACATACATGTGCATGTGTCTTTTTGATAGAATGATTTAGAATCCTTTGGGTATATAGCCAGTAATAGGATTGCTGGGTCAAATGGAATTTCTATTTCTAGATCCTCGAGGAATCGGCACACTGTCTCCCATAATAGTTTAACTAATTTACACTCCCACCAACAGGGTAAAAGTGTTCCTTTTTCTCCACATTCTCTCTAGCATCTGTCTCCAGATTTTTTAATGATCGCCATTCTAACTGGCGTGAGATGGTATCTCGATGTGGTTTTGATTTGCATTTCTCTAATGACCAGTGATGATGATAATTTTTCATATGTTTGTTGGCTGCATATTTGCCTTCTTTTGAAAATTGTTTGTTCATATCCTTCACTCACTTTTGATTTTTTTTTTAAATATGTATTTTATTGCATTTTAGGTTTGGGGGGTACCTGTGAAGAACATGCAAGATTGTTGCATAGGTACATACATTGCAATGTGGTTTGCTGCCTTTGTCCCCATCACCTATAGCTGACACTTCTCCCCATGTTATCCCTCCCCAAATCCCTACCCCCTACTGTCCCTCCCCTAGGTCCTCCCCACAGACCCCAGTGTGTGATGCTCCCCTCCCTGTGTTCATGTGTTCTCGTTGTTCAACATCCATCTATGAGTGAGAACATGTAGTGTTTGATTTTCTGTTCTTGAGTCAGTTTGCTGAGAATGATGGTTTCCAGGTTCATTCATGTCCCTACAAAGGATACGAACTCATTGTTTTTTTATGGCTGCGTAGTATGCTATGGTGTATATGTGCCACTTTTTCCCTGTCCCGTCTATCACTGATGGGCATTTGGGTTGGTTCCAAGTCTTTGCTATTGTAAACAGTGCTGCAATGAACATTCGTGTGTATTTGTCCTCATAATAGAATGATTTATAATCCTTTGGATATATATCCAGTAATGGGATTGCTGGGTGAAATGGAATTTCTACTTCTAGGTTCTTGAGGAAGTGCCACACTGTCTTCCACAATGGTTGATCTAATTTACACTCCCACCAACAGTGTAAAAGTGTTCCTATTTTTCCACATGCGCTCCAGCATCTGTTGTCTCTGGGTTTTTTAATGATTGCCATTCTAACTGGTGTGAGATGACATCTCAATGTAGTTTTGATTTGCATTTCTCTAATGACCAGTGATGATGAGCATTTTTTCATGTTTGTTGGCCTGATATATCTTCTTTTGAAAAGTGTCTGTTCAAATCCTTCACCAACTTTTGATTTTGTTTGTTTTTTTTTTTTTTTCTTGTAAATTTGTTGTAGTTCTTTGTTGATTCTGGGTATCAGCCCTTTGTCAGATGGGTAGATTGCAAAATTTGTTTCCCATTCTGTCGGTTGCTGATTAGTGATTGTTTCTTTTGCTGTGCAGAAGCTCTGGAGTTTAGTTAGGTCCCATTTGTCTATTTTGGCTTTTGTTGCCAATGCTTTTGGTGTTTTAGTCATGAAGTCCTTGCCTATGCCTATGCCCTGGATGGTTTTGCCGACATTTTCTTCTAGGGTTTTTATGTTGTTAGGTCTTATGTTGAAGTCTCTAATCCATCTGGAGTTATTTTTAGTGTAAGGTGTCAGAAAGGGGTCCAGTTTCTGCTTTCTGCACACGGCTAGCCAGTTTTCACAACATCATTTATTAAACAGGGAATCCTTTTCCCATTGCTTTTTTTTGTCAGGTTTGTCAAAGAGCAGATGGTTGTAGATGTGTGGTGTTGTCTCTGTGGCCTCTGTTCTATTCCATTGGTCTATATCTCTGTTTTTGTATCAGTACCATGCTGTTTTGATTACTTGTAGTTTAGTTTGAAGTCAGGTAGTGTGATGCCTCCGGCTTTCTTCTTTTTGCTTAGAATTGACTTGGCTATGTGGGCTCTGTTTTGGTTCCATGTGAAATTTAAGGTGGTTTTTTTCCAGTTCTGTGAAGAAGGTCATTGGTAGCTTGATGGGGATAGTGTTGAATTGTTTTGAGATACATTCCATCAATACCTAGTTTATTGAGAGTTTTTAGCATAAATTGCTGTTGAATTTTGTCAAAGGCCTTCTCTGCATGTATTGAGATAATCATGTGGTTTTTGTCTCTAGGTCTGTTCACGTGGTGAATTACGTTTATAGATTTGCATATGTTGAACCACCTTGCATCCCCAGATGAATCCTACTTGATCATAGTAGATAAGATACTTGATGCACTGTTGGATTCGGTTTGCCAGCATTTCATTGAAGATTTTTGCATCAATGTTCATCATGGATACTGGCCTGTAGTTTTCTTTTTTAGCTGTGTCTCTGCCAGATTTTGGTAACAGGATAATGTTGGTCTCATAGAAAGAGTTAAGAAAGATTCCCTCTTTTGTATTTTTTGGAATAGTTTCAACAGGAATGGTACCATCTCTTCTTTGTATGTCTGGTAGAATTCAGCTGTGAAACCTTCTGGACCTAGACTTTTTTTTGGTTGGTAGGCTATTAATCGCTGCCTCGACTTCAGACCTTGTTATTGGTCTATACAGGGTTTCAACTTCTTCTTGGCTTAGTCTTGGGAGTATGCAAGTGTCCAGGAATTTATCCATTTCTTCCAGATTTACTGGTTTATATGCATAGAGTTCTTTGTAGTAGTCTCTGATGGCAGTTTGTATTTCTGAGGAATCGGTGGTGATCTCCCCTTTAACGTTTTTTATTGCATCTATTTGATTCTTCTCTCTTTTATTAGTCTAGCTAGTGGTTTATTTTGTTGATCTTTTCAAAAAACCAGCTTTTGGATTTATGGATTTTTGAAGGGCTTTTTGTGTCTCTATCTCCTTCAGTTCTACTCTGGTCTTAGCTATTTCTTGTCTTCTGCTAGCTTTTGAGTTTTTTTGGTCTTGCTCCTCTAGCTCTTTTAATTTTGATGACAGGGTGTCGATTTTAGATCTTTCCTTGTTTCTCATGTGGGCATTTATTCCTATAAATTTCCCTCTAAACACTGCTTTAAATGTATCCCGTAGGTTCTGGTATGTTGTGTCTTCATTCTCATTGGTTTCAAAGAACACTTTTATTTCTGCTTTCATTTCATTGTTTATCCATTTGTCATTCAGGAACAAGTTGTTCAGTTTCCATGTGATAGTGCCGTTTTGAGTGCTTCTCTTAATCCTGAGTTCTAATTTGATTGTACTGTGGTCTGAGAAACTGCTGGTTATGATTTCCTTTCTTTTGCATTTGTTGAGGAGTGATTTACCCCCAATTATGTGGTCAGTTTTGGAGTAAGTGCAATGTGATGCTGATAAGAATGTGTTTTCTGTGGATTTGAGGTGGAGTGTCCTCAAATGTCTATTAGGTCCACTTGGTCCAAATCTGTGTTCAAGTCCTGGATATCCTTGTGGATAATCTGTCTCTTTGATCTGTCCAATATTGTCAGTGGAGTGTTAAAGTCTCCCACTATTATTGTGCGGGAGTCTAAGTCTCTTTGTAGGTCTTTATAAACTTGCTTTATGTTTCTGGGTGCTCCTGTATTGGGTGCATATCTATTTAGCATAGTTAGCTCTTCTTGTTGCATTGATCCTTTTACCCTTATGTAATGCCCTTCTTTGTCTCTTTTCACCTTTGATGGTTTAAAGTCCATTTTATCAGAGACTGGGATTACTACCCCTGCTTTTTTCCCCCCCCCCCTCCATTTGCTTGGTAAATCTTCTTCCATCCCTTTATTTTGAGTCTATGTGAGTCTTTGCATGTGAGATGGGTCTCCTGAATACAGTGCCCAGATGGGTCTTGACTTTTTATCCAGTTTGCCAGTTTGTGTCTTTCGATTGGGGCATTTAGGCCATTTACATTCAATGTTAATACTGTTACGTTTGAATTTGATCCTGCCATTTCTTACTGGCTGGTTATTTTGCCCGTTAGTTTATGTGGTTTCTTTATTGCATCATTGTTCCTTATCATTTGGTACATTTTTGCAGTGGCTGGTACTGGTTGTTCCTTTCCCTGTTTAGTACTTCCTTCAGTGGCTCTTGTAAGGCAGGTCTTGTGGCAATGAAATCTCTGAGCAATTGCTTGTCCATAAAGGATTTTATTTCTCCCTCACGTATGAAGCTTAGTTTGGCAGGATATAAAATTCTTGGTTGAAAGTTCTTTTCTTTAAGGATGTTGAATGTTGGACCCCACTCCCTTCTAGCTTGCAGTGTTTCTGCTGAGAGATCCTCTGTGTCTGATGGTATTTCCTTTGTGTGTGATTCAACCTTTCTCTCTGGCTGCTCTTAGGATTTTTTTCCTTCATTTCAAGCCTGGTGAATCTGATAATTATGTGCCTTGGGGTTGCTCTTCTTGAGGAATATTTCTGTGGTGTTCTCTGTATTTCCTGGATTTGAATGTTGGCCCGCCTTGTAGGTTGGGAAAGTTCTCTTGGATAATATCTTGAAGAGTGTTTTCCAACTTGGATTCATCCTCCCCTTCACATTTGGGTATGCCAATCAAGCATCGATTAGGTCTTTTCACATAATCCCATAGTTCTTGGATGCTTTGTCCATTTTTTTTTCACTCTTTTTTCTCTGATCTTGCCTTCTCATTTCATTTCATTGAATTGATCTTCTATCTCTGATATCCTTTCTTCTGCTTGATCGATTCAGCAGTTGAAACTTGTGTATGCCTTGTGAAGTTCTCGTGCTGTGTTTTCCAGCTCCATCAAGTCGTTTATGTTCTTCTCTAAGCTAGTTATGCTAGTTAGCATTTCATGTAACCTTTTTTCAAGGTTCTTAGTTTCTTTGCATTGGGTTAGAACATGGTCTTTTAACTGATAGAAGTTTATTATTGCCCACCTTCTGAAGCCTGCTTCTGTCAATTCACCAAATTCATTCTCTTTTTTTTATTCCCTCACTGGTGAGGAGTTATGATCCCTGGGAAGAGAAGAGGTGTTCTGTTCTTTGATAGTTTCATCCTTTTTGTGCTGTTTTTTCCCCATCTTTGTAGATTTATCTCCCTTTGATCCTTGAAGTTGGTGATTTCAGGAGAAGTCTCTGAGTGGACACTTTTTTTCTGTTGAGGCTGGAGCTGTATCTTTTTTGGCCTGTAGAGGGTGTTACTGGGCTCTTTTGGGTTCAGTCATGTTGCTGGGTTGGTGGTCCTTCCCTGGAGTTTGTAGGTGATACTGGCCCTGCCTTCCCACTGGTGTCTCTCTTCCTGGTTGGGGTCAAGCTGGTGTATTTGCTGCCAAACTCTCTAGTGAGGGCTTCAGTTTGAGTTCTGTGGAGGTGAGGCCTCTCAGGCCTTATGGTCTGTTTCCCTGCTTTCAATTCTGCCTCCCTCTGTGGGACCGTCCATCCCTCTGGCATTAGTCCAAACTCCTGTCCTGGTCCCTGGGACAACTTGACATGCCCAGCGGTAGCCACAGCTCAGATTTCATCAACTATTATGGTGCCCTGCAGTCTGGCAGGGCTCTCATGGACTGTGGGTTGCAGGAGGTATGAGGTAAGCACAGGATCCGAATCAGAGCACTGAGGGGGTTAAGTCCCCTTACTCTCCTAGCTGACGGGACTGCACGTGTCAGAAGGGGACACAGCCCCCCTGCCTTGATTTGCCTCCCTTGGCGGCTCTCGCCCTGTGGCTCCCTCCCTGGGTCTAGTTTCAGTGCCCTATCAGTACCACCAAAAGAAACCTGGCGTCTTTTTTGGAATCGTGAATTCCTCTAGCCCTCTGTGTCTCAGTCACTGGGAGCTGCATTCCAGTGATGTCTTTTCCCAGCCATCTTGGCACCCTCCCATAGCATGGGATTGTTTCCTTATGGACTTCTAAAACGTTTCTTAAGGTTTTTGTTGTGGTTGTTCTTTATTTTCATGTTATTAAATTTCACATATTGCCTGCTTTCTGAGGTCAGGGCTTTATCGTGCATTGCATGTAATGCTGAACTGAGAGACAGTTCCTCAAATTATGAATGTCCTTAGAGTTCTTTGCCAAAAGAAAATTATTTCCTTAAGTGTTCTTTCATAATTGCCCTAATTATAGTGTTTTTTTCTTACAATGTTTAAAGTAAGAATATATTCACATGCTCAAGAGTAATTTACTGATTATGGTGAACATGGCATTAAATCTTAAAACTGTTATGGAATTTGCATAGTTAGGGCCATAAGAACCCAGCCAGAGCCACACTCTTAAGCTTCATCATGGAGACAAGGGATAAAAACCAGGAGTTGGCATCTGAGCTGGTGACTGTATAGAGTAGGTAAACTGATAAATTGTATATGAAGGCTGGACACAGTAGCTCATGCCTGTCATCCCAGCACTTTGGTAAACTGAAGCTGGTGGATCATCTGAGGTTCGGAGTTCAATACCAGCCTGATCAACATGAATAAATCCCATCTCTACTTAAAAAAAAAAAAAAAAATTAGCTGGGCCTGGTGTTACATGCCTGTAATCCCAGCTACTTGGGAGGCTGAGGCAGGAGAATAACTTAAACCTGGGAGACAGAGGTTGCAGTGAACTGAGATTGTACCACTGCACTCCAGCCTGGGCAACAAGAGTGAAACTCCATCTTGAAAGAGAGAGAGAGCAGAGAGAGATGGAGGGAGGAGAGGGGAGAGGAGGAAAGGAAGGAAGGAAGGAAAAGAAATTCTAAATAAATAGATGGCGATCAGCTGACTAGGTCAGCTCTTGGGTACTTGAATATTTGTCAGAAGACAGCTAGAGAGAAAGTAACCCAGACAGCAGAGTGGGAGTGAAGAGTACTTAGAGAAAGTGGGTGGTTGGCCATTGCTGTAAACAACGTGTGAGGGAGACAAACACAGGAAGCTGAATTATGAAAAGGAACATTCCTAGATTCCTGCAGAGTGAAGGGTCCTGAAGTTTCAACTTCTTTCTCAGACTTCAAAATCTGACTTCAGTACCTGAAGCTATTTCTTGGCCCTTCCTTTCTTTCCTTCCTTTTTCCCCCTTCCCTCTCCCTCCTTCCCTTCCTTTTCCCTTCTTTCCTTCCCTTCCCCTTTCTCTCCCTCCCTCCCTTTCCTTTCCTTCCCCTCTTCCTTCCTTCCCTTTCCTCCCTCCCTCCTTCCTTCCTTCTTTCCTTCTTCCTCCTCCCCTTCCTTTTATTCTAGCCTTTTTCTTCTTTCCTTCCTTCCTTTCCCTAATTCCATTCCTTTTCCTCCCTCCCTCCCTCCCTCCCTCCCTCCCTTCCTTTCCTTCCCTTCCTCTCCTTTCCCTTCCCTCCCTCCCTTTCTTCTTCCTCTCCTTCCTTTTCTTCTAGCCTTTTTTTTCTTCTTTACTTCCTTTGTTTCCCTAATTCCATTCCTTTCCCTCCCTCCCTCCTTTCTTCTTTCCCCTCACTTCCTCCCTCCCTCCCTCCTTCCTTCTTCCTTTTCCTTCTTCTTTTATTCCCCATACATTATGATAATAAATTTCCACCACCTGTACTAACCGGAGGAGACATTTTCCATTTCCTGAGATTATAAGCTCTAAATGACCTAGCGGGAATTTTAGAACTTTAAAAAATGTAGATTCAGAAAGGCATTTCAGATGTCTCACGTATTTCAATATATTTTCCTGTCCATAGCAACAGTTATAGAATGGGCTTAAAACCCAGAGATTAGAGTTAATTTCTAGAGATTGCCTTTAAAAATTAAGATCATTTAGCACTGATATACACTGCCAAAGATCCGCATTTATATTAGATTTTTAGTCTCCAATATCAAACCAGACATGTGTTCTTCTAAAAATTAATCTAGCTTTACTAAATATAGCCATAGCATGGAATTCTCTTAAAAGAAGGATAGTTTCTTAGCAGGTTTCACTGAATATCCAGTAAGTGACTCCAACCTCAGACATGTCCTTAAACCACTTAGGGGTGAAAAGGAGTCTACTATGAGCTGGTCCAGAAGGCTCTCCTGTCCTTTATCTCCTCTTCTCTTCCTCCAATTTCAGAGTAAGAAGTCAGGCTCTGACAATTTGAGGAAGATGGAAAGACTGAATGAAGGAAAGAACATTCAAATTTTGTGTTAGGTTTATTCCCTCATCTCCACCAAAATGTTAATACAGCCAAATTCTCCAATCAAAAACACTAATTTCACTTGGCTACTATTAAGTAATATGTGGCTTGTAGAAGTTTTAGTTTCTCAAATGGATTTTCATTCTAATTGAGTGAAAGGGAAAATCAAGATGTAGATAGCATACTAATATATATATAATAATTACAAATTGGGCTGGGCATGGTGGCTTACGCCTGTAATCCCAGCACTTAGAGAGACCAAGGTGGGTAGATCACCTGAGGCAGCAGTTCCACATCAGCTTGGCTAACATGATGAAACCCCATCTCTACTAAAAGTACAAAAATTAGCCAGGTGTGGTGGCATGTGCCTGTAATCCCAGCTTCTTGTGAGGCTGAGGCAGGAGAATTGCCTGAACCCAGAAGATGGAGATGCGGTGAGCTGAGATCATGCCACTGTACTCCAGCCTGGGTCACAGAGTGAGACTCCATCTCAAAATAATAACAATAATGATAATATTACAAATTAATAAATGATTTGAATGTTTTCTGGAAAATAGTGTGTTAGAATATTTCTCAGTAATATTTTCCTATAAAAAATTAAAGGAGATGGTTTGCAGCATCATGAACAGTTTAAAATGTGTTGAATATTTCTACAGAAGTTCTAGTGTCATATTTTGTTTCCTTTTGTCTCCCTAAAATTGCAAAGAATTTTCCTTCAAATCAGTAAATAAATTATGAATATTTCTGTACAAGATATAATTTTCTTAACCAAGATGAAAATGACTGAGTAGAACTTTTGACAAAGTTTGAACTACATGCAATTGATATCATTCAACATGGTTGGAATTAATAAAATGGAAATTGTACAGGGTTAAAGCAAATAATTTAGAAAATTCTCAAAAGAATATTAAATGTTCTTAACAGTTCAATATATGTGTACTACAGAGCAGAAATATATGAATATTTCTTATAACACACCTTAAAATGAATTTTTTTCTACTTTTCAGCATTATGATATTAATATAGAAGCAGCAAATTCTTCTGTTTTATATGTATTACTTGTTCCCTGATCCCAAAATTAAAGAATCCCAGGTAATATCATAAATATGCTTGAAAAAGTGCTAACATGAAAATGTTAGTGCTAGAAAACCTTTTTCTAACAACATTTAAATTTTTTCCAGGTGTAATAATATACATAGTATCAGGTTTTTTTTGTTTTTTTTTTTTTTTTTTTCCTTCTGAAATGTTCATGTAAGTGTTGGCTGTGTAGAACTACTATTTTTGGTCGGTGCATGCTTGTACCATCTCAAAGAAAATAGCACCATGTCTTCCTGTAAAGGTACGTATTTTAAAAACCCATATATAGATAGAAATATGTGCTAATATTCCCATCTCTACTCAAGCATAGGTTTAGCACTGTTACATGAAAGATGATGCCCGTCTATTGATATTTTATAAACTGATAAACTTGACAGTTCAACACAGCATAGCATTTTTGCCAGTCTGTGACAGCCTCTTTCTGGCTGCCATCAAATGGTGGTAAACCCTATCTAGCTAACAATCTGTGGTTGTAAAGTGCTTTAAAGCAGTATGGTACAGTCATGCAAATGTTATGTCCATTTCTAAGATGTCTTTTGACAGCACAGTACTCTTGGTTTCAGAATACGTTAGTGAGCATTGTCCACCCTTCGTCTCTGTGACGCATCAGCTCTGAAAGGCACAGAAGCCTTAACAACTTTGTGAAGGCACCCATACCACTTGGGAATCCAAGATTCTCTCCTCCTCATGCCATGGTTCTCAGCACCTGCCAATTATGTTCCCAGGCCACCCAGGCAGGAGGGCAACGGGGACTATTCTCCATGGGTCTCTCATGTATCTCATTAGCTAAGGTACCAAACTGACCTTTTAGTCTGAGCTATTTCTTGAAAGCATATAACAAACAGCCTTGGAAGAGAGAGGTGGACATGTACCTCCTATCTAGCACAGACACATTTCCTTTCGTAACCTTAATAGGTATTTTCTAAATGTATTTATCATCTGCACATGATGATGATGCATTTAAATTAGGCGGGGCTGGGACCTTTCTTTGGCTTTGTAAACCTCTTTATGGGAATCCCTTATCAAAGCACAGTTGAAAGCGCTATGGGCACTTTATGGTAGTTCCACGTGGGTAACTTCCTGGATGAGCATAAAGGGACCATCTTCAGTGCTGATTCCATCACGGACCAACTGTGCAACCTTGGGAAAATTATTCAAGTTCCCATCTATACTGTGGGCATGATAGTAGTACTTTGTAGGTTTGTTAAAAGAGCTCAAAGATTTAACTCATGTAAAATGATTAAAACAGTGCCCAGTACTCATATACATAACCTTAGTTTTTCTACATTGAGCTATGTATAGGTCATATAAACCTATCACTAGATATGAGTGCCAACCTAGTATTGTTTTAGTGAGCTTTCCCTATTTTTAAAATAATGTATATAGGTTGCATTTAATTATGCAAAGTTCTTATGGTGCTCAGCATAGAGTAGGTCCACATAAATAAATTGCTAATGATTACTTTGCTTCACTGACTAGTAGTAGTTTTAGCTAAAAAAAAAAAAAAAAAATTGGGATTACAACTTAGACTTTTTTTAATGTAAAAATCACACATTTATTAAACACATTGTTAACTTAAAAAATATATCAGTTTGTTTGAAAGTGCCTCTCATCCAACACCTTGGACAAAACCATCAGGCCAAACTGAATTCAAAAAACAGATCACAGGGCAAATGCTGACAGTAGGTATGGACAGCTACTTCCAAAAAATGCTATTTGTTCTTTAATTGAATAATGCCATTTTCAAGTGATAGAGAGCAGTCATCTTGACAGAATTCCTTTTTTCTATAAGTATACATAAATAGAAATGTCTCGATATTGGAAAGAGCTGCAAACACTTTACAACAGCAGCTTAATATCCACTGCATGAAAACGAAAAGCACCAAAATCCTCTTCCATTGAAAGTTGTTTGTTTATGGTGTGCCACAGCTAAAAACTAGTTATGATGGCAGCTTGGTGGTGATTGTGTTATAGTCCTTCAGTCAAAAATGAAAAACTTACAATATTCTAAGTATCTTTAGCCCAAATGCCATGTCATATTGAGCATTTTAAAATAATCAGACCGTATTGTCCTCATATGAGAAGTTGGTACTAGTGACTTGTCAATGCCAAATGTTGGGTTAAAGCATTTAATTTTTATTTATTTTCTTGTTGCATAAAAAGATGATTGCATTCTAACTTCTGTGACCTACCAAATTTAAGATGTGCGTACATTGTTCTTTACATTGTTCTAGAAAAGAGATGTTAATGCTGTAGGGACTTTGCTCACTTACACCAGAGAAATAAACTACTTAGTTTTTCATGAAAAGGTTAGCTTAATGGTTTCGTTTCCTCCTAAATGCACAGTACATAATACACATCTATTCATCATTTCTTCAAACTATGAAACTCAGTCCATTAATACCAATAGCCCTCAATTGTTTTATCATGTCACTAGCACCAATCAGGTCTTCAATGATCCAAATCCAGTCCCACTAAATAAATTTAAAAAAAAAAAAGCCTCAAACATCTGCCTTGGAGGTGTGTACCATTGCAAGAAGAATGCAAATGGAAACGTATTTATTATAACCTTGATTTTACTAAACCTTAGGGTGAAATGAACTAATTTTATTTACCATTTGCATTTACTATTTATCAAAGTTGAAGTATTTATCTCTTGAGATTCAGTGTACTGATCTACATAATATTGCAATTGTTAAACTTAAAAATTGTTTCATACCAACATAGCATAAAAGGAAGGAGCCTTGGGGAAATATGTACTTCAACATTTAATGGTAACCAAAATTTTCTAACAGGTAAAGTTTTATGCTTACTCTGCCCAATTTCTTCCATTTAAATTAAGTGAAGAAAAACACTCCCCCAAATAAAAATTAAATTGGGTTTTCAGCCCTTGAATATCAAAGAATTTTAACAAAATAACCATATCTTGTTTTTATAAAGTTTAATGAAGAATGGGCAAAAATGCTTACTTGAAAGTTTCAGATGATACTTAGAAAATGTTAATATGGATTTTCCATTTTATTATGTTACATTTATTTCCTCATGTTACTGAACATATCATAGTTGGTATCAAAATAGTATTTATGATGCAAATTGACTTTTGATGTTTAACAGCCATTTAATGGAACCTACAAAAACTTCTTTACAATGAGAAGCAATTTTGTTAATTTTTTTTTTTTTTTTAGGCGGAGTTTCACTCTTGTCACCCAGGCTGGAGTGCAATGGCACGATCTCGGCTCACCGCAACCTCCGCCTCCTGGGTTCAGGCAATTCTCCTGCCTCAGCCTCCTGAGTAGCTGGGATTACAGGCACGCGCCACCATGCCCAGCTAATTTTTTGTATTTTTAGTAGAGACGGGGTTTCACCATGTTGACCAGGATGGTCTCGATCTCTTGACCTCGTGATCCACCCGCCTCGGCCTCCCAAAGTGCTGGGATTACAGGCTTGAGCCACCGCGCCCGGCGATTTTGTTAATTTTTGTTGTTATAATGTTAAAGCAGTTGTACATCTAGTTATGTATTTTAAAACAAAATATAAAATACAGGTATAAATGAAGCTAACTTATGTGCTATCATGTTTTACATAGCACAAAACAGTTCTATTAACTGATACAAATTGATCTGTGAACTGCAAGAGATCCCTCATTCCTGATTTTTCCAGATTTTAGAGAAAATTATGCATTGTCCTTAAAGCCACCGGTCTATTACCTATCCTCAAACGAACGGGGACCCCATCACCTACTTAGCGCTAGTCAGAATGAACCACATGAAGTGTTAAAGTGGTGTCTGTTTCTTGCTTGTGTTCTCCGTTTTACAGTGCATCAGACTTCAAAATCATGAGAGCTAATAAATTCCTAGAAATTAGGAAGAAGGGCTCTCTTCTCAGGTTTTCTGGACCCAAATTTTGACTTTGCTACTTACTGTATCTATGACCTTGACCAAATTACTTAACTCATGCCTTCTTTTTGTTCTGGTCTGTAAGATATGCTGATAATGAAATTACATATCTCATAATGTTAAGTAAGTTAACTTGTGTAAAGCTATTAGAAGTAAGAGTGAAAAACAGTAGGGGCTACAGGATTAATTTTAAACTAGTAATTGCCCCTATGGTGTGCAGCCCTAAACATGGATACAGAGACTCACACATGACGTGGGTGGGGCTCCACATCTGCCTCTTCTTCATAGCTGACATTTTCTTTTACTTTTGGAGAAGGGAGCTCAAAATAGAGAGTTGATACATTGTCTTCTAACTGCTGTGAGAACTCTGAGGAGGTTTTCTGCAGAGGAGTGTCCTGTTTTGATTTCTGTGCTCACAGGTCAGTCTGGCTGTTGTTTGTAGACAAGAGGGAAGGGGAGGTGAGCTGGCGGTGGTTTCAGGAGTTCAGGTGGTGACCTGGCTGGGGCAGAACTGAAGCTACATGGTCCGATGTGTTTCAGAGGCAGGGCTTGGTGAGGGAATGCATGTGAGAGCAAGAAAGGAGCTGAGGGTCAAAGGAGATGCCTAGATGCTTCCTCCCATTCTTTTTACCCTACTGTGGGGTAGCTGGGAAATCCTTAAACTCCAAACCAAGATTCTACTCACCTTCTTCACCTCTGCTGCTGCTTTTTATTCCTCTGTTTGGGCATCTCAGAGCTAATGCAGGCCCTTACACCATGTCTCCTTACCCTTGCCCACATGGATCTTGAAACCGGGTGAATACTGAACTGTCTCTATGTACAAGCTTCTGAAATAGACAGAGCCTTGAATTCCCCTTCCACCAAGGCACAGTGTACCCCCAGCAGGCCTTGACAGCATTACACAATTGCTGCCTTTTCCTGATGCCTGAAGCATCTGTGTCTAGTCAAATCATTTCCATACAGTCTTTCCCTGCGGCAGCTGAAGACTTCCAACACTTCCCTCGAGGTTCTTGGGATGCCCAGCCACATCTGCATGCTTACATATTGCAAATTCCTTGATATCTCAGTTATTTTCTTTGTAGCAAACCAGTAAGAGAAGGAATATAATCACTTCTTTCTAGGATTGTTACTCTAACTGAATCATGTAGCTTAGACGTATGTCTCGCTCTGGCCAAGCATGGTGTCTCATGCATTCTGAAAGGCTGAGGAGGGTGAAACACGAGGTCAGGAGTTTGAGACCAGCCTGGCCAACATGGTGAAACCTTGTCTCTACCAAAAATACAAAAAAATTAGCTGGGTATGGTGGTGGGTGCCTATAATCCCAGCTACTGAGAAGGCTGAGGCAGGAGAATTGCTTGAACCTGTAACCCGAGATCGCGCCACTGCACTCTAGCCAGGTGACAACGTGAGACTACATCTCAAAAAAATAGTTGCTCTGATTTTCTCATATTTTGCCAGGGCAAGCTCTGCTCCTAGCCATCTCTTCCATAGGGACTGGTCCTAGATGATTCCCATGTTCCCTCATCTACATCAGCAATTCCTTTCTGCTGTGGTTTGCATCCTTCGTTTCATGTTCTATGCATATCTTCAGGCTCTGACGGCAGGAGCTGTCACTCACCAGTCTCACGCCAGTGGTTACAAGCCTGATGCCCTCTACAGAGCGCATGCTCCGGGACACTCAGAGAGGGATCGGTGAGTGCACAGCTCCTCCCTGTACCAACAATGTCTCTGCCTCACTGTGTCCCTGGGAGTCACCATCTCATATGCTCTCCTGATAGAATCCAAGGCATTTTGTTTGCTTCCATCTTTTTGAAACTGTATGCTTCGCTCTTCCTCTATCTCCAACCAAAGATTTAAAACCTATATTGTGTTTCTTTTCCTCATAATTTTCACATAGTTGGCTGTTTATTTCAGAGTTATGTAATGCCAATCCCTTTTTTGGCAGATATAAACCACCTGCATGGTCATTCTAGAGACCGGCTTGCAATGCAGCAGAAAACACCTAAGTGTGTCTAATTCCTTAACCCAGCTGTGTGGCCTTAACACTCAAATGTGGCTCATATGGACATAAAGACTAGTTTTCTATTTATGTTAGGAAGGCATTCTGTTCTGCATATATTTACAAACACCTCAACTTGATAGTGATACACTGAAGATTCTTGTTCATTTTGTCAGCCTGTGAAATAACAGGTACATGCATGAGTAATCCTTTAAGAAATCTAAGGGTAACACATCATTGGTTAAAATAAAATTCCACTGAGATGGTTTATCTGTGATACCCAAAGAGCTGAATTATTTTCAGGCAAAACAATTTCTATTTAGCTTTAAAGGTAATGGAAGAACCCATGTCAGTCAGGACACTGAAAGAAAATAAAATGGTTCGCTATAAGTATTCACAGTCAACGAAACCAATTTTGTAGAAAACTGGGAGATGCTTTTAATTAATTTTGCAAATTAAATAAATTTTGAAAAAGGGTGTCAGATTTATGATACTCTTACCTAGCCAAATAAAATAGATGTAAGAAGACAGTGTATTCTTGGCAAAAAAGTAGACGAATGGGTAAATGGAACAGAATAGAGAGCCCAGAAATAAAACTACAGAAATATAGTCAATGAATCTTGAGCAGAAGAGCAAACACAGCACAATGGAGTAAAGATAATCTTACAAATGGTGCTGGAAAAACTGGAGATCTACATTATAAAAAATAATCCAGACACAGACCTTAAGCCCGTCAGAAAAATTAACCCATTATGTATCACACAACCACATGTAAAGTACAAAAATATAAACTCATAGAAGATAACATAGAAGAAAATTGTGGTTTGGTGATATTTCAGATACAAAAACAGAGGCGAGATGTCTTTTAAAAAGAACTGATACACGAACTTCATTAAAATGAAAGTCCTCAGCTCTGCAAAAGATATTATCAAGAAAATCAGAAGACCAGTCACAGACTAGGAAAAAAAGGATTTGCAAAAGACACATGAAATAAAGAACTGGTATTTAAACCATTAAAAAAAAAA
This sequence comes from Saimiri boliviensis, assembly GCF_048565385.1. Taxonomy (NCBI): domain Eukaryota; kingdom Metazoa; phylum Chordata; class Mammalia; order Primates; family Cebidae; genus Saimiri; species Saimiri boliviensis. Next base: position 111,146,695 of record NC_133461.1, on the reverse strand, counting down.
AAAAAAACTCTTTAAAAGAACCTGACTAAAATGGGCAAAAGGCCTGAACAGATACCTCTCAAAGAAGATAAACAGATGGCAACTGAGCATATGAAAAGATGCTCCACATCATGTATTGTTAGAATTTCAAATTAAAGCAATGAGATACTAGTACACATCTACAAGAATGGCCAGAATCCAGATACTGACAGCACCAGATGCTGGCAACGATGTGGAGCAACAGGAACTCTCACTCACTGCTGGTGGGAATGCAAAATAGTGCAGTCTTCTTTGAAGACAATCTGTTGGTTTCTTACAAAATTAAAAATATGCTTACCATTCACTCTATCAATCTCAACCATTGGTATTTACTCACATATGTTAAAAACTTATGTCTGTATGAAAATCTGCACACATACGTTTATAGAAGCTTTATTCATAACTGCAAAACTTGGAAGAAACCCAGATGTCCTCAGTAAGTAAATGGGTAAATAAACCATGGTACATACAGACAATGGACAATGTTCAGTACTAAAAAGGAATGAGATCTAGAGCCATGCAATATCATAGAGGAAACTTTGTTACTAAGTGAAAGAAGCTAATACGAAAGGCTATATGACATATGATTCCTACTATATGACATTCTAGTAAAGGTAAAACTATGGAGAACAAAAGATCAGTGTTTGTCAGGGGTTGGATGCAGGAAGGCATGAATGGGTGGAGCACAGGAGGTTTTTAGGGCAGGGAAACTACTCAGTGTGAAACTGTTACGGTGGATCTGTGTCATAACACATTTGTCCAAGCCCACAGATGATACAACACTGAAAGTGAGCTCTCCTGTGAATGCTGGGCTCTGGGTGATAATGACATGTCAATTTAGGTGCATCCACTGTAACATGCACCCAATCGTGGTGTGAGGTGTTCATAGTGAGGGCTGCTGTGCAGATGTTGGGGGGCTGCATATTATATGAGACATCTCTGTGTCTACCATTCCATTTTACTGTGAACCTAAAACTACTCTGGAAAACAATGTCATAGAAACAAAAGCTGTGAATATAAAAATTACATTTTATAAAGTGACCTTGACATTTAGCAAGTCTTTCTCAGATAGTATACAAATTTAAAATGGGTTTTAATTTTTTATTTAATGTTTATGATCATACTTTAATTCATGAAGTACATGTGCAGAATGTGCAGGTTTGTTACATAGGTATACACATGCCATGGTGGTTTGCTGTATCCATCACCACATCTTCTGCATAGGTATTTCTCCTAATGCGGTTTCTCCCCTAGTGCTCCCCTCCCCTGCTATTCCTCCCCTAATACACCAACCCCAGACACTCCCCAGTGTGTGATGTTTCCCTCTCTGTGTCCATGTGTTCTCATTCTTCAACACCCACCTATGAGTGAGAACATAGTGTTTGGTTTTCTGTTCTTGTGTCAGTTTGCTGAGAATGATGGTTTCCAGCTTAATCTGTGCCCCTGAAAAGGACACGAACTCATCCTATTTAATGGCTGACAAGTATTCCATGGTGTATATGTGCTATATTTTCTTTATCCAGTCTATCATTGATGGGCATTGGGGTTGGTTCCATGTCTTTGCTATGGTAAACAGTGCCACATTAAACACACATGTGCATGTGTGTTTACAACAGATTGATTTATACGTCTTTGAGTATATACCCAGTAATGGGATTGCTGGGTCAAAAGGTATTTCTGGTTCTAGACCCTTGAGGAATCACCACACTGTCTTCCACAATGGTTGAACTAATTTACATTCCCACCAACAGTGTAAAAGGGTTTCTATTTCTCCACATTCTCTCCAGCATCTGCTATCTCCTGACTTTTTTTAATGATTTGCCATTCTAACTGGCACAACATGGTATCTCAATGTGGTTTTCATTTGCATTTCTCTAATGACCAGTCATGATGAGGTTTTTTATGTGTTTGTGGGCTGCATAAATGTATTCTTTTGAGAAGTGTCCATTCACATCCTTTGCCCACTTTTTGAAGCAGTTGTTTTTGTCTTCTAAATTTGTTTAAGTTCTTTGTAGATTCTGGATATTATCCCTTTGTCAAATGCACAGATTGTAAAAATATTCTCCCATTCTGTGGGTTGCACTCTAATGATAGTTTATTTTGCCATACAGAAGTTCTTTAGTTTAATTAGATCTCATTTGTGTATTTTGGCTTTTGTTGCCACTGCTTTTGGTATTTGTTACAGGTCCTTACCCATGTCTATATCCTAAATGGTATTGTGTATGTTTTCTTCTAGGGGTTTTATGGTGTTAAGTCTTATGTTTACATCTCTAATCCACTTGGAGTTACTTTTAGTATAAGGTGTAAGGAAGGGGTCCAGTTTCAGCTTTGTGCATATGGCTAGTCAGTTTTCCCACCACCATTTATTTAACAGGGAATCCTTTCCTCATTGCTTGTTTTTGTAAGGTTTGTTAAATATCAGATGGTTGTAGGTGTGTCACATTCTTTCTGAGGCCTCAGTTCTTTTCCATTGGTGTATATTTTTGTTTTGGTACAAGTACCGTGCTGTTTTGACTACTGTGGCCTTGTAGTATAGTTTGAAGTCAAGTAGCGTGATGTCTCCAGCTTTGCTGTTTTTTGCTTAGGATTGTCTTGGCTACGTGGTCTCTTTTACGGTTCCATATGAAATGTAAGGTGGGTTTTTCAAATTCCATGAAGAAAATCAATGGTAGCTTGATGGGGATAGCACTGAATCTATAAATTACTTTTGGCAGTATGGTCATTTTCACAATATTGATTATTCCTGTTGATGAGCATGGAACATTTTTCGGTCTGTTTTGTGTTAGCTCATATTTCCTTGAGCAGTGGTTTGTCATTCCCTTTGAAGAGGTCCTTCACATCCCTTGTTGTTTTCCTAGGTATTTTGTGTTCTTTGTAGCAGTTGTGGATGGCAGTTCACTCATGATTTGGCTCTCCGTTTGTCTGTTACTGGTGTATAGGAATGCTTGTGATTTTTGCACATTGTTTTGTATCCTGAGACTTTGCTGAGGTTGCTTATCGGCTTAAGGAGATTTTGTGCTGAGATGATGGGGTCTTCTAAATATACAATCATGCTGTCTACAAATAGAGACAATTTGACTTCCTCTGTTTCTAATTTAATACACTTTATTTATTTCTCTTGCTTGATTGCCCTAAACTTCCAATGCTATGCTGAATAGGAGTGGTGAGAGGACATCCTTGTCTTGTGCTAGTTTTCAAAGGATGTGCCTCAAGTTTTTGCCTATTCAGTATGATATTGGCTGTGGGTTTGTCATAAATAGCCTTTATTATTTTGAGATATATTTCATCAATACCTAGTTTATTGAGAGTTTTTAGCATAAAGGCTGTTGAATTTTGTTGAAGGCATTCTCTGCAACTATTGAGAAAATCATCTGGTTTTTGTCTTTGGTTCTGTTTATGTGATGGATTACATTGATTGATTTGTGTACGTTGAACCAGCCTTGCATCCCAGGGATGAAGTGCACTTGATCGTGATGGATCAGCTTTTTGATGTGCTGTTGAATTAGGTTTGCCAGTATTTTATTGAGAATTTTTGCATTGATGTTCTTCATGGATTTTCTTTTACAGTTGTGTTTCTGCCAAGTTTTGGTATCAGGATGATGTTGGTCTCATAAAATGAGTTAGAGAGGCGTCCCTCTTTTTTTATTGTTTGAAATAGTTTCAAAAGAAGTAGTAGCCACTCCTCTTTGTACCTCTGGTAGAATTTGGCTGTGAAACTGGTCCTGGACTTTTTTGGTTGGCAAGCTATTAATTGCTGCCCCAATTTTAGACCTTATTATTGGTCTACTCAGGGATTCAACTTCTTCCTGGTTTAGTCTTGGGAGGATGTAAGTGTCCTAAAGTCTATCCATGTTTTTCTAGATTTTTTAGTTTATTTGCATAGAGGTGTTTATAGTATTCTCTGACAGTAATTTGTATTTCTGTAGGATTGGTGGTGATATCCCTTTATCATTTTTCATTGCATCTATTTGATTCTTCTCTCTTTTCTTATTTATTGCTCTGACCAGTGGTCTATCTATCTACTGTGTTAATCTTTACCAAAAAAAAAAAAGAAACCTGCTCCTGGATTCATTGATTTTTTTTTTTTTGAAGGTTTTTGTGTGTCTTTATCTTCTTCAGTTCTGCTCTGATATTAGCTATTTCTTGTCTTCTGCTAGCTTTTGAATTTGTTTGTTCTTGCTCCTCTAGTGTTTTTCATTGTGATGTTAGGGTGCTAATTTTAGGTCTTTCCTCATTTCTCTTGTGGGCTTTGTGCTATACATTTTACCTCTACACACTGCTTTAAATGTGTCCCAGAGGTCTTGGTACAGTGTGTCTTAATTCTCATTGGTTTTAAAAAACATATTTATTTCTGCCTTCATTTCATTATTTATCCAGTAGTCATTCAGGAGCAGGTTGTTCAACTTCCCATGGAGTTCTGTGGTTTTGTTTGAGTTTTTTAATACTGAGTTCTAATTTGATGGCACTGAGGTCTGAGAGACTGTTCTGATTTCTGTTCTTTTGTATTTGTTGAAGAGTGTTTTACCTCCAATTATTTAGTCAGTTTTAGAATAAGTGTGATGTGGTGCTTAGAATAATGTATATTCCCTGGATTCGAGGTGGGATATTTTGTAGATGTCTATTAGGTCTGCTTGGTCCAGATCTGAGTTCAAGTCCTAGATATCCTTGTTAATTTTATGTCTTGTTGATTGATCTGTGAAATATTGACAGTGGGGTGTTAAAGTCTCCCAGTATCATTTTGTGGGAGTCTAAGTCTCTTTGTAGATCTTTAAGAATTTATGAATCTGTGTGCTCCTGCATTGGGTGCACATATATTTAGGATAGTTAGCTTTTTTTGTTGTACTGATCCCTTTATCCTTATATAATGCCCTTCTTTGCCTCTTTTGATTTTGTTGGTTTAAAACAACAACAACAACAAAAAACCAAAAAAAAAAAAAAAAAAAAAAAGCAGGGGTTGCAATTCTATCAGAGAGAGACTAGGATTGCAAACCCTGCTTTTTTTTTTTTTTTTTTTTTTTTTTTTTTGCTTTTCATTTGCCTGGTAAATCCACCTCCATCCCTTTATTTTGAGCATGTAAGATTGCATGTGAGATTGGTCTCCTGCATTACTGCACACTAATGGGTCTTGACTCTTGATCCAATTTGCCAGTCTGTGTCTTTTAATTGGGGCATTTAGCCCATTTACATTTAGGGTTACTATTGCTATGTGTGAATTTGATCCTGCCATCCATTATGATGCTAGCTGAGTGTTGTGCCTGTTAGTTAATGAAGTTTCTTCATAATGTTGATGGTCTTTACAATTTGGTATGTTTTTGCAGTGGCTGGTACTGGTTGTTCCTTTCCATGCTTAGTGTTTCCTTCAGGAGCTATTATAAGGCAGGCCTGGTGGTGACAAAAATCTCTCAGCAGTTGCTTGTCCATAAAGGATTTTATTTCTCTTTGGCTCATGAAGCTTAGTTTGGCTGGATATGAAATTCTGGGTTGAAAATTCTTTTCTTTAAGGATGTTGAATAGGGGCCCCCACTCTCTTCTGGCTTGTAGGGTTTCTGCTGAGAGATCCTCTGTGAGTATGATGGGCTTCCCTTTGCAGGTAACCCGACCTTTCTCCTTGTCTTCCCTTAGTATTTTTTCCTTCATTTCAACCCTGGTGAATCTGACGACCATGTGTCTTAGGGTTGCTCTTCTCAAGAACTATCTTTGTGGTGGCCTCTGTATATCCTGCATTTAAATGTTGGCCTGTCTTGTTAGGTTGGGTAAGTGCTCTTGGATAATATTCTGAAGAGTGTTTTCCAACTTAGTTTCATCACTTTCTGGTACAACAATCAAACACAGATTTGGTGTTTTCACATAATCCCATATTTCTTAGAGGTTTTATTCATTTCTCTTTTTTTCCTCTAATCTTGTAATCTTGCATTGTTTCCTTGAGTTGATCTTCAAGCTCTGATATCCTTTTTTCCACTTGATTGATTTGGATATTGAAACTTGTGTATGCTTCATGAAGTTCTCATGCTTTTTTAGCTTCATCAGGTCATTTATGTTCTTTCTAGGTACCATTTCATCTAACCCTTTTTCAAGGTGCTTAGCTTTCTTGCATTCAGTTAGAACATGCTCCTTTTGCTCAGAGAAGTTTGTTGTTAACAACATGCTGAGACCTGCTTTTGTCAATTCATCAAACTCATTCTTTGTACTGCATTGTTGCCTTGCTGGTGAGGCATTGTGATCCCTTGGAGGAGAAGAGATGTTCTGGTTTTTGGAGTTTACAGCCTTTTTGTACTTTTTTCCCCATCTTTGTGGATTTATCTACCTTTGGTCTTTGAAGTTGGTGATGTTTGGATGGGGTCTCTGAGTGGACATTCTTTCTGTTGATGTTGAAACTATTTCTTTCTGTTTGTTAATTTTCTTTCTAACAGTCAAGGCCCTCTGCTGCAGGTCTGCTGGAGTTTGCTGGAGGTCCACTCCAGATCCTGCTTGCCTGGAAATCACCAGCAGAATTGCAAAGATTGCTGCCTTTTCCTTCCTTTGGTAGCTTTGTCCCTTTAAAACATGCCGCACACTTGACATTTTATGCATAACATCCAGATAACTTAAAAACAAACAAAAAACAACTGATGGTTGATCTCCACCCAAGACCAGTTGACTCAGAATTCCTGAGGTTCAAACCTAGACATTAATAATTACTTTAAATCTCTTGAGATGATTTTAATGCATAACCAGTAGAGAATCACTGGCATTATGAAATGGGTACAAAATTTAGAACAAGAGAGAGTAGACTTTGAACTTCAACTCTGCAGATAGTAGTTTTCACCTCATTTGTGGCCCAGTTTTTCAGGGATTTTATGAGATTTGTAGATAAGCTACTTGAAATATTTGTCAGGAAATATAAACTGTAAAGATGGTGGGCATCATTATGAATGACCTCCAGGCTGTGTGCGAAAGAAACACTGCACATAAATGTCTGGGACATCGTTCCTATTGAAATCAACCCCAAACATATATGTTATTGTCATCTGTTAAGTTCCAGTTTCGAGAGAATAATTTTGTTTAGGGTTGAACTCAAAAAACATACCAATGTATCTTGCTATCCTAGCTTCCCATACTGTTATTTAATTGTAATAGTACCTAATTAAATAGAAAAAAAACAAAACAAAACAAAAAACAACAAGAAATACTAATGTTGATTCAGTATTGCCTGACTTTCAGGACGTGCAATAAAAATGATGAAAATAGTCGCAAGAAAAATTAAAGCTATTGGGGAGAACTAAACTACCTTCCATAATTGTTTATCTATTTTTATATAAGTATATAGATACAAGTAAGTTTAAAATTGTTAACATGAACAAAATACTGTACCCAAAAAGAACCCAATGATCTGATTTTTTATTGAAGACTATGTGAATCCTTCTGTGGGTATCTCTGGAGCAAAAATATCATTGTAAATAAGTGAAGAAATAACAGATGCTGGTAAGGCAGTGGAGAAAAGGGAACACTTTTGTATGCTGCTGGTGAAGGTGTAAATTAGTTCTCCCATTGCGGAAAGCAGTTTGGTGATTTCTCAAAGCACTAAAAATAGACCCTATCATTGAACCCAGTAATCCCATTATTGGGTATATAGCCAAAGAACATAAATTGTTCTACCATGAAGACACATGTGTATGTATGTTCATGTGTATGTTCAAATGCCCAACAATGGTGGACTGGATACAGAAAATATGCCTACATATCATGGAATAATATGAAGCCATAAAAATAGTGAGATTATGTCCTTTACCCTGTGGATAAAGCTGGAAGTCATTATTCGAAGTGAACTAATTTGACTAGTTTAATATACCTCCAATGAAAAATTCCACTCACATACACACACACAATTTCTATAGCAAGATTTTTCATTCTATCTGTACTAACATGAAAAGATATGCATGATGTATGAAACAAATTACAGAACCATAAAAATAATTGTCTATATAGAAATACTACATAGTTTTTCACTTAGAAAAAGTGGGAAATTACATTATTTCCAATTTAAGACTAGTTTTAATACACCTGCAATGAAGATCTGGCTGTAGAAACTGTGTGTGTGAGTGCATGGAATTTTTCTTCTGGTTGGCTTTGCACTATAGACTATTATTTTATAAGACTAGAGTTTCAGAATGTACCCAATTTTTTTACTCTTTTAAGATTATTACTATATACTGTAAATAGCTTTCTTGAAAACTTACCCTACTTTATAAATTAAATAAATGCTTTATTTAGTAAGCATCAATGTGGTATGCAGAGTAGGTGATACACAAATGAATTAGGCACTGCTTTGCACTTCAAATAATTTAAAATTAGATGGAAGATAAATAGGTAAGCTTGTGTTGAATTATGTTTTAACATCTTGTGTAGAGTATTATTGCAGGGCTTAATGTCTGAATTTCCTCTAGATTTCATCCCTCCAAATTGAAAATGGCAGCATAGAATAGGATGTGCTGTGCAAATCACATCGTGTCTATACTGTTGGCATTTAGGATTCACCTAACTTTCAAGGGTGCATAGCTCATTTTACATGGCTGGAATATTTTATACGAGATAGATTGGTTTTAGTAATCCTCACATGGTGTGGGAGAGAACCTCTGACTGTGGGAACCTGGACTTTTCCCCAAAGGGTTCAGTTCCCACCTAAACCCACAAAGATGGGCAGATGCCCTTGGAACACTTACGCTTACAAGTGGGCGGCTTCCCCTTGTTACTCCACAACCCATCTTCTTGACACACAGCTGTCGCTTGCTGGCTAGATTCAAGCTTGAAGCCCTCGTGACATTCGTAGACCACTTTACTGTCCAAAGTGAACTCGTTACCAGTAAATGAACCATTTCCTGGGGATTCTGGGATTCCACAGGACACAGCTGAAAAGAAATGAAACAAATGCAGGCTTATTTTTACAGACATCATTTTCTATTTATTAAAATTAATTGCTATTAATCGTTATTTTATTTTTCATTTAAAATACATATAAAAATGTGAATTGTATTTCTTTTTTTTCTGGAGACATTGTCTCACTCTGTAGCTCAGGGTGGAGTGCAATGGCTCGATATCAACTCACTGCAAGCTCTGCCTCTCGGATTGAAGTGATTCTCAGGCCTCAGCCTCCTGAGTAGCTGAAACTACAGGCATCCACCACCATGCCACCTATTTTTGTATTTTTAGTAGACATGGGGTTTCATTATGTTGGCCAGGCTGGTTGCTAACTCCCAATCTCAGGTGATCCACCCATCTTAGCCTCCCAAAGGGCTAAGATTATAGGTCTGAGCCACTCTGCCCGATATAAATTATATTTCTAGGGCATGGATTAAGTATACACATTTTCGAAATCCTAAGGATGCTAAAGGTTAATGAGAAACAGTGGAAAATGGGTCATAATAAAACATGTTGATAATTGTTTTTCTGGAAGATAAGGCTGACCCCTCTCATGCAGCTTAACTGCAGTCTGACGTATTTTATCGGAGGCTGTGGCCAGGGGAGCTCAGCGTCACACACTCAGCTTCATCTCATACTCGAAAAGAAAGGGGAAGGATGAAATCGCATGTTCATCAGCACAATGTTTATGGCAGTACTGACTGTTTGGTGTTGCAATTCCTGAGAACTGGCATTAGAGTAAGCCATCACGGGCCCAGCTCTCAAAATCCTTCCCCTTTTATTGCTCCTCTTCCCTTCCCTGACTCATTTTCCTGAAGTCCCAGGAATGTCTGTCACTAAGAAACAGAGCATAAGGAAATGATACAGGAGGCTCTCGGGGCTGGTGCAGAAGGCACGGTCTAGTGGAGATGTGATTGCTTTTCAACCATGCAAGGAGGAAGCATGCATGCAGAAGAGGCTTTTTACAGAACAAGAAGTGGGGAGAATTCTTTGAAAACACTTTCTTTTGAAATTTACTACAGCTGACCCAGATGTATCCACTATGGTGAAGGAAAAAATTCTCAAGTGACTTCCTGTGACTATCATGAAACCAAAAGTCAGGCAGGTAGAGGGGGACATTTCAACCATCACTACTCACTTCGGGTGTACTCATTAGAGAAAAGTTCTACAGTAACTAAACAGCCTTCTTTTATTCATTCAGTAAGAATGATACTGCTCACACCACGAATTTAAATTTAGATAAATCAAAGTCTGCCCCCTCATTCTAATGAGAATTTCTGTGTAATATGATAGAGCTGTATAATTCTACATTTATAGCATGTGACTAATCTAAGGTGACACAATGAATTAGTAAAACCTCCGGCCAGAGAGCAAATCTTACTGACTCCTAACTGAGACTATCTTCACTTCTGCAAAACAGGTTATTTCTGGTATTGTTGGAGTTCCTTGGTTTGGTGTTTTAGTTCTTTCTTCTTTGTCAAAATATTAAATACAATGGGAAATTACCAGAGAAGTAAAAGAAAATGTATTGCCAATAAAATTCAAACTCCTGGAGATTCCAAGGTCTAAAATTTTCACAATTTAAATATATGATCAGTTATTGCAATCATCAAAAATACATGTGGGCTGGGCACAGTGGCTCACACCTGTAATTCCAGGACTTTGGAAGGCCAAGGCGGGAGAACTGCTTGAGTCCAGGAGTTCTATACCAGCCTGGGCAACATGGTAAAACCCTGTCACTATCACCAAAAATACAAAACTTAGCCAGGCGCGTGGTGGAACACACTTGTTGTCCAGCCATTCAGGAGGCTGGGATGGATGGATTGCTTAAGCCCAGAAGGTGGAGATGCAGTGAGCTGAGATTGTGCCAGTCCACTCCGGACTGGGTGACAGAGCAAGACCCTGTCTCAAACACCAAAAAACCTATGTGTATATATGTGTGCATGTGTATGTATGGCATGCTACAATAATCTATTTGCAGTAGAAGGAAAACAGAAACCATAGACATCTAGGCATCATTTGGGGCAAAGCATTTAAAATAGTGAGTGATAATGTTTGGCTCTGTGGAAGCAACAGGTTCGTGGGAAGACTGTTGGCATGTGGAAAGTGTTCATCTTAATTTTCTGAGTGCAGCAAATGCCAGAGGCTCATCCCTTTCTTTCCTGTGTATATCTCATAATGTTCCAGTATCTAGCTTCCTTGTCGTTTTTTTCTCAGATTTCACTCTGATAATTATTTGTTCATGATCACAAGCCTTAATTTCTCTTCCGCTCATTGGACTGTGCCCAGTGGTCAGCTTCCTTAAAATTCTCATTTGGGGTGAGCACAGAATGAAATGACATTTTTCTGATGGGTTAAAAGGGAAAAATGACATTCTACAAACAAAAAGGAAGCTCCATCATAAAAGGATTCATACTCGGGAGACCAAAACAGAAAACGTTTATAGCTCCTGTTACGTCTGGATGCTTACTTGAGACGTGAACTCTGCTTCCCAGGTCTTAAAGACAACCCGCGTTATGTTGCCTGATGAACAACTGGGAATCTTTTTGTGGTTTTGAACCACAGAGTTTAGCCCCGAAATGTCTTAACAAAAGGCTATTTGGTGGATTTAAGATATCTGTTGGCAACTGGTCAAAAGTGGAATTATAACACTTATGATTTAATGAACTCAGCATAATCCTTCTGGACTAAAATCAGGCTCATGGGTTGAAGACAGTTTATTGCTAAAGTCTACTGTTCATTCATCTCTTATTTATTGCCAAAATTTTGCATGATTGCTATATGACAAGTAGATCACTAGCTTTAAAAATGCTAATTAGCATTGGCAATGTAAGAAAGTTTCACAGTTTGGAGAACTTCCTTACATTTGGTATATCCAAAGAGAGTAAATTTTCTTGGTTGCTTTTCTTTAATTGTACTAAGGTAGCATTACACGTCCCAGCAGCTCACGCAAATAATCATACATTCATCCTGTAAAATTATCTTTTGTTTAGAGCACAGTCCTCAAACTCAAACTTCGGAGTCAGTACTTGTTGCTGCTTCTCACTAGCAGTGTGACTTCAGCTAAGTTACTTAATGAATGTGCATTCTTATGCTCATGTTAAGACCACATCAGAAAGTAATCATGAGGGTTCAATGAAATCATCCTTACAAAACATGAGCCCTCAGTTCACACAGTGTAGCCATTCAATCAATGACGAATTATTGTATGCAGAAAATCTAACATGTGCAGAATGTTTTGTATTATACCTACACACATAAAATGTTTACTTATATGCAAATAAATATATTAGTTCCAAGGGTCAACTCTGTTACCTATTTATTGAAGAGACCACAGAGTAAGTTGGTATGTAGTAAGATTGTTTATTTTACTTACATATCTCATGAGAGATATAACAGTTTGATTTCAAAAGAAAATAAGTAGAAGAGACATTCCAGTGTTGTCTGAACCTTTAATACCATGAACCCCACATGAGATTTCTTCTTTGAATATTTGAGATCCTTCAAACAGTGGTTATCCTTGTTTCTGCAAGCTTAAAAGACTCCTCTGGTTTTTCTTTTTGAGACAAGGTTTGGCTGTCACCCAGGCTGGAGAGCAGTGGCATAATCCGAGCTCACTGCAGCTTCAACCTCCTGAGCTCAACCCATCCTCTCACCTCAGCCTCTCCAGCAGCTAGGACTACAGGCCCAGTCCACCACACCCGGATTTTTTTTTTTTTTTTTTTTTTTTTTTGAGAGACTGAGTCTTACTATGTTAAACAGGCTGGTCTTGAACTCCTCAGCTCAAGCCATCCTCCTATGTGAGGCTCCCAAAGTTAAGAGATTACAGGAATGAGCCACAGCGCCCAGCCAGCCTGAGCTGATTTCTGAGGATTTTTAAGTATTTCCAATGTAAGAATGTAAGAAATTTTTATTAAAGTTATATATAATATATATACACATACACACAGGAACTTTTATTAAAATTCCTATATGTATATATTAACTATAAATATATGTACATATATAAATGTTAACCAAAACTGTAATAAAAGAATATTATAGATTACTATTTATATGGGTTCTACTATATAATATCAGTATCTGCTGTTTGCTTTTGTATTTATAATCATGTTACACCAATAAATAACAGTTAACTTTTTGCAGTCTAAAGAGGAAAATACCAGAAGCAGATAATAGAGAAATCATGGGCTTGCTTCAAGTTAAGAACAAATAACTATACAGAAAGTTGAACAAATACAGGCTATATGTTTCTATGATAAGAAATGTTGAAAAGGTTGATTCATTTTACATGCATACATACACACACACTTGGTTGATACCTGTGAATATCACATATAATTTTTCAAGTAATAATTAAGTTTCATAAAAACATCATCCTGGCCAGGCGTGGTGGCTCAAGTCTGTAATCCCAGGACTTTGGGAGGCCAATGTAGGCGGATCACAAGGTCAAGATATCGAGTCCATCCTGGCCAACATGGTGAAACCACATCTCTACTAAAAATATAAAAATCAGCTGGGCGTGGTGGCTTGCGCCTGTAGTCCCAGCTACTCAGGAGGCTGAGGCAGGATGATAATCTGAGCTCAGGAAGTAGAGGTTGCAGTGAGCTGAGATCAATACTGAGCTGTGACATAGTAAGACTCTGTCTTAAAAAAAAAAAAAAAAAATCATTCAGCTTCTCTTGAACGTGGTGGCTCATGCCTGGTGCCCGGTGACAGAGTGAGACTCTGTCTTGAAAAAATAAAAAATAAAAAAAAAAATCCTCATCTTAATGGTTATTTTCCTCAACTTGAATTGTATAAGTTAGATGTGCATTTAATTTGCAAATATAGTATGTATGCATTACGTTTGTATATATTTAAGAAGATTATAATCAAATAATTAAATTGAAAATCAGGGTCATTAAAACACCTTAGAAAACACTAATTTGAGGGAATCATCAACTATATGTGTGTGTGTGTGTATGTCTATGTATATATACCTGTATGGATATGTCTGAGGAAACATAAATGTACATATATGTAATTATATTTTATACATAATTTTACAGTTTACATAGTGGTTTCACATGATTTTTTACTTAATTTCACTGCACGCCTATTAGATATAAACCTTATTCTGCTTTCTTACAGATAAAGTTACAATGCTAAAAATTTTATATCATTTTCCCCAAGTCTAATAGTCATTAAAGGCTGAGGCCTCAGACTGGGTCTGCTGAATTCAGGTAGAATTTCTCATCACATTACTAAAGATACCCGGACTATCGTAATTACATATTTTCAATTTTAAATCTATCAGATTAGTCTTCATTAAAGTTTCCATAATTTAATTTTATTTAAAAAATTTATAGTGGTTCCCTACTTCCCGAAACACTGAATACAAACTACATGTTTTTGTCTTCAAAGCTCACCAGAACCTTTCTCTACTCTGTAGTTTTCCACTGTCTGGCCCCTCGTTAAGTATCCTCTCTACCCAGCCAGCTCATTTTGCTGTAGATTTACCATGCAATAAATAACAGGCCTCTAGAAAGAATGTGCCATGACTTCTCAAACATAAATGTGCTCATTACTCCCAGGCCATGCTGATGGCACTCACATCCTGATTGAGTAGATCTCCAGGAGGGGAAGATTTTAGACTCTGCTTTTCTAACTAGCTGCCTGCTCTCAGAGGAGCAAGGACTTAGACTATCTTAAATGTCCTGGCTAAGCCTTCTCAAACACAGTTAACGAATGTCTGCCATGTGATTTCCCTGCTGAGTGGCCACTGTCCTGGGAGGATTCACACAAATGCTTCAAGTACCCTGTGGGGATCTCACACCTCCTCCTCTACTCCAAAGGGTTTATTACCCTTGCAGCTTGGCTGAATGCACTCTGCTCATCAGCCAGCCCCGCCTTTAAAAGAAACCTGTGATGTTGGTTGTTGAAATGTTTGGGGAAAGAGGTATGTGTTGATTTTTTTTTTTTTTTCTAACTCTGTGCTAAGGTGAGAATTCTCTTTGCCCTGTGTGACTCTGTACTATCATATGAGACCATGGGAGATGCCATTCATCACATCAAAACTGATTTTACACAACTATTAATAATAATGGTTTGTTAGGAGCTAAACTAAAAAATGTAACATAAGAAGCAGGCACCACACTTAGCTCAAAAAACTGCCCTTGAAAAACCATGATAAACATCTACCTAAAACAAGAGGCCTTCTGTCTTTTTAAGGCAATCCTTGCACTCCCTTACCTGCCCAAGTTTTTCTCTGTAACAACTCAGGCTTTTTCATACACACACACACACACACACACACACACACACACACACACACACACACACACTTTACGTTCTGAGGTACATGTGCAGAAAGTGTAGGTTTGTTAGATAGGTATACATGTGCCATGGTGTTTTGCTGCATCCATCACCCCATTACTTATATTAGGTATTTCTCCAAATGCTATTCCTCCACTAACCCCCACCCCCTGCTATCCCTCCCCTATCCACCCAACCCCTGAAAGGCCCCAGTGTGTGATGTTCCCCTCCCTATGTCCATCTGCTCTCATTATTAAACTCCCACTTATGAATGAGAACATGTAGTGTTTAGTTTTCTGTTCTTGTATCAGTTTGCTAAGAATGATAGTTTCCAGCTTCATTTCCCTATAAAGGACATGAATTCATCCTTTTTTATGGCTGCATAGTATTCCTTTGTGTATATGTGCCAGATTTTCTTTATTCTATCATTGATGGGCCCTTGGGTTAATTTCAAGTCTTTGCTGTTGTGTAAAGTGCCACAATAAACATACGTGTACATGTGTCTTTATAATAGATTGTAATCCTTTGGGTATATAACCAGTAATGGGATTACTGAGTCAAATAGTATTTCTAGTTCTAGATCCTTGAGGAATTGCCACACTATCTTCCACAGTGGCTGAACTAATTTACATTCCCACGAACAGGGTAAAAGCCTTCCTGTTTCTCCACATCCTCTCCAGCATCTGTCGTCTCCTGACTTTTTAATAATTGCCATTCTAAGAGGCATGAGATGGTGTCTTGATGTGGTTTTGATTTGCATTTCTCTAATGACCAATCATGATGAAGTTACTTTCATTTGTTCGTTGGCTGCATAAAGGTCTTCTTTTGAGAAATGTCTGTTCATAGTCTTTGCCCACTTTTTGATGGGGTTGTTTTTTTCTTGAAAATTGGTTTAAGTTACTTGTAGATTCTGTATATCAGCAAAATTTAGATTGCATTTTATTTTTTTTCAATTTTGCTGGTTGCCTGTTCACTCTAATGATTGTTTCTTTTGCTGTGCAGAAGCTTTTAAGTTTAATTAGATCCCATTTGTCTATTTGGGCTTTGTTGCCATTGCTTTTGGTGTTTGAGTCATGAAGTTCTTGCCCATGCCTATGTCCTAAATGGTATTGCCTAGGTTTTCTCCTAGGGTTCTTAGGGTGTTAGGTGTAAGGTTTAAATCTTTAATCCATCTGGAGTTAATTTTTGTATAAGGTGTAAGGAAGGGATCCAGTTTCAGCTCTCTGCATATGGCTAGCCAGTTTTCACAACAACATTTACTAAATAGAGAATCCTTTTCCTATTGTTTGTTTTTGTCAGGTTTGTCAAAGATCAGATGGTTGTAGATGTGTGGCATTACTACTGAGGCCTCTCTTCTGTTCCATTGGTCTATATCTGTGTTTTGGTACCCATATCACACTGTTTTGATTACTGTAGCCTTGTATTATACTTTGAAGTCAGGTAGCATGATGCCTCCAGGTTTTCTTTTTTTTTTTTTTTTACCTAGGATTATCTTGACTATGTGGGCTCTTTTTGGGTTCCATATGAAGTTTAAAGTGGTTGGGTTTTTTTTTTTTTTTTTTCCGAATTTCATGAAGAAAGTCAATGATAGCTTCATGCGGATAGCATTGAATCTATAAATTACTTTGGGCGGTATGACAATTTTCATGATACTGATTCTTCCTATACATGAGCATGGAATGTTTTTCCATCTGTTAGTGTCCTCTCTTATTTATTTGGGCTCTAGTTTGTAATTCTTATTGAAGGGCCCCTTTACATCCCTTGTTAGTTGTATTCATAGGTATTTTACTCTCTTTGTAGCAATTGTGAATGAGAATTCATTATTTGGCTCTGTTTGTCTGTTATTGGTGTATAGGAATGCTTGTGATTTTTGCACATTGATTTTGTATCCTGGGACTTTGCTCAAGTTGCTTATCAGCTCAAGGAGATTTTGGGCTGAGACAGTGGTGTCTTCTAAATATACAATCATGTCATCTGCAAATAGGGACATTTTGACTTCCTCTTTTCCTAATTGTCCTTTATTTCTTTTTCTTCCCTGTTTGCCTCAGCAAGAAATTTCAATGCTATGTTGAATAGGAATGGCGTGAGACAGTATCCTCATCTTGTGCCAGTGTTCAAAGGGAATGCTTCCAGTTTTTGCCCGTTCAGTATCATTCTGTCTGTCATAAATAGCTCTTATTATTTTGAGATATGTTCCATCAATACCTAGTTTATTGAGAGTTTTTAACATAAAGGGCTGTTGAATTTTGTTGAACATCTTCTCTGCATCTATGGAGTAATCATGTGCTTTTTGTTATTGGTTCTGTTTATGCTATAGATTATGTTTATAGATTTGCATATGTTGAACAAGCCTTGCATCCCAGGGATGAAGCCCAACTTGATTGTGATGGAAAAGTTTTTAAAATTTTAATTAATTAATTTGTTTACTTTTTACTTTTTTAAAATGCATTTTAGGTTTTGAGGTACATGTGAAGAACATGCAAGATTGTTGCATAGGTATCCACACGGCAGTGTGATTTGCTGCCTTCCTCCCCATCACCTATATCTGGCATTTCTTCCCATGCTATCTCTCCCCAACTCCTCAACCCCCGCTGTCCCTCCCCTATTTCCCCCAGACAGACCCCAGTTTGTGATGCCCCCCCTCCCTGTGTCCATGTGTTCTCATCGTTCAACACCCACCTCTGAGTGAGAACATGCGGTGTTTGATTTTCTGTTCTTACATCAGTTCACTAAGAATGATGGTTTCCAGGTTCATCCATGTCCCTACAAAGGACATGAACTCATCATTTCTTATGGCTGCATAATATTCCATGGTGTATATGTGCCACACTTTCCCTGTCCAGTCTATCATCGATGGGTATTTGGGTTGGATCCAGGTCTTTGCTATCGTAAACAGTGCTGCAATGAACATTTGTGTGCATGTGTCCTTACAGAAGAATGATTTATAATCCTTTGTATATATACCCAGTAATGGGATTGCTGGGTCAAATGGAGTTTCTATTTCTAGGTCCTTGAGGAATCACCACACTGTCTTCAACAATGGTTGAACTAATTTACACTCCCACCAACAGTGTAAAAGTGTTCCTATTTCTCCACATCCTCTCCAGTATCTGTTGTCTCCAGATTTTATAATGCGCGCCATTCTAACTAGTGTGAGATGGTATCTCAATGTAGTTTTGATTTGCATTTCTCTAATGACCAGTGATGATGAGCATTTTTTCATATGTTTGTTGGCCTCATATATGTCGTCTTTTGTAAAGTATCTGTTCATATCCTTTGCTCACTTTTGAATGGGCTTGTTTGTATTTTTCTTGTAAATCTGTTTTAGCTCTTTGTAGATTCTGGATATTAGCCCTTTGTCAGATGGGTAGATAGCAAAAATTTTTTACCATTCTGTTGGTTGCTAGTTCACTCCGGTGATTGTTTCTTTTGCTTTGCAGAAGCTGTGGAGTTTGATTAGGTACCATTTGACTGTTTTGGCTTTTGTTGCCAATGCTTTTGGTGTCTTGGTCGTGAAGTCCTTGTCTACACCTATGTCCTGAATGGTTTTGCCTAGATTTTCTTCTAGAGTTTTTATAGTGTTGGGTCTTATGTTTAAGTCTTTAATCCATTTGGAGTTAATTTTAGTGTAAGGTGCCAGGAAGGGGTCCAGTTTCTGCTTTGTGCACATGGCTAGCCAGTTTTCCCAACACCATTTATTACACAAGGAATCTCTTCCCCACTGCTTGTTTTTGTCAGGTTTGTCAAAGGTCAGATGGTTGTAGATGTGTGGCATTGGCTCTGAGGCCTCTGTTGTGTTTCATTGGTCTATATCTCTGTTTTTGTACCAGTACCATGCTGTTTTGATTACTGTAGCCTTTTGTATAGTTTGAAGTCTGGTAGCATAATGCCTGGAGCTTTGTTCTTTTTGCTTAGAATTGACTTGGCTATGCGGGCTCTGTTTTGGTTCCATATGAAGTTTAAGGTGGTTTTCTCCAATTCTGTGAAGAAGGTCATTGGAAGCTTGATGGGGATAGTATTGAATCTGTAAATTACTTTTGGCCATTTTCGCAATACTGATTTTCCTAACCATGACATGGAATGTTTCTCAATCTGTTTGTGTCCTCTCTTATTTCATCGAGCAGTGTTTTGTAGTTATCCTTGAAGAGGTCGTTTACATTCTTTGTTAGTTGTATTCCTAGGTATTTTATTCTGTTTGTAGTAATTGTGAATGGCAGTTCATTCTTGATTTTGCTCTGTTAGTCTGTTATTGGTGTATAGGAATGCTTGTGATTTCTGCACATAGATTTTGTATCCTGAGACTTTGCTGAAGTTGCATATCAGTTTCAGGAGAGTTTGGGTTGACTTCCTCCTTTCCTAATTGAATACCCTTTATTTCTTTTTCTTGCCAATTGATCTGGCTAGAACTTCCAGTAATATATTGAATAGGAGGGGTGAGAGAGGGCATCCTTGTCTAGTGCCAGATTTCAAATGGAATGCTTCCAGTTTTTGCCCATTCAGTATGATATTGGCTGTGGGTTTGTGGTAAATAGCTTTTATTATTTTGAGGTATGTTCCATCAATACGTAGTTTATTGAGGGTTTTTAGCATAAAGGGCTGTTGAATTTTGTCAAAGGCCTTCTCTGCATCTATTGAGATAATCATGTGATTTTTGTCTTTTGTTCTGTTTATGTGGTGAATTACGTTTATACACTTGCGTATGCTGAACCAGCCTTGCATGCCTGAGATAAAACCTACTTGATAGTCATGGATAAGCTTTTTGATGTGCTATTGCAATCAGTTTGCTAGTATTTTATTGAAGATTTTTGCATCTATGTTCATCATGGATATTGGCCTGAAGTTTTCTTTTCTTGTTGAGTCTCTGCCAGGTTTTGGTTTCAGAATGATGTTAGTCTCATAAAATGATTTGGGAACGATTCCCTCTTTTTGGATTGTTTGGAATAGTTTCAGAAGGAATGGTACTAGCTCCTCTTTGTATGTCTGGTAGAATTTGACTGTGAACCCATCTTGACCTGGGTTTTTTTTTGTTGTTGTTGTTGGTAGGCTATTAATTGCTGCCTCAACTTCAGGCCTTGTTATTGGAATAGACCTTCAGGCCAGGTCTATTCATGGTTTCAACTTCTTCCTGGTTTAGGCATGGGAGGATGCAAGTGTCCAGGAATTTATCCATTTCTTCCAGGTTTCCTAGTTTATGCACATAGAGTTGTTGGTAATAATCTCTGATAGTGGTTTGTATTTCTGTGGAATCTGTGGTGATATCCCCTTTATTGTTTTTTATTGCATCTATCTGATTATTCTCTTTTTTCTTTTTTATTAATCTGGTTAATGGTCTATTTTGTTGAGCTTTTTGAAAAACCAGCTCCTGGACTTACTGATTTTTTGAAGGGTATTTTTTTGTGTCTCTCTCTCCTTCATTTCTGCTCTGATCTTAGTTATTTCTTGTCTTCTCATAGGTTTTGAGTTCTTTTGATCTTGCTCCTCTGGCTCTTTCAATTTTGATGATAGGATGTCAATTTTAAATCTTCCCTTGCTTCTCATGTGGGCATTTATTGCTATATATTTTCCTCTAGACATTGCTTTAAATGTGTCCCAGGGATTCTGGTGTGTTGTCTCTTTGTTCTCATTGGTTTCAAAGAACATCTTTATTTCTGCCTTCATTTCATTGTTTATCCAGTCAACATTCAAGAGCCAGTTGTTCAGTTTCGATGAAGCTGTGCAGTTCTGAGTTAGGTTCTGAATTCTGAGTTCTAACTTCATTGCACTGTGGTCTGAGACTGTTTGTTATAATTTCCGTTCTTTTGTGTTTGCTGAGGAGTGATTTACTTCCAATTATGTGGTCAATTTTAGAGTAGGTTTGATGTGGTGCTGAGAAGAATGTATATTCTATGGATTTGGGGTGGAGAGTTCTATAAATGTTTATTAGGTTTGCTTGGTCCAGATCTGAGTTCAAGTCCTGGATATCCTTGTTAATTTTCTGTCTCCTTGGTCTGTCTAATATTGACAGTGGAGTGTTAAAGTCTCCCACTATTATTGTGTGGGAGTCTAAGTCTCTTTGTAAGATATCCTCTTTATTGTTTCTGCTCTGATCTTAGTTTCTGCTCTGAACTTGCTTTATGTATCTGGGTGATTTTGTATTAGGTGCATATATATTTAGGATCATTAGCTATACATGTTTCATTGATCCTTTTACCATTACGTAATGTCCTTCTTTGTCTCCTTTGATCTTTGTTGGTTTAAAGTCTATTTTATCAGAGACCAGAATTGTGACTCCTGATTTTTTTTTTTGCTTTCCACTTGCTTGGTAAATCTTCCTCCATCCCTTTATTTTGAGCCTATGTGTATCCTTGCATGTGAGATGGGTTTCCTGAATACAGCACGCTGATGGGTTTTGTCTTTTTATCCAATTTGCCAGTCTGTGTCTTTTGACTCAGGCACTTAGCCCATTTACATTTAGGGTTAATATTGTTATGTGTGAATTTGTTCCTGCCACTTTGATGCCACTGGCTGTTTTGCCCATTAATTGATGCAGTTTTTTCATTGTGTCAATGCTGTTTACCATTTGGTATGTTTTTGAAGCGGCTGGTACTAGCTCTTCCTTTCTATGTTTAGTGCGTCTTTCAGGAGCTCTTGTAAAGCAGGCCTGGTGGTGATGAAATCTCTGAGTAATTGTTTGTTCATAAAGGAGTTTATTTCTCCTTAGCTAATTTGGCTGTATATGAAACTCTGGGTTGAAAGTTATTTTCTTTAAGGACCTTGAATATTGGCCTCCACTCTCTTCTGGCTTATAGGGTTTCTGCTGAGTGATCTGGTGTGAGTCTGATGGGCTTCCCTTTGTGGGTAACCTGACCTTTCTCTCTCTCTGCCCTTAACATTTTCTCCTTCATTTCAACCCTGGTGAATCTGAAGATTATGTGCCTTGGGGTTGCTCTTCTTGAGGAATATCTTTGTGATGTTCTCTTTATTTCCTGGACTTGAATATTGGCCTGCCTTGCTAGGTTGGGGAAGTTTTCCTGGATATTATTCTGAAGAGTATTTTCCAGCTTGGATTCATTCTTTCCTTCACATTCAGGTACACCTATCAAACATAGATTAGGTCTTTTCATATAGTCCCATATTTCTTGGAAACTTTGTTCATTTCTTGTTACCCTTTTTTCTCTAATCTTGCCTTCTCATTTTATTTCATTGACTTGATCTTCAACCTCTGATATCCTTTCTTCTGCTTGTTCAATTTGGCTGTTGAAACTTGTGTATGCTTTGCAAAGTTCTTGTGTTGTGTTTTTCAACTCCATCAATTCACTCATATTCCTCTCAAAGCTGTTTATTCTTGTTAGCATATCATCAAACCTTTTTTCAAGGTTCTTAGTTTCTTTGTATTGGGTTAGAACATGTTCTTTTAGCTCAGAGAAGTTTCTTATTACCCACCTTCTAAAGCCTGTTTCTGTCAATTCATCAGACTCATTTTCCATCCAGTCTTGTTCAGTTGCTGGTGAAGAGTTGTGATTCCTTGGAGGAGGAGAGGCACTCTGGTTTTGGGTGTTTTCATCCTTTTTGCACTGGTTTCTTCCCATCTTTGTGGGTTAATCTACCTGTTGACTTTGTAGTTATTGTCGTTCAGTTGGGGTCTCTGAGTGGACATCCAGTTTATTGATGATAAAGTTATTTCTTTCTCTTTCTTAGTTTTCCTTCTAACAGTAAGGCCCCTCTGCTGTAGTACTGCTGAGGTCCACTCCAGGTCCTTTTTGCCTGGGGATCACCTGCAGCAGCTACAGAACAGTAAGAGTTGCTGCCAGTTTCTTCTTCTGCTACCTTTGTCCCAGAAGTATGCCTGCCAGATGTCAGTCTGAGCTCTCCTTTATGAGGTGCCTCTTTGGATATATGGGGGTCAGGGAGCTGTTTGAGGATACAGTCTGTCCTTTATAGGAGCTCAGGTGCTGAGCTGTGAGCTCTGTTGTTCCATTCAGAGCTGCTGGGCAGGTATGTTTAAGTCTGCTGCAGAAGAACTCTTAAACACCTTTTTCTTTTTCTTTTTTTTTCCAGGTGCTCTGCCTGGGGGAGTTACGGCTTTACTTACAAGTTTCTGTCATGCTGCTGCCTTTTTTCAGGGCTGCACTGCCCAGTGGGGAGGCAGCCTAGTCACAATCTGCCTGCAGAGGCTTTGCTGAGCTGC
The DNA here is from genome assembly GCF_048565385.1 of Saimiri boliviensis. Classification (NCBI taxonomy): domain Eukaryota; kingdom Metazoa; phylum Chordata; class Mammalia; order Primates; family Cebidae; genus Saimiri; species Saimiri boliviensis. Next base: position 111,123,318 of record NC_133461.1, on the reverse strand, counting down.
TGTGTGCTCTGCCCAGCTGCTGCGTGAAGTTCCCTGCAGTCCTGTTTATAGGGCTATAGTTAGTACTGCCTTGGCAATGGTGGCCCACCTCTATAATGGCAGACTCTCTCTGTAATGGTGGACTGCCTGGCAATGGCAGGTCACCTCGGCAATGGTGGACTACCTCAGTACTGATGGACTGCCTCGGTATTGGCGGATGCCCCTCCCCCCAGAGCTGGACCATCCGAGTTTGGCTGTGCTTGCTGTGAAACTCTCAATCCAGAGCATCTCATATTGCTGTTTTTTGTTGGGTGGGACCAGCTAAGCCCGTTCACCCAGCTCCCGGACTGAGACCCTTTTTTTTTTCATTTGAATGAGTGACTCTCCCAGTCATCCCAGTCACCAGTTGAAATGGTGCCCAGATTTCTGTGATTTCTTGTGTGTAGACCTGCTGCACCAGCTGAAACAGCCACTGGAGACTTGTGGCGCTTTTTTGCCAGGGAATCTCCTGGCCTAGCTCCCTGTTTCAGTCCCCTTTTTTACAGTTGAACCGGTGACTCTGTCTCCCAGACATTCCAGTCACCTTTGAAAAGGCACCAAGATCTGTGTGAATTCCCATGCAGCAACCAACTGTGCACAGAGATTCGAGGTGCTTTTCCCCTTGGGAATCTCCTGGCCTGGCTCCCTGTTTCAGTCCCCTTTTTATCAGTTGAATGGGTTACTCTGTCTCCCAGGAGCTCTAATCACCCACTAACACAGTGCCCAGAGCCATGTATTTTGTGTGGAGAACCGCCGTGCCAGACAAAACAACCACACTGGTGACCCATGGGGCTCCTCCTCCTGGGAATCTCCTGGTCTGTGGGTAATAAAAATCCATCTGGAAATGCAGCATCCACTCACCCTCTGTACTTTGCCTGGAGCTGAAATCCTGAGCTGCTCCTAATCAGCCATCTTTGACCCTCCCCCCGAATAAGCTGTTAAGTGTGCTGTTGGATTCAGTTTGCCACTATTTAATTGAGGATTTGTGCATTAATGTTTATCATGGATATTGGCCTAAAATTTTCTTTTCTAGTTGTGTCTCTGCCAGGTTTGGGTATGAGGATGATGTTGGTCTTTTATAATGAGTTAGGGAGGATTCCCTATTTTTGTATTGTTTGGAATAGTTTTAGAAGGACTCATGCTTTTTAAGCAATGTCCTCAGGACAGCCTCGCAGCTAAGTTTTTGAGAAACGATTGTCTGATGGGTTGTTGGTGAGCTGCTATGAAGGGGAAATGCTGTGGAAAAAGCTGGGGAAGAGAGGAGGGGAAACAGACTTCAGGGCCCAGGTGATAGGTGTGTAGCTTCTTTGTAGCACATAAGGATACTCTTCGGAGTTTGAAGATGAGTTGTGACACCAACTCATTTGTGATCTGTTAAGACGAACTGGCTACCATTGGGAGATGAACTCTGAGAGTAGCCCTGAGTAGGGCAGATGTTGGAAGCCCATGAGGGCAGCTAATGGGAGAGAGGAGAATGGATTAGGGGAGGAAAAAGAGGGACGTGGATGCACTTGGACCTACTAAGTGACTAAAACCAACAGGGTGTGGGAATTGCAGCAAAGACTTTACATGCAAGCAAGAGTGACAAGTGATTAGCAGATGAGATGCTAATTTCTCAAATGGGATTTACTTCAGGGCAAGTATATTAAGGGGAAAAAAGAGTTTCATCTTAGCAATGGGATCATGAGGCACAATGGGCATTGCAATTACGCAGCTGGTATTAGGTCTGAAATTGGGAATGAAGGGCAGGCAGAAAGTGAAGATCAAGAAATATTTCTAACATTTACCACAGCCTTGAATAAAGTAATTTCTGATTCTTTCTACATCTTGTTCAAATTGTGAGATTACAGTTAAGACTATGCATTGAACCTGTCCTAAAAATTATTAACAACTTTTTTCTTTTTGGAGACAGAGTCTCACTCTCTTGCCTAGGCTGGTGTGCAGTGATGTGATCTCATCTCACTGAAACCTCCACCTCCCAAGTAGCTGGGATTACAGGCATGCACCACCATGCCTATCTTTGTAGTTTTAGTAAAGACAGCATTTCACCATGTTGGCCAGGTTGGTCTTGAACTCCTGACTTTAAGATCTGCCGGCCTCAGCTTCACAAAGTGCTGGGATTATAGGTATGTGCCACTGCCTATTAACAATTAGTAAATAATAAAAATTTACTATTAGACCACGTCCATGGCTAAGAAGTCAAGTTAGACTTGCTCAGAGACATGCTTGTTGCAGGTTGGTTTACAAGCACTTGAAATTTAATTGCAGAGTTAAATTAATTCTTTACATTCTCCATCAACTTGTTCTCCTGAAGCAATCAAGTATTTCAAGTACCATACAGGTGATATCCTCTACTATGGTTTGAATACTTTCAGTATGAGAGTATTACAAGGTGGAACATTTAAAAGGTGATCAGGTCTGGAGAGCTCTTTTTTTTTTTTTTTTTTTTTTTTTTTGTGAATGGGATTAGGTGTCCTTATAAAAGGGCTTTATGGAGCGGAGTCATGCCATTTTGCCCGTCTGTCTTCTGCCATGTGAGGACAAAACATTCCTCCCTCCAGAGGGTGCAGTGTTTCCCAGAAAACCAAACTTGCTCCTGTCTTCATCTCAGACTT